>NC_077232.1:31239611-31539611 GCF_027887165.1 Monodelphis domestica
GAAGGAAGGAAGGAAGGAAGGAAGGAAGGAAGGAAGGAAGGAAGGAAGGAAGGAAGGAAGGAAGGAAGGAAGGAAGGAAGGAAGGAAGGAAGGAAGGAAGGAAGAAGAAACAAAGAAAGAAACAAGAAAGAAACAAAGAAAGAAACAAAGAAAGAAACAAAGAAAGAAACAAAGAAAAGAGGGAGAGAGGAAGGATATTTCTAAAGCACTAAAACGTTTACAAAGCATTTTATAAAAAATTGTATCAATCAATCCCAGTATTATAGATTTTTTTCTTGTTCTTTCATTATTTTATGGAAACCCATGCAAAATTTTGGGCACATAGCTGTTATCTCTCACTTTCAATATATAACTTATTCTCTTTTTCCCCATTTATATGAATCATCAATGACATTTCTTCTGCCACTTCTTGGATGCATCCATCATGCATTAGTACACATACAGCCTGCTCACACGCAACATACAGCTTTCCATTGCTCCCAGGGTCACCTGTAATTATGCTTCCTCTGGAATCAGATGTTTCATGGTATGCAGCCATCACTGGGAGAATGCTCAAATACTCCAGTGGCTGAAATCTCATCACTGTGGTTATATCCTCCAAGTATGTAAATTGCAACTCATCCTTACCTGCCCATCTTCTGTAACTCTTGTCTATGTCCTTCCAGAAGTATGCCGAAGAACATCCACCCAATGGTTGCCTGACCTTCCTTACTTTCTCCTCCTCTCCAAGGATATCAGAAGAGTTCTTGGGCCATCCATCTGTCATCACTCAGCACTTGGGGGGCCATTTTCTCTTCTCTTTATATATTACTTTGATAACATCTTTTTTTTCTTTCTAAAGTGCCCCACTGATTATATGTTACACCCTCCTCCTACCTACCATTGTTTTCTGTGTGATACTCACTTTCACTTCTTCAGAATAATTCGTTCTATAACTCCCAGTCACTCAATACCAAAAGAAGATTGGTGTCATAAAGGAGGCAAATCCTCAATCTCTGCCTCTCTGGGTGTCTCTCTTTCTCTCCTTGCTCTCTCTTACATGTGTGATCATATAAAGCATTTTTCCACATTAGACATTTTGCAGAAGAAGCTCTAGTTTTAAAGGTATGGATCCAGATTCTACATTGGAACTGAGATAGATATCTTCTGAGGGATCTGTCCAGAGAGTAAGGATGGGTGACCCTATACATCACACATGCATTGTCTCATTTAAGCCTCCCAATTATCTTATGAAGTAGATACTAGAGGTATTACCATCCTCATTATACACCAAGATGGTACAGTTAACTAACCCTCTGGAGATAAAATTCAAACCCAAGTCTTTCCAGCTCCAAGCCTAACAAATCTATCCATTGTCCCAAGAGCCCTCGCCTTCTAGATCCTAGGACACACTCTTTTCACTAATTCACTAAATTATCAGATCTTAAATAAGAGGGAGAAAGAGGGGATCTAGGTGGTGCAGTAAACAGAGAACTGGGCCTGGAATAAGAAAGATTCATCTTCACAAGTTCAAATACAATCTCAGACACTTGCTAGCTATGTGACTCTGGGTAAGTCACCTAACCTTTTTGCCTCAGTTTCCTCATCTGTCAAATGAGCTGGAGAAGGAAATGACAAACCATTCTAGTATCTCTGCCAAGAAAACCCCAAATGGGGTCACAAAGAATTAGACATGAATGAAAGAACTCAATGACAAATAAGAGAGAGTACTGGCTTTGGAACCAGAGGATCTGAGTTCAAGTGCCACTTCTGCTACTTACTGTTTGTGTAAACTTGAGCAAATCATTTACCCTCACTAGATCTCAGTTTGTTCATGGATAAAATAAGAAAGTAGATTATACATTGAGGACCCTTCCAGCCCTAGATCCATGAGCCAAAGAATAACCACTACCAACCACATCATTTCTGAGCTTCTGCTCAGAAACTAGAGGAGGTGAGCAGAGAAAGGAAGGGCTCACCTTCACCTCCACCCTCTCTCGAGCCAACAATGCCCAAAACAAGGGCAGTGGATATGGAGAGCACAATCGGGGTCAATCCTCCCGCCTCCTCCGCCCTCTCCACCCCTCCCCACCATATCAGTTCTGATTTCTACTTAGCTAGCCCTTTCCTACTGGATTTCAAAAGACAGCATCGCTAATGAGAAACACACAAGTTTTTGAAGGAAAGTTAACTGGGGGGGGGGGGGGCGGGGGTAGCAGAGGGAGGAGTGCCCTTCCTTTGGCTCCGTCATTCTATATTAGAACCACATTGTCCAGAAGGGGGAAAAGAGTCGTTCTGCTTCTGAACAGAAATCCGGGAGTTCTTTTTTACTAAGAGATCCAGAGAGGAGGCCCTAGTACATACTGTTGCCTGGTGCCCCTTGTGTAGGGAACTTGGATTTAAATTGTAAAAAACAAAAAAACAAAGCATCCTCCCATGAACTGAATCCAGGATCTGTGTGGCCATCCCAGGTGAGGCTCACTCACTCTTTTCCTAAGTTATGGTGTGGAAAAGCAGGCAAAGATGAATGTTGCTAAAACCCCAAGAAAAGATAGCTAAATCCCAAAGAAGACAAATGAAAAGAGACTTCTCCTAAGTCCTTTGCAGAGATGGGGAGAGGGTGGGTGGGAGAAAGGAGGTCTATGGGTATGGAACATTGTATACCAATCCATTTTTTTCAATTTATGGATTGGTTTTTGCTGATTGTTGTTTCTCTCCTTCTTTCCTTCCTTCCTTCCTTCTTTCCTTCCTTCCTTCCTTCCTTCTTTCCTTCCTTCCTTCTTTCCTTCCTTCCTTCCTTCTTTCCTTCCTTCCCTTCCCTTACTCCCTTCCTCCCTCCCTCCCTCCCTCCTTCCTTCCTTCCTTCCTTCCTTCCTTCCTTTCTTCCTTCCTTCCTTCCTTCCTTCTTTCCTTCCTTCCTTCCTTTCTTCCTTTCTCCCTCCCTCCCCCCTCTCTGCTGAGAGAGAGAGAGAGAGAGAGAGAGAGAGAAAGAGAGAGAGAGGAGGTGGGGGAAGGAGAAAGGGAGGGGAGAAAGGGAAGGGAGAGAGAGAGAGAGATTCTTTGTTTAACAAATGACTGGTAGGGAGAGGGATACAGTGAGGAATTTAAGCAATGTATGAACAAAAGAAATCAATTAAAAACTCAGTTTTAAAAAGAATCACCCCCAAGGGATCAGAGTGATATTTCTGGCCTGGTATAAAGAATGACCCTAACACCTGAGCAATTTTTTCACCCAAACTAAGTTAACTATTTTAAAAGCTTTTGTCTCATTTCAAAAGCTGAAGAATTCTGATCATGGAAGAAGGATGCTAGGAAGGATAGGAACCTCAAGCCTGGTCTATAGTTTAGAGGAAAGCCCCAATCCTTGAGAAATTATTATAAGATTGCAGTTTAGAGCTGGAACTCATCATAAAGACCAACTAGTCCAACAGTTCTCAAATATTTTTGGTCTCAAAACTCCTTTTCACTCATAAAATGTATTGAGGATCTCAAAGAACTTTTGCTTACATGGGTGGTATCTATCAATTTAAATCATTTTAGAAACTAAAATATCTTGGTATTGTTATGAAAATCATTTTGAACTGACAGCCTCCACTGAAAAAGTCCCTGGTTCATACTTTGCAATCCAATGATCTAACCACTTCATATTACAGATGAGGAAACTAAGGCAAGTGATTTGCCCTGGTTCACACAACTTAATAAGTATCTGATGTGAAATTAGAACACAGATCTTCCTGACTCCAAGTCCATTTCTGTATTCATTAGACCACACAGCCTAACAGTTATAATTTTTATAGGTATCATCCTCCAACCATAAGAAGTCTACTTTACATGTTCCAATGATCAACTTTCGGTTCCCATGTTCATCTACAATCTACCAAAATCCAGATTTGTTGTTATCCTCTGATCTCCATCCTGTATTCCTTGGTTATCATTTTAAGAAACAGTAGTTAGTATGTTGAAAAGAGCACTGGGATGAGCACCACAAGACCTGAGTTTGAGTCCTATTTCTTATACCAGATACACTTACTTAAGATACTTCCATTCTTTACTTCCCCCATCTGAAAAATCAAGATGGTGGTCCAGATGGTCTTTCAGATCTGTGTTCCAAGATTCCTTCCAGTTCTGATCTTCTGCCCTGAGGTCTCTTCCAGATCTAATACTTTACTTTCTAAGATTCCTTCCAGTTTCAATTTTTTTTATATTTGAAGAGTTTATCCAGTTCTAATAATATGTCCCATGTTCTAAACTCTCAGCTCTAATATCTCTAAAATTCTTTCTAGCTCTAATGAAATCTCTTCCAACTCTAACACTCTCTATTCTGTATCCTAAGGTTCCTTCCAGTTCTGATATTCTATGTCCTGCAATCTTCCAATGCCCACATTCCCATTGCTATATTTTAAAGATCCTTCTACTTTTGAATTTCTGAATCTATTTGGGGGTTGAATAAGCATTTATATAGCACCTACTACATGCCAGATACTGTGCTAATAGTTCTTTTAATATTATCTCATTTGATCCTTACAATAACCCTGGAAGGCAGGTGCTGTTATCATCACCATTTTACGATTGAGGAAACCGAGGCAGACATTAAATGATTTGAATAGGATTTCACAGCTAGTAAATATTTGAGGCTGGATTTGGACTGATGCCCAAAGCTCTTTTTTCACTTATTACTCTGCCATTCCCTTAGAACAACAAAAATCTCTTAGACTTCTGTCCAAATATTGAGCTTTAAGCTAGAAGGAGGACTTCCAAGCAACTCTATGGGAGAAAGGAGAAAGCCTTGTAGAGGGACATTCCAAGTGGAGGAGGCCACCGGGTTATTGGATGTTCCAGAATGAGGTTCCAAGAGGAGACAGCAGTACTGGCATGGTTTTGAAAACTGGAAGTCAGAAACATAGAAAGAAAGGAAAAGACTGCCTAGAACCAAAGGAAAAGGGGCCATTGGGGACCATCTGTCTTGAGTAAGTCAATCCCAAATAGAACAATCTTCATTTAGGTTTATTCATCACTCAGTTTTTGTCTTCTTTCAAGTTTTATATCTCCCCCATGCCTTAATGTGTTAGATATTTAATGTGTAGATAAATTCATGCTCTTATATTTGGGGGAGCAAAAACAACATAAGGTAATATAAAATATAGACAAAGTGAATGTGGGTAGTATAGACATGAGCATCTTCTTACATATCAAAGAGATCAGTATTGTGTCAAGAGTCATAACTGTAGTTAAAAGACCTGAATTCAAATTCTACCTCTATCACTCAACTACTACACTTCCCAAAGTTTCAATTTCATCGTCTTTAAAATAAAGATTGTCCAGTGATGTTTTTAAAACCCAGTTGAATTGCTCGTTGGCTATGGGAGGAGGAAGGAAAAGAATATGAATCATGGAATCATGGAAAAATATTCCAAATTAATTAATTTAATAAAATAAAATAAAGATTGTCCCCAGCTAGACTATCTCTGAGAGTCCTTCCCTTTCCCAACCCTTTCCTCTGATCCCCCATGTATATCCTATATTATCCAATGATGGCTCAACTCCTCAAACAAGCGATATGAAGGAAAACCAGGGAAGGAAGTATCAAAAGGTTGGCAGAACAAAGAGAAACCAAGAATGGCATTGGCATCAGGATTACCCTCTTGAGTACTACAGCAGAGAGACTCTCTCTCTAAGGGCTGGGCTTTACTCTTGTGGCTTCATGGCTCCCCATACTCATTCCAAACATCCAGAGAATCAGCTAAACATTCAAAAGATCCATCCCCCAGATCCACTTTAGACTGCCAGCTGACGTGGGCCCTTCCCTGCATCCGCGGGAGAACTGTTTTTAGCAGAAGCAGGACCCTGAACAAAGCAAACCCTGAAAACTCCTTTGGTCACCTTGAAAGTAAAATGTTGTTTTCATTAACATTTTATTTCTATATCCACCATCCCACCACCCTCAGTAAACCAGGCCCCCAGGCCAGAGCTTCCTTTCTGTCTCTGTCTTCATAATATCCTCAGGCAGCTGGAAGGCAGTGATCTCAGTCTTCAACCATGCAGCGTCCGCCAGCATCCCTTCCAGCCCCACTTCTCAGGAGTTGTTTTCTCCATCTTTGCCCACTGAGGAGTCTCCTGGAGAGTTCCAGGTGGAGAAAGCTTCCCCCCTGCATGGTCCCTCCAGCCTCCCGGGCTGCAGATATCTCTCCCAGAGGAGCTATCCAGCCTCGCCTCAAGATTGGCCAAGGATGGTAGAGAGGTTCTCTTCTCTTGATGACAGACCATCAGTAGGATTAGAATGTCGCTGCAAGGGACAATCATTAAGGCCTGTAGCTAGAATTAATGCATGGTTGATAGAGTATCTAGTTAATTGTGTGTGTGTGTTTCCTTTCTAAGAGATAGCGACTAGACCCATGATTTTATTGGTATATAGAATTATTAGGTAAAGAAACTCCCTTTACCATGACAGATTGCCATCTTCTCTGTAACTTAAGTTTTTCTTTACCCTTACTTTCTGTCTTAGAATTAATACTGAGTATCAGTTCCAAGGCAGAAGATTGGTAAGAGCTAGGCATTGGGGGTTAAATGACTTACCCAGGGTCACACAGCTAAAACGTGTCTGAAGTCAGATTTGGATCCAGGACTTCTGCAACTCATAGTCTTAGAATGTTGTCTAGACACATGTAAAACCCAGTGGAATTGAGCATTGGCTATGGGAGGGGGGTGGGTGGAGGGGAGGGAAAGAACATGAATCACGTAACCATGGAAAATTTTTTCTTAATTAATCAATTAAATAAATTTAAAAAAAAGAATGTTGTCTAGAGTACAACAGAGAAGTGCCTTGTCCAGAATCACACAGTCATCAGAGATGGGACTTGAACTCAGATCTTTCTACATTATGCTGCGTTTCTTTTTTTTTTTTTAACCCTTACCTTCTGTCTTGGAGTCAATACTGTGTATTGGCTCCAAGGCAGAAGAGTGGTAAGGGTAGGCACTGGGGGTCAAGTGACTTGCCCAGGGTCACACAGCTGGGAAGTGTCTGAGGCCAGATTTGAACCTAGGACCTCCCGTCTCTAGGGCTAGCTCTCAATCCACTGAGCTACCCAGCTGCCCCCTAGCTGCATTTCTTTTTAAACACATCTTTACATACCGAGGCTAGGACCATGGGTGGGAAGCACCAGGGGACTTCTAATGCCAGACAACAGAAGGTAGAAGCAGCAGCAGAGCCGAAGGTACATTTGGGCAAAACCATACCATCCCTGAATCTTCTCTGGATATAGATTTGTTTCCTTTTTAGCTCTCTCTTTGGGGTCAAAGGCAGTCTAGGTATGAAAAATCCTCAAGGCTGTCCAAAGGACAAAAAAATTTCCCTAATTGGCTCATTCCCACTCTAATCCAAACCAAAGAAAATCTCATTTGTTTCAGCTGCTCTCTCAATCCCAAGACCCACGTTTATAGGTTTGGACACAAGTTGTGCTTAATGGCCATATCAATTAACATAAAAACACGGATAAATTTTTTAAGAGACAACTCTCAGGAGATAGGCTAAATCCATTCCTTCCTCCCCAGTGGTAGGGACAAAGAAGCTGGGAGATAAGTGGTCAGGGGGGGATGTCTCTCTCCTGGAGCCTCAGGGAATATTAACGCGTTAAAGCCTAGATTTTGACTCATAACCTGGGATCTCAAAATATTGCATCACCGAACCATAGATTTAAATCTGGAAAGGACTTCTAAAAGTATTGCATCCAATCCGTTCATTTTATTGATGAGCAAACAGAGTCCCAAGGAAGGTAAGCTTCTTGCCAAGGGGCACATAGTTAATAAGTATGAGAGGTAGAATTGGAACCCAAGTCTTCTTGACACTCCATCCAATACCCTATCATTGATGCCTTTGACCATTGGCTCAACCATTATACCTTTCCTATCTCAGCTATTGCCATTATCATTAATGTTGTTACTGAGGTAGTAAGAGGAGTGAACAGAGCTCTGTGCATGGACTCAAGAAGACGTTGGTGCGAAGCCCACCTCTCATACCTATCAACTGCATGAACAAGGTCATCGCTCAGTCCTTCTGGCAATGAAGTTACTCATCTATAAAATGGGGATAAAAGTGCGTGTAGTACTTGCCCCACAAGATTGAGGATCAAATGAAATGTCGGGGAAATGCTTTGCAAACTTTGAAGGACTTCATAAATGCCAGCAACTCATTTTGCCACCAGAAAAGCACAAGAATTTCAACCCCCTGCTACTGCTCCTCAACCGCCCGCCCTCCTGTCTCCTCTGAGCTATGCCAGTTAGTCTAATGTCAACCCTGCTCATTCCTGAGGGAAGAAGCCACTTCCTGAGGTGGAGCTGGCTTCTTCTTGAGATGCTATCTCCAAGACCAGTAAGAAATTGCTCAACTTCTAGCCTTCTGAGCCTACCCTCCCACCCCGATGCTCCCCAATATTTAACAGAGGATGTGGTTTCTAACTAGATTAGCTACAAGCAAAAGGCACTTCCAGTCATCAGACAGGGGTGGCTGCCAACAGAGACAAGACTAATGACCTGCCCTTTCTTCAACCAGTACCTCTTTTTCTAATTAGGCAACGTAGAGTTTCAGCAGAGATGTCATCTGCAGATGTGACACAGAGAACCACATAAGGTGGGCTTGGAGAAATGGACACAACAGCTGGACTCAAGGCCAAGCTGAAGCAAAATTGGGTAGCTGAATGGGTCTGTGGACCTTTCCCTCCCTCACCTTCTTTTTTCTTCTCTTGCCCTGATACTTCCTGTTCTGAGATCCTCTGAAAATCTAACCTTCTGGGTTTTCCCAGCTCTGACCATCGTAGTTCTCTCAGTTCTGATATTTTATATTCTGAGTTACAGGCAGCTAAGAGGAGCAAAGGAGAGAGCATCAGATTTAGTGTTAGGAATACCCGAGTTCAAATCCTACCTCAAACAATCACGAGCTATGTGACCCTAGGCAAGTCACTTGATCAATATCAATCTCAGTTTCCCTTAACCTGTAAAAACGAGGTAATGATAATACATTCCCTGAAGGGATATTGCGAAGATAAACTGAGATGATATATTAACAAACCTCTAGTGTTGTATAAATGCTAGCTTTGATTATTAAAGTCCTTCCCACCCCAGATGGCTGATGTTCTAAAATCCTTTCCAGCTCTGGCATTCCACGCTCCATGATTCTACTTGGTTTACATGTAAAATAAATCAAGGCTCTGTTGCTAGGTCAGTCTTACCATTCATTGGGCTTCCCTCTTCTTGGAAATGCTCAAGTGGGGTCTGAACTGACCTCCTATCAGGTCATGGTGACAACAGTATCCAGTGGCACCATGTAGTGATAAGAGTCCCGGACAAAGGAGTCAGGAGATGCCTGTGTGTAAATCGTGTCTCTAAACATATGCTAGCTGGGCGACTAGGAGCAAGTCACTCCTCAAGCCTCAGTTTCCATATCTATAAAATGAATAGAATTATGTTTCTTGTGCCTAACTCAGAAAGCTGTCATAAAGATTAAATGAGGCAGGATGTATATAGCATTTTGTAACCCCTAAAACTCTGTAGCAAAGTCAGCTCTCTAGAAAACTGACAAAGCATAAAAGTTTACAAAACGTTCTCTTCTGTAAGCCTGGCAGTTTGTGAGGAAAGGGAAGTGGAAGGTGTGCACAAGACAAAAATGAATGTACACGGGAGTACAAGTCGTTCAAAAGTAAAATAAAAATAAAGACAGTGTCATTGGCAACAACAACAATAATAGCATTTATGAAGCACTTCACAATGTCTCATGTTATTACCTACACTCTGGGAGGTAGATGCTATTATTATCTGCATTTTATAGATGAGGAAACTGAGACAGAATTCAAGTGACTTAACCAGGATCACACAATTAGTAAGTATCTGAGACCAGATTTGAATTCTGGTCTTCCTGCCTCCAGGTTCAGTTCTTACTCTATACAATGGGCTCTCTAGATGCCTCTAATACTCTAGTACTGGACTTGGAATAATTTGACTGATGCCAAGCAGTCTTAGCCTCTGCCACCAATGTGACCTTTATCAAATTATTTCATCTCTAGGACTCATTTCCTATTTGTGAACCTAAGGGGCAGGTGAAGGAGTAGGTGATTTCTAAAGTCCTTTTAGTTCTAACCACTGATCCTTTGATTTGGAGAGTGTATATCACTGACTATTTTCAGGGGGTTGTTAGATTGTTTTCCATGCCAAGGGTCCAAGAAGTCAAAGCAATGGTTTTTCTAATAGCAATATGCTTGTAAGAGTTGGACTAGGAAGTGTCAACATGAAATCTAGAAACCCCAAACTTGTAGCCTAGTAAGATCTGATGAACCCCAAGTTCCCCAGAATGGGGAACAAGGACAAACTTTGGATTCTCCAACTTTCAAGCTGGTCCTAAAAATTGGGGTTCATCAGATCTTACTAGGCTACAAGTTTGGGGTTTCTAGATTTCATGTTGACAGAAGAAAGTCAAACATTCCAGAAATGATGCTTTTGAATTGTGTACTAGAGAAGACTTTGAGAGTACCTTGGAGAGCAAAGAGATCAAGTCAGTTAATAGTTAAAGAAACGTGCAGATATTCACTGGAAGGTCAAATGCTAAAGTCCAAGGTTATGTACTTTGGCCTCATAAGGAGAAGACAGGACTCACTGGAAAAGACCTGGATGTTGGGAAAGATGGAAGACAAAACGGGACAGAGACAGCAGAGTTTGAGATGGACAGAGAGTGCCATGGAAGCAATGATATAAGCTTCAGAGAGAGTAGAGGATAGAAGGACTTGGCATGCTATGGTCCATGGGATCACACGAGGATTTGGCAAAACTTTATTTAAAAGAGGTGCATGAAAAGTAAAGATCCAAGAGACAAATACACTCTCTAATCATTTCCCAAACTACAACTTCCCATTTGCCCAGGAATCCTAGGTCACGCGTCCTCCCAGTCTGCTTCCAAGCTCAAGTTGGCAGCCCAAGCTTATGAGGCAGAAGAGCAAAAAACAAAGGTATGGCAGCATCCTCTCTCTCCTCTCCCTGAGCTTCTCTGTTAGCATGCCACAGAATACTGGGACATGGACCAATTGATTTAGTAATTCCACTGCTGGTGGGAATCTTCCTGTAACTTCGTAACTCTGGGTGCCCATGGTGCTGTAAGGTTTACAAAATACAATCCCATAAGGTAGATAGTCAAAGTATTATAATCTCCACTTTACAAATGAGAAAACCATCACAAACCTGGAAGAGATCTCATCAATCATCCAATCTAACTCTCCCATTTTATAGCTGAAAAGACTGAAACCCAGAAAGGTGAGGTTGCTCTGTTTGAGGTCACATTAGTAGTAATGGTCATGGTTGGATTTGAACCCAGACTGATAGAGAGGTTGTGCAAAGAAATGAAAACGGGAAAGTAAAGGAAGTGGAGAAAGATAAAAGTCATCCCAGAAAATGTTTCCTCATTTTCTTGAATAAGAAGGAATAAAAAAGAAGGGCCCAGATTTTGGAATCAGGTGACCTGGCTTCAAATATTACCTCTAAATGAAAATCTCATTTGCTTCTTTGGGCATATCAGCTCATTTTTCTGGGCCTGGGCTTTCTCATCTGCAAAATGGGAGAGTTAGACAGGACAATGATTTACTCCATCAATAAGAATGTATTTCTCTTTACTAAGTGCCAGGTACTGGTACTGAGCTAAGAACTGGATTTACAAAGGCAAAAAACCCCCAACATGGTACCTACCCTCAACTAGGTGGATGAAACATGAAAACAATTATATAGATCCAAGATGTCTATAAAGAGGATGGAAGGGGACCAGGAAAGGCATCTTGCAGAAGGAAGGATCCAATCTGAGTCTTGAAGAAACCTATTAAGGAGAATTGAGAAGGGAAACCATTCTAGACACAAGGGACAGTTGAGGAAAAGACACAAAGTTGATATATGGTTATTGTTGGTAGTCCTTCATTTTCTAAGAGGACCAACACAGGGAGATGTCTTGTCTTGCTCATAAATTGGGTTGAAGGGAGGCAGACTTGCCCAAAGGCATCAGCCTCACTCTCTTCCAAAGGCATTGAAGTCCAGTGGCAAGACAAAAGCCAGGATGACTGACTGTGGCCTGAGATGCAGTGGATGACCTTGGCATCTTCCATATCTGACCAAGTTCTAGGTGCTTCACAGCACCACCTTCATGGCTGTTAGAACAAATTATTCCCATCCACCCCTTCTGCCAGGGGAAGTCTCCACATGTTTGGGGTAAACCTCCTCCCAACTCACCAATGGATGTGAGGGCTGTTGGTTACCTTCAGCCTGGTTTAGCCCATCTGTCAAGATTGTTTTACCAGGGTATGGCTACTGCTCGTGCTACAGTTTCTTGGAGCTTCGAGTGCGAGAGGGGTGGAAGGTGAATGAGAAGCCCTAAAAAGTACTTGGCAAGCCCTTACACCAGAGGTCCCTAAACACCCACACACCCCCCTAGGCATGGTATATGATATTGGAATGTTATTTTAGAGCATCAGCCAGAAGACCAGGGTTGGGGGCAGCTGGGTAGCTCAGTGGATTGAGAGCCATATCTAGAGACAAGAAATCCTCAGACACTTTCTAGCTGTGTGACCCTGGGCAAGTCACTTAACCTCCATTGTCTAGCCCTTACCACTCTTCTGCCTTGGAACCAATACATAGTATTGATTTGAAAGCAGAGGGTAATAGTTTTAGGGGGGAAAACAAAACAGAAGACCAGGGTATGTGGAGGAAAGTTGTGAGAGGCTCTAAATGTCAAACAATCCTTCTCCCAGGTCTGAGTCTCAATTTCTTCATTTGCAAAATGGAAATAACCATTCTCTGGGCCTCATTTTCTTCACTGGTTAAATGGGTGAATTTGATGAGATGTCCAAAGCCCCTTCCAGCCTTAAATGGATGGTTGTGGCCTGAAGGAAATACTTCCCTGGGGATGATAAATTCTCATTATATGCTCATTACGTCCCACAAACAGGGTGGAGAATTTCATGGGCCACAGAGAGGATGCCTGTCAATATTCTTTTGTCAGACAAATGGTCAAAAGGGGGAGAATCCTAGTTTTTAAGTACTGATATCAGAAGGTAAGGAAGATCCTGTTTTTGCCAATCATTTAAGAGCAGAAGCTCCCTGGTGATGGATAAAATGATACATAACTATACAAATATAGGGACAATAGGGCACTGTCCCATGACCCCAGTGTGGGGCTCCTTAATGGTCTGCTTCCATTTCATCAACCTATAGCAGTGATGGCGAACCTTTTAGAGGCCGAGTGCCCAAACTGCACCCTAACACCACATGTGAGCTGCCCCCTTATTCCAGACAGGATAGGAAGCACTCCCATTGGGCTACTGGGCAGAGGCGCAGGTGATGTGAAAAATGTCCTCAGGTGTGGTGGAGAGAGGGAAGAGAGTGGCTCTCTCCAGCACATGTGCCATAGGTTCACCAACATGGACCTATAGCATTACCACCTCCATACTGGCATTCTCAGACTCCAGTCACTGTTGTACCATACTTCTAAAACTGCTTTCCTACTCCCAGAGGGGGAGATCTGGACTCTCTGGGGAATGGGCCACCCTCTTTATTAATAGCAAGCCCAAAGGATCCTTGCTCCACCAATGGCTCCACACCCACCTTACACCCATCAGCTTCTTCCTTGTCACAACCCCCTCACTTCTACCTCAACTGTTTTTGGCCCAGATGATAAAAATTCCAGATCACAATTCTGACAACAGTGATGTATTGAAGGCTGTCTGAATTCCTCTTCTTCTGAAAGGCAATGGAACAGGGAATGTAAAGAAGGAGGCAAGGAAATGGGTCTGGAGTGGAAAGAGAGGAATTGGGAGTGGAAAGCAAGGTGAACAGTGTTCATTCTGAGGCTATGATTTAAGTGGAAGAACAAGCCAGCCAATTCAGATCAGTGCTAGCTAAGTTCTGGGAAACAGCTCCTAGTCGGGAAGGTGGCCCCTCAGAGGCAGCTCCAGGCTGGTTAGTTTCTAACAATCTATCTTTCATGACCCACTTTACACAGCAAAACAGCATGATTATAGGCTGGCCCAAAGAAAGAGGCAAGGGATTCATTGATTTCCCAGATTTCAGCCCTGGGGGACAGAGGATGGAGGGAGGGGGCTTAGCAGGGGGGAATAAGGAGGGGAGCCATGTCACAAAGAATACTTTAAGCAAAAATAAAGATATTCTGGATCCTAGATCCAAAAATGCTTTCTTTTTTTTTTTTTTAACTCTTACCTTTCATCTTAGAATCAGTACTGTGTATCATTTCCAAGGCAGAAGAAGAAGGTTAAGGGCTAGGCAAAGAAGGTTAAGTGACTCATCCAGGGTCACACAGCTAGGAAATATCTGAGGTAATATCTGAATCCAGGACTTCCCATTGCTAGACCTGGTTCTCAATCCACTGAGCTAACTAGCTTCTGCCTCCAAAATGCTTTCTTGAGTGTTTTATATTTCCCAACAGGGCAGAGTTGCACCAGATCAGGAGTCAGAGATCTTGGATTCAAATCCAATTCTACATTTTACTATATGTGTCTTGAGTTAGGCCACCTCCCCTTTCTGAGGATCCTTGATTTCATCACATGTAAAAATAAGGAGGCTGGACCACGAGTCCATGAACTTGGACTTTTTTAAATGTTTTTTAAACGAATTTTATATAATTGGTTTTCTCTATAATTCTACACAACTGATCGCATGCATTTAAAACATTTCATCAAATTGTCAAAGGTGAAACTTCAGCCCAGTGACCCCTGCATCCACTCAGCTCTTCAACAATGGCCCTGGAATGACATCCACTCATTGGGTGACCCAGTCAACTGGGTAGGACCCAGATGGAATCAGTCTTTTCCCTCAGAACTTCCCTTCTCTGGTTTTCTTCCTCTGCTTCAAAAACTGAATTTGCCTGACTGCAGTTGAGAGAGTGAACCCCAAACCAACACAAACCACACTCATTCTTGGAAGCCCAAACTAAGCACAAATATTAATTTTGTACTCAACCTCAGACCAAACTGAAGCTGTTTGAAGGAATGAATGAATGGATGGATGGATGGATGGATGGATGGATGGATGGATGGATGGATGAATTTATTAAATACTTACCATATACTGGTAATAAACACTAGGTGTTGCAATTCAAAAAAGGAGACAGTTCTGACCCTCCAGAAGCTTACCTTCTAATAGGGAAGATAGCACAGATGGGGGAGTGTTTGGGTCAGGAACTCACAGAGATGGTGAGTGGAGTCAGAGCAATTGACTGACCTCTTCTTTCTCAGTGTTATTAGTGGTAAAATGACTATTTTTTCCAAAGCTAAACTGGTGTGTGTGTGTGTTTGTAACAGGAGTGATTCAGCATGAATCATAATTAAGACTCATTTGAAACATTTTATGTATTTTGTTATTTTATTTTAAATTTTTTATTTTTTTTAGAATTTTTATTTTTGCCTTTTGTCTTTATACCACAGTCATTTTCTTACTTAGGACTCCACTCCTCCAACCTTAAATTAAACTCTTCTTGTAACAAAGAAAAACAGGCAAGCACAAATAACTGATAGGGGCAGCAGGAGATGATCAGTGGGTGGAGAGCCAGACCTAGAGACGGGAGGTCCTGGTTTCAAATCTGACCTCAAACACTTCCCAGCTGTGTGACCCTGGGCAAGTCACTTGACCCCCATTGCCTAGCACTTACTACTCTTCTGCCTTAGAAGCAATACACAGTATTGATTCCAAGATGAAAGGTAAGGTTTTTTTTTAAAAAAATCACCGATACAGCTACCATGTTTGAGAGCATATGCAACATTATAGTTGTTAGTCCCTTGCCTCTTTGCTAAGAGGAGGCAGCCATGCTTCTTGGCTGTATTCCACAATCAGAATTGGCCATTTGGGTGTAATGGGGCTGAGCAGGAGAACTGCTTGTTTTTCTGCACTGAAGTACTTCCTGTAGAACTGGAAGAGACCTCTGAAACTTTCCAGTGGCACATGGGCTCTGATCCCTTGGACTTCAGAGTCCTCCCTTGGTTTCGGAGTCAGTAGCCATGGCCCACGATGTCCCTTTCTGGAGGAGGTGATCCCAGGAAGTCACTTAACTCCTATTGCCTAGCCCTTATAGTTCTGCCTTGAAACAGATGAACAGTATTGATTCTAAAAATGGAAGGGAAGGGAAGGGAAGGGAAGGGAAGGGAAGGGAAGGGAAGGGAAGGGAAGGGAAGGGAAGGGAAGGGAAGGGAAGGGAAGGGAAGGGAAGGGAAGGGAAGGGAAGGGAAGGGAAGGGAAGGGAAGGGAAGGGAAGGGAAGGGAAGGGAAGGGAAGGGAAGGGAAGGGAAGGGAAGGGAAGGGAAGGGAAGGGAAGGGAAGGGAAGGGAAGGGAGGAAGGGAAGGGAAGGGAAGGGAAGGGAAGGGAAGGGAAGGGAAGGGAAGGGAAGGAAGGGAAGGGAAGGGAAGGGAAGGGAAGGGAAGGGAAGGGAAGGGAAGGGAAGGGAAGGGAAGGGAAGGGAAGGGAAGGGAAGGGAAGGGAAGGGAAGGAAGGGAAGGGAAGGGAAGGGAAGGGAAGGGAAGGGAAGGAAGGGAAGGGAAGGGAAGGGAAGGGAAGGGAAGGGAAGGGAAGGGAAGGGAAGGGAAGGGAAGGGAAGGGAAGGGAAGGGAAGGGAAGGGAAGGGAAGGGAAGGGAAGGGAAGGGAAGGGAAGGGAAGGGAAGGGAAGGGAAGGGAAGGGAAGGGAAGGGAAGGGAAGGGAAGGGAAGGGAAGGGAAGGGAAGGGAAGGGAAGGGAAGGGAAGGGAAGGGAAGGGAAGGGAAGGGAAGGGAAGGGAAGGAAGGGAAGGGAAGGGAAGGGAAGGGAAGGGAAGGGAAGGGAAGGGAAGGGAAGGGAAGGGAAGGGAAGGGAAGGGAAGGGAAGGGAAGGGAAGGGAAGGGAAGGGAAGGGAAGGGAAGGGAAGGGAAGGGAAGGGAAGGGAAGGGAAGGGAAGGGAAGGGAAGGGAAGGAAGGGAAGGGAAGGGAAGGGAAGGGAAGGGAAGGAAGGGAAGGGAAGGGAAGGGAAGGGAAGGAAGGGAAGGGAAGGGAAGGGAAGGGAAGGAAGGGAAGGGAAGGGAAGGGAAGGGAAGGGAAGGAAGGGAAGGGAAGGGAAGGGAAGGGAAGGGAAGGGAAGGGAAGGGAAGGGAAGGGAAGGGAAGGGAAGGGAAGGGAAGGGAAGGGAAGGGAAGGGAAGGGAAGGGAAGGGAAGGGAAGGGAAGGGAAGGAAGGGAAGGGAAGGGAAGGGAAGGGAAGGGAAGGGAAGGGAAGGGAAGGGAAGGGAAGGGAAGGGAAGGGAAGGGAAGGGAAGGGAAGGGAAGGGAAGGGAAGGGAAGGGAAGGGAAGGGAAGGGAAGGGAAGGGAAGGGAAGGGAAGGGAAGGGAAGGGAAGGGAAGGGAAGGGAAGGGAAGGGAAGGGAAGGGAAGGAAGGGAAGGGAAGGGAAGGGAAGGGAAGGGAAGGGAAGGGAAGGGAAGGGAAGGGAAGGGAAGGGAAGGGAAGGGAAGGGAAGGGAAGGGAAGGGAAGGGAAGGGAAGGGAAGGGAAGGGAAGGGAAGGGAAGGGAAGGGAAGGGAAGGGAAGGGAAGGGAAGGGAAGGGAAGGGAAGGGAAGGGAAGGGAAGGGAAGGGAAGGGAAGGGAAGGGAAGGGAAGGAAGGGAAGGGAAGGGAAGGGAAGGGAAGGGAAGGGAAGGGAAGGGAAGGGAAGGGAAGGGAAGGGAAGGGAAGGGAAGGGAAGGGAAGGGAAGGGAAGGGAAGGGAAGGGAAGGGAAGGGAAGGGAAGGGAAGGGAAGGGAAGGGAAGGGAAGGGAAGGGAAGGGAAGGGAAGGGAAGGGAAGGGAAGGGAAGGGAAGGGAAGGGAAGGGAAGGGAAGGGAAGGGAAGGGAAGGGAAGGGGAAGGGAAGGGAAGGGAAGGGAAGGGAAGGGAAGGGAAGGAAGGGAAGGGAAGGGAAGGGAAGGGAAGGGAAGGGAAGGGAAGGGAAGGGAAGGGAAGGGAAGGGAAGGGAAGGGAAGGGAAGGGAAGGGAAGGGAAGGGAAGGGAAGGGAAGGGAAGGGAAGGGAAGGGAAGGGAAGGGAAGGGAAGGGAAGGGAAGGGAAGGGAAGGGAAGGGGGAAAGAGCCCGATTCCCCTATTTGAGATCAAGATCTCCCAAAACTTAACCCAGTTGTCCATAGCAAAGCCCTCTAGGCCATAGATCATGCCTATTATCTTAAAACAAAAACCTGAACCAGAATAAACTTGCAACAATCAAACACCCTTTATACTCAACCAAGTAAAAGGTTCTTTCTTTGTTTTAACTAGAAAAAGTTAAAGGAGAAAAAATGAAGAGGAAATCAGGCAGACTGCAGAAAACTGAACCATTTGGAAGCAATGGCTTAGCTTGTAATGCCTGAGCTATCCTGCTCCTCCTCTGCCCCCAGCATGGTCCCACAGGGAATCCCATCCAGATCACCTGGCTGCCTCCTTTACACAGAGCATATCCAATTGCTTCCTCTCACCAAGAGGCAAAGGCTAGGGAGGGGGAAGCCACCATCCCTCTTGCCTGATCCTGCCCCAAAGCTGTCAGTTACAATCAGAGCCCAGGAGAAGGACAGAGCAGGGAGCAGGTCAGCTGGAACTGGGGCTCCTTTGGTCTGAAATGTTTCTGTAAATGGGGTCTTGGGAGGTGGGAGGGGAAGCTGTTAGATGCTAAGGGCAGAAGAAAAAGCTTCTCTGTTCATGAAATATATGGAAATGAGGGTTTGCAGAGGTTCCCAGGGGTGGAGAGAATGATTGCCATTTCAGGGGAAAGGGATTCCTGAGGTCCTTTTCAGCTCTAACATTCTTTGTCCTCTATTCCTGCTCTGATGTCCTGAAGGCAATATTGGGGAGAGGAAAGAGCCCTGGAGAGTTAGGCAGGAAGGCGTGAGCTCAAGTTTTAATATTTACTAACTTGGGGACTTTGGGCAGTTATTTAAATTCTCTAACTCACATCTGTAGAATGGGGGTAATAAAATGTATACTCCCTAGCTAATAGGACTATTGTAATAAAAGCATATTATTATCATATAGCAGGAGTTCTAATCTTTTTGTATCTAGAACCCCTTGACTGTCTTGTGAGACCTTTTTACCCCTTTTCAGAATTGTGTTTGTTTTTTTAATTAGTAATTAATTAGAAGTTAGTGAAAATACAGATACATTTTTTCCCATCCAACTTTGTATTGTTGTTCTGTCATTTTTCAGTCATATATGGCTCTTGGTGACCCCACTTGAGATTTTCTTGGCAAAAATACTGTAGTAGTTTGCAATTTCCTTCTCCAACTCATTTTACAGATGAAGAAACTGAGGCAAGTAGGGTTAAGTGACTTGTCCAGGGTCACACAGATAAGATACTGGAGTGGTTTGCCATTTCCTTCTCCAGCTCATTTGACACCACTAAGCTTGGGTCTTCAAATTCTAAAGTCCATATTCTTTTCATTTTACTGCTCTGATCTCTGTGGTCTAAAGATCCTTCCAACTCGAGCTTTCTTTGTTCTATCACTGAGAATTTCAAGATTTTGATATTCGGTTCTAATTTCCTGCCAAACACTGACATCCTATGACTCTCCTTTGGCTACTCTGATTTTATGACATGCAAAGAGTCATCCCACCTCATCTCTTGGGTCCATCTCTTTCACATAGAAGATGCACCTTAGATGGACACCTCATTTCTGTCAATATTTGGGGCTAACAGAGTCTTGCTCTCGGAGGGGAAATCCCTTATAGGACTGCAAATGAGCATTCTAGAGGATGGCAATATCACTCATCGCTGATTCTAGAATGTCTGGGAGAATCCCAAATGGACCCAAAGTGGGGAGACCAGGCAGAAGAGCCAGCAGATGACAGCAAATGTGTGCAAAGAAAAGCCGGGGGCACAGCATTCTCAAAGTCCAGCAATCCATCTAGACCATGCTGATGGTGACAGGAACTTAGGGTCTTGGGAAGCCAGGTCTATGCACTAGCCCTGAAGAGGATCTAAGTTGTGAGAGTGACTTTGGCCCCAAACGATTGCTCTTGGGTCATGAATTTGGCCTGAGAGTGACTTTTCCCTGCTATGTAATGAATGCAAAGACATTCATGATGGGATTACTACTCCTCTAGAAATATGGTGCCTGGTGGCTCCGTCTGTTTCAATTAAATGCCCTAGGTTAATAGGGAGGCAATATGGCATAGTGGAAAGGGGGCTGGATTTGGTATCTCAGATCACTGGGTTCAAATCCTAGTTCTGACAGTTTCTACTTTTGCAACCCTGAGTAAATCATTTGTAGAAGCAGCTGATTGGTAGAGTGGATAGAGCTTTGGATCAAGAGTGAAGAAGACCCAAGTTCAAATCCAACCTTGGACACTTAAAAACAATATTACCCAGTGTACTGAAAAAGTAGAGACAGAGGGTAGCTGGGTAGCTCAGTGGATTGAGAGCCAGGTCTAGAGATGAGAGGTCCTAGGTTCAAATCTGGCCAAAGAAACTTCCCAGCTGTGTGACCCTGGGCAAGTCACTTAACCCCCATTGCCTAGCCCTTACCACTCTTCTGCCTTGGAACCATATTGAATCCAAGACAGAAGGTGAGGGTTTAAAAAAAAAAAGAAAGGAGAGACAGACAGACAGAGAAGTTCCTAAGTTCCTACAAGAATGGTTATGGGAGAATGCTGTGCAGAAAGGCAGGGCTAGAAGTGGCGATCCCAGCCTTTAGTATTCCCAGAGGCATTCCTAGCTGCCTAGTCTCCTTGTTGGCCTAGACCATGCTCAGTGCTCCATCTTGCTCCAATACCATCACTCCTTTCAGTCACTGTAGGAACAAACCAGCGGGGAAACTCAGTGATTGACATTATCCAAGACGAGGCCTGTCATCTGGGCAGCTGTAAACTCTGCAGGGATGAAACCAAGGAGGGAAGGCAAAGCTATAAGGCCTGGAAGGAACAAAAGGCCTTCCCCGAGAGAGGAGCTTTCCCCAGAACCAAGCCTAGGAATCATCTTTGGGGGCTGAGGTTTTGCGGAGCTATTCCAGGCACCTTCTAAAACACCCTTAATGGAGAAGGAAGGTGGAGAAGACATAAGGTGCAAGAGTTTCAGGATTTCATGGTGGATTTAGGGGATGAGTCTCAATTTCAGGAGGCTGGAACAAGGGGCATTCCAAGAGGCCAACACATCACTCTCAGGCCAGCTGCAATGACAGGGCCCATTTCACAGATTATGTGAAGATGCTGGTGGTCCTGGGGGAAGGGAAAGACCCCACAAGAGTGGATCAAATGGGATGGGACAGCTGTGACCACTGTATGAATTGAGATACTCTTCTAGGGTAGAGTGGGAAGAATGCTGGACTTGGGAGTCTAAAGAAACCTAGGGTCAAACCCCAGTTCTGACATTTATCAGACCTGGAGTAAATCCCTGAAAAAAAAAATGCTCACTAACATGGGAGTAAATGAGACTGTTCCGGGGCATCCACATCCAGCCAGGAACAGGAGAGCAGCCTTCCTCTGAGAAAATCCAAGCTTCTTCCCTGCAGCAGCCATCATCCCCATAAGTGACCTCGAGCTGCTGGCTGGTAGACGCAACATCGCCAGGATCCCCCTGCAGCATCTCTTTCCAGGTCCAACATCCTCCCCAAACCCCAAAGGGGCAAGAGTATGACTGCCCCTTCACCTGCACTAGAGCTTAGACTGTCCATCTCTCACCCAAATTATTTTGCTCCACCCCCAAGGAAATACTATCTAAATGTGGTTCCGTCAAAGCCTCAGTCTCCTCATTTGTAATAACGCTTGTCCTGCTTACTTTATAGAGCTCTAAAGGTGGTCAGTCTTACATGAGATATAACATGCATAAGTCATTGTTCCTTAAAGATAATTTGAGATTCCTTAGAACAAAGTAGACTGCCATCTCCTACATTTCACCCCTTCTACCTTCCAGACAGCCACCCGCCATTTTTTCCATGTGTGTTGGAAACCTACCTACTCTGCTTTCTTAGGAATGGAGGGCAAGAGTGGCAAGAGCCTGGTGTTTGCCCAGAGACCTGGAGATCCTGGGACACTATGTACCAACAACCAGTCCCCTAAAGTATACAAGAGAGGCCACACCTAAAAATGAACTCTTTAGAACCCTCTCTTTAGGCCCAGGTCCCTGCAAAGCCTCCTTTTGCACATGGGTCTGACTTTCAGCTGCTTGTGGTGTGTTGTGGGGTGGTTTAACGAGGGGAATCACCCCAAATTACCCATTTCAGCTTGTTCAGATCTTCCGTAGAAAAGCTTGGATCAACTGGAAAATCCTAACTACAGTTACATTTAAAACCTTCTCACAATCCAAATGTCAACACCAATAGAAACAATATGCTTATTTTCAGACCTCCTGCCAGACTGGATTAATTTCTACAGGCAGAGAGCCCATTTAAGGACCGTAATGTCTCAATTTTACAGATGAAAAGGAAAAAAAAAGAAAGAAAACCCAGCCCCAAACCCTTCTTTGCCTTTTCTTTCTCTCTTCCTTTCTTCTTTTTTCTTTCTTGCTTCTTCCTTTTTTCTTTACTTTCCTGTCTTTATCTTCCTTCCCTTTTTATCTCTTTTCTTCTTCTTCCTCTTCCTCTTCTCTTCTCTTCTCTTCTCTTCTCTTCTCTTCTCTTCTCTTCTCTTCTCTTCTCTTCTCTTCTCTTCTCTTCTCTTCTCTTCTCTCTCTCTCTCTCTCTCTCTCTCTCTCTCTCTCTCTCTCTCTCTCTCTCTCTCTCAATGGAACTCATTCTACTAGTATTCTGCTGGTAAAGGAACATCTCTGTTCTAAGGTCCAGAGGGCTCACTTCTACCACCCAGATCCTCAGAGGTATAACTAGAAGAGGAACAGGAAGGCCCAATGACAATATACTTCCTCCATGCCTCCTGTCCCAAGTAGCCATCTCCCCACTCCAGGAGCCCACCCAGCATCTGACCCTTGTCTCCTTCCAGAGGTCAATGTCAGTTGCATACCAGGGGCAAGGTTGAACCATGTAGGAATAGACTATTGCTTCTGCTGGGATTAGACCACAGAGCATAGGAAAATCAAGGACCATGGCTTCCTTTCCCAGAGTACCTGCCATGAGAGAGGGGACTCTATTGCATCTCCATCATTCTATAAACACTTCCTTTCCTCCTCCTTCTGCCTCAGTATTTTCCTTTCCTGCTCTCATGGATTACTGAATGTTTCAGGTCCAGAAATGAAGTTTCAGAAGCTGAGCTGAGGGAGGAAACATCTCCTAGGCAGTCCCCTTACATGGGGCCCAGATGAGCTGTGGCCTATGTTTGTGGCTTCCTAGGAACAGCCCATAAATAAAATGAGCTAGACAAGTCAGGTTAGAATTTTAAAGAAAAAATATTCACCCAGAATGAAATACATAGCCAGGTGAGGTTGGGTGGAAATAAAGAATCCCAGCAGAGACCTTCCAGGTAGGAAAGAGGTTACCTGACTCCCAGTCTATACAGCTTTCTATTTACATTTATTCTTGCTCACTTGTTTTTGTTCAGTCATTCAGTCATGTTTAACTCTTCATTATCCCATTGACCATAGCACACCAAGACCTTCCATCCTCTGTTATCTCCCGAAGTCTGTCCAGGCTCAAGTTTGTTGATTCTATGATGCTCTCTATCCATCTCATCCTTTGCCATTTCCTTCTACTTTTGCCTTTGATCTTTCCCAAGAGTCTTCTCCATTGAGTCCTGTCCTCTCTTTATGTGGCCAACATATTTAAGTTTCAGATTCATCTTCAAGATTTTCCTTCTTTGGAAAGAAGAGACTAAATTAATTTCTTTAGTTATTGGCTGACTTTCTTTGCAGGAACTCTCAAAATCTACTCCAGCCTCACAATTTGAAACAATCAATTCTGTGACTCTCAGCTTTCCTTATTTCCAACTGTTAGAGTCACACATTGCTACTGGGAAAACCACGGCTTTGACACTACAGACCTTTGTAAGCAAGGTGATGTCTCTGCTTTTGAGTATGCTCTCCAGCTTTGCCATAGCTCTCCTCTCAAGAAGCAAGCATCTTTTAATTTTGTTTGCAGTCACCATCTGGAGCAATTTTTGAGCCCAAGAAAATAAAATCTGATACTGTTTTCATTTTTCACCCTTTCTTTGCCAAGAAGTGGCCAGAAGCCATAATCTTAGTTTTTTTGTTTGTTTGTTAATGCCATGCATAAAACCAGCTTTGACATCCTCTTCTTTCACACTCAAGAGGCTTCTTAATTCTTCCATCTTCTGCTATCAGAATGGTATTGTCTGCCTATCTGAGATTGCTGATATTTCTCCTGACAACCTTAATTCTGGCTTTTCATTCTTCCTGCCTAGCATTTTGTATAATGTAATCAGCATATAAGTTAAGTAAATAGGGTGCAATATATAGCCTTCTCATACTCTTTTTTTCTGATCTTAAACCACTTGTTCCCTGTTCAATTCTAACTGTTCCTTCTTTATCCACAAACAGGACTGTCCTAAGGAACCTGTAAGATGATCTGATTCTCCCGTCACTTTGAAGACTTGCCACATTTTGTTGTGATCCACCCAGTCAAAGACTTTAGAGTCATCAATGAAGCAAAATCAGATGGTTTTTTTTTTTTCCTGGAACTCCCTTGTTCCACCATAATCCAGTGAATGTTGGCAATTTGGTCTTTAGTTCCTCTGTCTCTTTGAAAACCAGTCTGTACTTCTGGTAATTCTCGATCCATATATTGCTGAAGCTTCGCTTACAGAATCTTAAGCTTAACTTTGCTGGTAAATGAGATGACTGCAATTATTTAGTAATTTGAACAGGCTTTGGCATTGCCCTTCTTTAGGATTGGGACATAAACTGATCCTTTCCAATCCAGTGGCCACAGTTAAGTTTTCCTAAATTGCTGGCACATTGAGTGCAGCACTTTAACAGCATCATCTTTTAGGATTTTAAATAGCCCAGCTGGAATTCCATTACCTCCCCTAGCCTTATTATTAGCAGTGCTTCCTAAGGCCCACTTGATTTCCCTCTCTAGGATGTCTGGCTCTAGATCAGCAGCTTCACCATCTCAGCTATGGTGATATTAAGATCTTTCTTGTATAGTTTTTCTATATATTCTTGCCACCCTCTCTTAATCTCTTCTACTTCTATTAAGTCCCTACTATTTTTATATTTGATCATGTCCATTTTTCTATGAAATATTCTCTTGATGTCTAATTTTCTTGAAGAGATCTCATCTTTCTCATTCTATTGTTTTCTTATATTTTTTTCATTCCTTATTAAGACAACATTATCTCTCCATGTTATTCTCTAAAATTCTTTATTCAGTTGATTATCTCTTTCCTTTTCTCCTTTACTTTTTGCCTTTCATCTTTCCTCAGCTCTGTAAATCCTCATTGGGCAGCCATTTTTCTTTCTTGTTCTTTTTCTTGGAATGTTTTTTGTTGCTCTCTTCTGTACGATACTGCAAACCTTCCTCCATAGTTTTTCAAGCCCTCTACTCCCTCTAATTCCTTAAATCTATTTAACACTTCCACTTCATATTCAAAAGGGATGCTATTTAGGTCATACCTATGCAGCCTGATGGTTTTCCCTACATTCTTTAATGTAAGTCTGAATTTGGCATTATTCTTTTATCATTTTAATACCGTCTGTGCCATTTTCTTGGCAAAGATACTGGAAGTGGTTTACCATTTACTTTTCCAGTGAATCGCCTTTTGCCAGAACTCTCCACTATGACCTGTGGGTCTTGGGTAGCCCTGCATGCCATAGTTCATTGTTTCATTGAGCTGGACAAGCCCCTCTTCCATGACAAGGAAGTGATCCAGGATGGGATTCTTGCTCACTAGGTGATACTAAGGTCTTCTGTTCCTATGCGACCCAAAGACTGCAAGGCAAAGATGCAGTTTTCCCATTTTCCTTTGAGCTCTTCTTAAAGGTTCATGAGGAACCCTGATCCAGAGTAGCTCTTTCAATTTAGAAAGGTTTCAAGAATAAGTTTATATTCAGCTCAGGAATGAAAGGAACCTCAGCTAGGACCTACTGAGGGGTAGAAGCATCATATATGAGCATGTCGCAGGTGGGAGAACTTTCTCACAGCCACTTCCCAACAGGCCAAGTGGCCAGCCCAAAACCCAAACAAACCACAAGGATCTGGGAAAAAACCCAATCAGTAGAATCCAAATATTAGTTTTTGTTTTTAACCAGAACTACCAGTCAAACCAAAGTTTTTTGTTTTCTTTTTATAAAGCCCAGAGAGTTAATCAGCTCAAACCAAACACCAATCTGTTTTATAAACCTACGGAACCAGAACTATGCAGGAACATTCAACCCTGAATCAATCTACTACTTCAGACTATTTAAGGACCTTCATTCCTACTGGTCCATTGGCTTTCAGTGAGGCTGGACTCATCACTTGGTTAGAAGTGGGGGGGGGCAGCTGGGTAGCTCCATGGATTGAGAACCAGGCCTAGAGATGGGAGGTCCTAGGTTCAAATCTGACCTCAGACACTTCCCAGCTGTGTGACCCTGGGCAAGTCACTTGACCCCCATTGCCTAGCCCTTACCACTCTTCTGCCTTGGAGCCAATACACAGTATTGACTCCAAGATGGAAGGTAAGGGTTTAAAAAAAAAAGAAGTAGGGAGAGGAGACAGAGAAGTGGAGAGGGAGGACTGCCCAAGGGAGAAGTAAGGACCATAGATCATATCTAATATGACCGTATAATTTTACTGATGAGGAAACTGAAGTCCAGAGTGGTTGTGACTTAACCAGTGTCACACAAGATCATAGAACTATAGGTCTAGAGCTAAAAGTGATGTTAGAGGTCATTTAGTCTAATCCTGCCATTTTACAGATGATGGGACTGAGATCTAGGAAACAGCAAACACTCCCCACTGCAGCCACACATACAAATGCACTGACCCAGCCACCACCACCACCACCACCACCAATGCCCTGAAATTCAAGAAGCAAATTGAATAAGTATTTCTCAAATGTCTACTCTGGGAATTTGGGGTTTAATTTACACAAATGGAAGCTCGCTATCTAGTAAGAGATTGGTGGAAGGGGGTTTGGTTGACAAAACTCTTCCTACATGTTTAAGAAAGTCCAGAGCAGCTTGACTGACTGGCTTTATCAACCACAATGTCATCCTCGACTCTTCACTCTTCTTCACCCCCACACATCCGACCAGCTGCCAAATCTTCCTGCATTTATCTTTACAGCATCGCTTTCTAGCAGGACTTCTCTGATATCACAGGACCTCTCCTTAGATCAAGCCTTCATCACACCTCCCCTGGACAGCTTCATAATCCTGATGGCTTGCCTCTCTACATCAAGCCTTGCTCTAGTCCAAACCAACTTCTACATTCCCACCAAAGAAGCTTTTCTAAGGTATGGATCTGACCAAGTTGATTCTGTATTCAGGAAATTCTTGTGGCTTCCACTTACCTCTAGGGTTCAAATATAAACTCGGTGGGCCTTTTAAGTTCTTCACAACTATCTTTCCAGACAACCCCCTTCCCACATTCTATAGTTCAGCCAAACTGATCTCTCTCTGGCACACAAAGAACATCATCTCCAAACCCCACACCTTCGAAATATTAGCCATCCCCCATGCCTGGAGTGCACTTCCTCTTTCCCTCCTCTTCATAGAATCCCTCTTTTCCTTTAAGACCCACCTCATGTTCTTTAGAAGCATTTCCTGAACCCCCTAATTGCTAGTATCCTTCTTCACTAACAATTCTAACTCACTTTATCCCATCCCATAGATAGATAATAGATATAAATTGATATACACATTCTATATACATAAGCACATATGCATATGATAGATCTACATGTATGCCTATATCTATACCTATTCATATCTGTCAGTCTATCTATCTAGCTGTCTATCTGTATGTGTCAGTCTGTCTGTATCTATCTCTATCTGTCTATCTGTATCTCTGCCTCTCCATCCATCCATCCATCTGTCTGACTGTCTGTTTATCCATCTATTTATCTATCTATCTGTCTGTCTGTCTATCTCTCTATCTGTCTGTCTGTTTGTCTCTCTGTCTTTCTATATGCCCATCTATCTTTCTGTTTATCTATCTATATGTCTATCTATCTCTCAGTCTATCTTTCTATTTGTCTGGCTATCTGTCTGTCTGTCTGTCTGTCTATCCCTCTCTATCTGTCTGTCTTTCTATCTCTCTATCTGTCTGTCTGTTTGTCTCTCTGTCTTTCTATATGCCCATCTATCTTTCTGTTTATCTATCTATATGTCTATCTATCTCTCAGTCTACCTTTCTATTTGTCTGGCTATCTGTCTGTCTGTCTGTCTGTCTATCCCTCTCTATCTGTCTGTCTTTCTATCTCTCTATCTGTCTGTCTGTTTGTCTCTCTGTCTTTCTATATGCCCATCTATCTTTCTGTTTATCTATCTATATGTCTATCTATCTCTCAGTCTATCTATTTGTCTGGCTATCTGTCTGTCTGTCTGTCTGTCTATCTATCCATCTATATGTCTATCTCTCAGTCTGTTTATCTATCTGTCAGTCTACCGATTCGTCTGTCTATCTATCCATCATCTTCCACAACAGCTATTCTTGGAGACTAGATACTGTTCATTTTTTGTCTTTTTATCCCAGCACCTAACACAGTGGCCATCAAATATAAGGCAACAATTAATTAATTATGACATAGGTTCAACCATATTATTCCCCCCTCATCCCAACTCAGCAAATTCTGGTAGCAGCTTCCTATGATCTCCAGGATCAACTGCAAAATCCTCTAGCATTTGAAGTCCTTCCTAACTTGGTTTAATTCCCTCACCTTTCTATTCTTATACCTTACTCCCTTCCATGTAACTCCAGCCAAGTAACTTTGTTTTGTTTTGGTTTGGTTTTTTCCTGGCCACCTTGTTGTTTCTGGATCAGAACATTCCATGTCAGCTCTGGACATTTTCTCTGACTTTCTTCTTTGCCTATAATGTTCACCTCCTCCATTTCTGACTCCTGGCTTCTCTGGTTTCCTTCAAATCCTGGCTAAAATCTCCTCTTTTACAGGAATCCTTTCCCAATCCCTCTTAATCTTAGGACCTTCTTTCTATTAATTACTTTCCATTTATTCTGTTCATAGCATGTTTGTGCATGTTTGTTTGCTTCTTGTCTCCCCCATTAGATTGTGACCTCCTTGAGGGCAAGGTCTGTCTTCAGCTTCTTTTTTTTTAAACCTTTACTTTCCACCTTAGAATCAATATTGTGTATCTATTCAAAGGCAGAGGAGTGGAAAGGGCTAAGCAATGGAGGTTAAGTGACTTACCCAGGGTCACACAGATGGGAAGTGTCTAAGGACAGATTTGAACCCAGGACCATCCATTTCTGGGCCTGGATCTCTATCCATTGAGCCACTTTGCTGCCCCTTCAGCTTCTTTTTGTATCTGCAGGGCTTAGCATAGTGCCTGGTATATAGTAGGTACATAATAAATGCTTACTGACTTGACATGTGTAAAACCCAGTGGAATTGCATGTTGGCTATGCGAGGGGGAGGAGGGAAGGGAAAGAACATGAATCTTGTAACCAAGGAAAAATATTCTAAATCAATTAATTAAATAACATTTTCCAAATTAAAAAATTTTTTAAATAGAAATACTTACTGATTGACTAACTTGATGAACACTCATTGCTTAGTTGATTTTTGCTCATAGGTTCATAGCTGTGGCACTGAAAGGAGCCTTAAAGATTTTGTAGTTCAACCCATTTATTTTATAGGTGAAGAAAATGACAAAACTCAGTGAGGGGGAGAGATTTACTCTAAGGAAGCAAAAATAGCCTACAGGGGCTGGATTTGAATCCAGCTCCTGTGACTGCAAAGCTAGAACTCTTTCCACAGCACCATGGCTATCATCTCTGTTAACCTAGCCTAGAGAACCTTGGAAGTGGACAATCTAGAGATCTCACCTCTACAGATCAAACCTCCAGGCCCTGCTTTCTCATCCCCTAATGAATGGCTCAGACTATATTACTGTTCTGTGTCCTAGGGGGTGCTACTTGGTGTCTTGAAGGCCTTGCTTAGCTGAACTAGGAGGGAAAAGACTGGCCCCAGCTGCCAGGTCTTCTGGAGAGTCCATCTAGTAGAATGAGTGGAAAGAACAGTGAATTTGGAGTCACAGGACCTGGTTTCAAATCCCAGTGCTGCTTCTTGCTAGTTCTGTGACCCTGAGCAAGTTTTCTGGACCTCCTTTTGTTCCTCTGGTCAATGAAGAGGTTGGTTGAAAGGATTTTTCTAAAGTCTCTTCTGGTTCTAAATCTGATGGCTGGTGGTTTGGACCTGCATGCAACCACCCTTGCCCAGATGAGGGCAGCATCCTGGCCCCTTAACTCTCTGTAAGAACCATCAGAACAGAAGAGCAAGGTTGGATGCCAAGAGCCCAGACTAGTTCATGTCCATAACAAATGGAGTCCCTTGATGGAAACATTTGCTAGGGTACAGCTGCAACCTCTTCTCATCACCCCCCCCCATCCCCACCCCCCAGGCCTCTCCTTTTCCAACTGGTCCCAATCCCTTCTCCCCCTCCAAGGGACTTCCAAAGCACAAGGAGGGTGGGAGGAGTGTAGGGACCAGGGAATGCTGCTCCGGACTAGCTTCTGCTATTAACTCCATGTGACCTTGACCCTCCCCAACTTTAGTGTCTTTGCAAAGAGCAAAAGAAGGGGAGGATGGCTTGGGGCCTCCTTCTGGGGGATTCAATAAAGACAGACCCAGGATCCAACCTAAGAGGGCCAAGCTATTTTCTTGTGGCCAGTTCCTGAATGTCAGCAGCTTCTGTCCATCATGCTCGTAGGAGCTGCAGGCAGCAGGCTTCCCCTATTCCCCGAGGAGCTCCTTGTCATAAAAGAGCTGTTTAGTTTTCCTGGGTTTCATTAATCTGATGAGTCCAGGGGGCAGCCCTGAGACCACTGTACACGGGAGATTTTTTCAGCATAACAAGAGGGCCCCTGGTACTATCAGAATAAGAGCCATGCTGCAATTCAAGCTCAGCCAGCTCCCCTCAAAAAGAAAAATCTTATAAAATAAACAGGCACCATTCCTTCCATACTTCCCACACACATTCTCACTGTCTCTGTCTCTGTCTCTCTGTCTCTCTCTGTCTCTGTCTCTGTCTCTCTCTCTCTCTCTCTCTCTCTCTCTCTCTCTCTCTCTCTCTCTCTCTCTCTGTGTGTCTGTCTTTCTAACTCTGTCTCTGTCTCCCTCTTTCTGTTTCTGTCTCTGTCTGTCTGTCTCTCTTTTCTATCCCTCCCTCCCTCTCTCCCTCTCCAAACCGTTTCCTGCCAACCTCTTCAATTTTCTTGATCCCAGTTAGGAATAGTTTGCAATTAGACATCAAAACTTTGGAGTGACCCTGGCCAAGATCTGTCTCCTTCGCTTTGCTAAGGCTTTGGATAACAGGCGGGTGCCCTTCTGGCTGAGCCACCAGGCTCGATCTCAGGTTACTATTGTGACAGGTCAGAGGGGGGCTTTACCTAGAATTCTGTCACAGGCCTAGGGACCGGCTTTGATCTCTGGAATGGCTCCAGGATGAGTCTCCTACCCCAGGAATCTGGGCTCTTCTAATCAACTCACTAACCTGAACTGCGGGGAAAGTAGAAGTCATTTTTTCCCAATTGGCACCATTCAGATTTTTCTCTGCCTGCTACTCCTCAGCCCCCCATTTCTGGTCAAGTCCAAGCTACAACTGCAGACTAAAACATCCTGAGGTCATCTTTTGGGGCCCATTTGTGAACAGAAACATTCTACTCGTAATCCCCCACCTTCACCCTTGATCCCCCACCCCACTCCTCACCACCCTCAGCCCACAAATACCTCACATTCTTCTAAATTAGGATGGCCCATCCCCATTGCTAGGAAGAAGCAATTTAAACCTAAAAGCTACCCCCATATCAGCCCCCCCAATAAGGATTCCAAGTTTTCTGGGGTGGAGGAGTGGGTGTCCTGCCTTCATTGCCTTTCTTCGGCTCCCAAGTTCTGGGTTCCACTTGAGTTTCCTCATAATAATCATTATGATAAAAATAACCACTGCCTTGGCTTCCCCCGGCTAACCTGTAATTTGGGGTTGCTGATTTCTGGGGTAAACTAACAAAGGCAAATAACCCGGTGCTTTGGCCTCACAGTTAATCTTCCGAGCAGATGTGGCTTGTGTTACTGAAAGTGATTGAGGAAAACACTTCAGTATTCCAGGCTGGTCTTGTATCTTCCCCCCCCTAAAACGCATACACAATTTATAATGATGCATTTAATTAATGGTAAATGAGCATGGAATTCGGAGGGCCAACCCATCTGACAGCCACATTAACACCAGATGAGGAGGTGGCAGGGTGTGTTGATATGGCATGGTCCTGGGAAGCAAAGCAAATGAAGAGGGAGGGAGGCTGGAACCGAGGAGGCCCCTCTGGCCTGAATCACTGGGCTTCCAAAGTAAAATAAAGAAAATAAGGATGAAAAGTCCCCATATGAACAAAACAAAAACAAAACAAAATAACCTTATTTAGTGGTTTAAAAAGAAAAAGACCAGATTCCCACTGAAATGTGATTTTTCTAGTTTCAAGGAAAGGAGGAAGAGGAAACCCCAAACTCTGAAAGACCCTCTGGAATCCCAATGAATCTGCCCATTTCTAAAGAGCCTAGAAGGCCACTTTGAAGGGCAGATCTTCTCAAGATGAAGGGGGGCAAATTCTTTCTTATAGGGGATGCTCTCTGGGAAGGACACAGAAATTTAGGCAATTTAAACACAAAACGTCAAGGAAAATGAATGTCAAGATGTTAAAAAATGAAGAGAGTAATGGGGGGGGGGACCCTCTATTTAAAGTTCCGGTCAAATTGATTCTAAAATATCCCTCAAGGAAGGTGAGATTATCCGGCTAGAACGTTATGCCCATAATCAAAAGTGATTGCCCTATGAGGTATTTTTATTTAATTGTTTTTCTTTGTTATGGAGGAGTGCTCAGTCTGGAGGAGCTAAGGAAGTCGTTTCCAGATACGATTGTGCTGGTCAAAAAAAAAAAAGGCATCAGATAAAACTCCCGTCTTTAAAAAGAAAGGAGAAGCTTCCAAATGAGGGAGGAGGAAGCTGAAGATCGGGAGATTCGTGCGTTTCCCTTAGCTAGATCGCCCCAAGCCAACTGGTCATCTTTTCCAAGAGGAGGCTGGGCGCCCGGGAGAGCGGAACGGTCTGCGCTGCTCCCTTCCCTGGAAGAAAAGCTCCGAGCCTTATTGAAAACATTATCTTTTCCATCAATAATACCTCTAAGTTCTTTATTAGCAAACTCGCCGGCCAGGGCTGACATATTTACAGCACGGCAGGCAGTAAACTTTATGTATCTGCAACAATATTAAAGGGGGCTGGGGGTGAGGGGAGAGAGAAAAGGCACACGGGCAGTGACCACAGCAAATCATCCGACCTCACTTAGCTGGCTCCAGTGAAAGCTTAATTGTCCCCGAGTGCGGCCTTCCTGACAATCCCCGGCCTTCCCACCGCCAGAAAGAATCTCAGCAAAGATGAAAAAAGTCTGTCTGAGGATTGGAAACATAAGAATACGTAGTTTTAAAAAGGGAGAGGGAGAGAGAGAGAGGGAGAGAGAAACCCAACTGATAGCACCGTCTAAGCCTAGCCAGAAACCTGATCTTTGCGCTGGAATGGTTAACATTTGGGGCAGTTTGGAGAGAATTGCTCCAAGCTGTTTGTGTTTCCAACGTAGAGTTAAGGTAAGAAGCGCTGGGTAGGCAGTGCAGGTCAGAGTCACTCTGGGAGCCATTCCCCCATTTCTGTCCAACTGACAAAGGTAGGGGCAAATTATTCTTCTTCCCCTTCCTCTCTTTCTTCACTCCAAGGGCTCTTAATGAACATAAAGATCTGGTCCCGAAAAATACGACAGACGCTCTTGCTTGCTTTTGTTTGCATTATTCTGCCAGTTTTGTCTCCCGTTTATTTGCGTTCTCTCTCTCTCTCTCTCTCTCTCTCTCTCTCTCTCTCTCTCTCTCTCTCTCTCTCTCTCTCTCTCTCTCTCTGTGTGTGTGTGTGTCTGTGTATGTCTCTCTCTCAGACTCAATATCTTTCTCAGTCTATCTCTCTCTCTGCTTCTGTCTCTGAGTCTTATCTGTCTCTGATTCTGTCTCTGTCTGCCTGTCCTGCCTCTGTCTCTCTCTCTGTCTCTCTCTGTCTCTCTCTCTCTATCTGTCTCTGTCTCTCTGTCTCTGTCTCTCTGTCTCTCTGTTTCTCTCTCTGTGTGTCTGTCTGTCTCTCTCTGTCTCTGTCTCTGTCTCTGTCTCTCTCTCTTTCTCTGTCTCTCTCTCTCTGTCTCTCTCTCTGTCTGTCTCTCTGTCTCTCTCTCTCTCTGTCTCTCTCTCTCTCTGTCTCTGTCTCTCTGTCTCTCTGTCTCTCTGTCTCTCTGTCTCTCTGTCTCTCTCTCTCTCTGTCTCTCTCTCTGTCTGTCTGTCTGTCTCTCTCTCTCTGTGTCTCTCTCTCTTTCTTTCTTTTTCTCCCACCCACACCTCCATTTCCACCCAACCCTAGCGAGCTAGACGCCTGGGATCCCCAGGTGTATTGTGAAGGTTCTGGGCACCTCGTCCCCGTTCCTGCCCCACTAGCCTGTGTGGATAAAGCGGGGCTGGGCCGTTCTGTCCTCCCGTTTGGGACGGAGAAAGAAAGGGCAAACCCGGCTACAAACGAAAAGTTTGGCCTTAAAATGGGAAAGGGGTGGGGGAGATCACTGGGACCTCCAAAGATCTGGCTGGGCTTCGCTGCCTGGGAAAGGATTTCGGAGGCCCCTAGGGAAAGATCTCTTTGCAAGGAAACCCTCTCGCCCTTGGGAAAATTAGGGTCCCGCGCTTTCTCTGTTGCCGTGGCCCCTGAATCCGAACAGAGGAGTAGCAGGAGACCATCAGCTTCCGGGGACAGATGCTTTTTTTTTTTAAACTTCATTTGCTTTAGAACTTCTAGGGCCAACCTTCCAGGGCAGTGGCCCGGGTTGCCTAGGAAGAACGGAGGAAGGGGACTTCCCTCTGGGAACGGGGTGCCGGCCACAAGCAGAAGGGCTCGGGCCACGCACTTTCAGGGCAGTGAGCCCCACTCGGGCCAGGGTCTCTGCCATCGGTTGAGAAGCCGCTTTCCGAAACCCGGTTTCTTTGCAGTCCCCTCGGACTATCCCTCTGGGGTCCCGCTCCACTTATTGCCAAAAGGGAGGCGATAAAAATGCGAAAATTCGTTTCGAGGGCTCAAATCCGCGTTTCCCTGGCCCAGGGGAATGGTGCCGTGGTTCCCCAATCGGGAATTTTTCGTCCAAACTAACCCCAGAAGGTGACATCGAATGCCGACCTTCTTTACTCAGAGAACTCTCCCACCCTCCAGTGGGCTGCCCTGGCTTTGTTGTTTGTTGTTGTTGTTGTTGGGGGGGGGGGGGCAGCGGCTAGGGAGGATCTCTCCGGAACCATCAATTTCGTAGGGATCCAGAGAGACCGCACCCATCTCCCAGGGTTTGGAAAGCGGGCCAGAAAGACCTCCCTCCACCCTGCCCCTACGTCCACGTGCCTCGGTACGGTCGCGGTGTGCCTCTGAAGGTGTGCCGCTTGTTTACGTGTGTGTTCATGCACCCCAGGGTCCCTGACCCGCTACAGTAAGCCCCTCGTTGGCGCTGGCCTCTGGAAGGGCCCCGACTCGGGGACAGTGCTCAGTTTTCTCTTTTGTTTCTGCATTCTGACCCGGGGAGGCCGAAAGGCAGGCAGGCAGGCAGGCAGGCTGGCAGGCTGGCAGGCAGGGCAGAGGTCCGCGCCCTGTTGGAGGCTGGAAATGAATGCCACCAAACACCGAGGCCGAGGGGTGCGCCTAGGGAACGCGCCCTGTATTGGAGGGCGACAGTCCGCTGGCCTTGGAATCCTACCTCTCACTAACGACTGATGGGACCGTGGAAGACGCCCTTAACCTCTCTGGGACTCAGTTAGCTCCTCTGTTAAATAACGGACCTGGCCGAGAATGGCCTCTCAGGTTTCCAACGGGGCAGGATTGAACTTGCCTTCGAAAAATCTTTGCCTTGTCCCGCGGGCTCTGACGGTGCTCTGAGCTCTTGGGATGAGCCCCGGGAGGGCCTGGGAGGTCGCTGAAATGGCTGGGGGCGGGGGGCACAACTTGGGTGAAACGGGGCATCTTGGAGGGCCACTCCAGGTGGACATCTCCACTCCCGCGCTCCCATGTCTTACCATTTCATTAGAGTCCTCAAAGGCCCAGCACTGGCTCTCCAGGCCCTCCTCCGTCTGTTTTCGATTTGAAATCCATGTTGGAACCGTTTGGAGTTTTGTTTTATCATTCAGGGGGTAGCTGTTTCCGAACGGAATTGGGTGCTTGGAGACGAACCGGCTCGTTGAACGTTCAGATTGGGGCAATTGAGGCTGCTCTTTGGAGCGGGGCGGGGGTGCTGTTAGAAAATTTCGCCCAGCCCTCAGCCCTCTCCGGCCGGGGGTACATAGTTGAGGGCCTGGAAGGGGGGGCCCGTTTGGCTGGAGCCGGTGCGATGTGAGTCCCGGGCCAAGCGGAGCTGCGCAGCCTGCCCAGCCCCGGGGACAGCGGCGGGCTCCTCCAGGACTCCCTGGGACGCGAAGAAAGCTTGGCTGAAATTAAAAATGGAAACGGATTTTTTAATGAATGTCTCCGTTGGGGGGTGGAGGGACCTCATGCTTTCGTGTGTGCTTTTTCTGGGGCAAAATTTCCTGTGCGGTTTGCCCGGCAAGATCAAAGAGAGCTAATTAACTTTTCTATAAGGTAAACAAAACTTTAACTTAAAATGGCCATTCCCCTGAAGTATGTGGGAAGTTGGGCTTTTGTGCGACGGAGGGAGGGAGGGAGGGAGGAGGAGGGAGGGAGGGAGGGAGGGAGAGACCGAAGAGCAAACGCGCGAGCCCCCTCGAATTTTGCTTTGCCAGCACTGCAAGGCTTCCAAGGTACTGGGAACCTGATGGACTAGGAAGGCGCGACTCTGTGTGTCTCGGTCTGCTTCTCATTTACGTGTGTCTCCCTCTCCCTGTTTATGGTTCTCGCTTTGTCTGTCTGACTTTGTCTCTGAGTCTCTCTCAATGTCTTTGTCTCAGTCAGTGTCCTTCTCACTGTTTCTGTCTCTCTGCCACTCGGAGGGTCTCTAGCTGGTTTGTCTCTCATGCCTTGCTCATTCCTCCTTCCTTTTTTCCCGTCAGTTTCTGTCTCTCATCTGTTCTCTCCGTGTCTCTCTGTTTCTGTCTGTCTCTGTCTCTTTTTCTCTGCCCCTCTCCCTTTCTGTCTCTCCATGTCAGTCTCTCTCTATCGCTCTAGATCTCTTCTTTCTATGTGTCTTTGTGTGTCTTTCTGGTGTTTTTCTTTTCTTTCCACCAAAATAATCTTTAAATCAAACGGCTGAAGCTCTGCCAAGTTCAAATCCCTCTTAAGATTAATAGGGCATTGTCCTGTTAATAGAAAATTCATTCTCCCTAAAGCCCCTTTAAGGAAAGCTGGGTGTGTGAGGGGGCTCATACAAGAGTGTGGGAAAATGGAAGTTATGGACACTCCCATCCCCCTTCCACCACCACCTTCAAAAAAAGGTTCTGTTAAGAAATCTTGCCTTATTTTCAGTGCTCCCAGGTGGTATTGGGGGGAGGGAGATTGTAAATGACAGCTTTTTGTCTGAGTCATCCCTCCCAAGAAAGAGAACAATGAAGAAAGATGGAAGAAGGGAGGAAAAAGGGGGAATGGGAAGAAAGGAAAAAAGAAAAAGAAGTTAAGAAGGAAAGAGAAAAAGAACAGAGGAAAGAAGAAAAGAAAGGAAAAGAAAGGAAGAAAGAAAGAAAGAAAGAAAGAAAGAAAGAAAGAAAGAAAGAAAGAAAGAAAGAAAGAAAGAAAGAAAGAGGAGAGAGAGAGAGAGAGAAAGAAAGAAAGAAAGAAAGAAAGAAAGAAAGAAAGAAAGAAAGAAAGAAAGAAAGAAAGAAAGAAAGAAAGAAAGAAAGAAAGAAAGAAAGAAAGAAAGAAAGAAAGAAAGAAAGAAAGAAAGAAAGAAAGAAAGAAAGAAAGAAAGAAAGAAAGAAAGAAAGAAAGAAAGAAAGAAAGAAAGAAAGAAAGAAAGAAAGAAAGAAAGAAAGAAAGAAAGAAAGAAAGAAAGAAAGAAAGAAAGAAAGAAAGAAAGAAAGAAAGAAAGAAAGAAAGAAAGAAAGAAAGAAAAGGTGGCCCAGAGGTATTCTCTTCACCCAGATTGAGGGCTGATGTCTGGATTTGTTTGAGGTTCTTTTCTTCCAGGTTATTCTTTCTTGCTCAGGGCCTGAGCAATAAGTGGGAGGAAATAGCCTCTATTAGGGCATTAAACTCTTTGGGGTTTTCCTCCTTCCCAGTCTCTGACCTTGGGTTAGGAGGGGCTTAGAGGAAGGCCACAGCCTGCTCCTTCCATTTCACAGGCTGAACAGCTGCAAGGAGCCTCTTTCTGCTTGGAGAACAAAGAGAGCTTGGCTCTCAAGAGACAGGATTTGAATCTTACCTAGTTTCTTTTGGATTCGGCTTCTCAGGGTATAGAGCTCTCATCCCCTTCTCTATGGTGGGGTGGGGGTAGTCTGGGAGACTACTCTGTTCTTCCTTTGGGCAGTGATTCAGGAAGACACCCTTAGGGATAAGAGGAAGTCAAAGAGGTAAAATAAAAAATAGCACTTACACTGAGTCACATCAATAAATTCATCTGTCTGAGTTTCAATTTCCTCCTCTTTCATTCAATAAGCATTAAGTATCTATTATTTGCCAGGCACAGTAAAACATACATAGGCATACAAAAACAAAATCCAAATACATCTTGTCTTTTAAAAGCTTATATTTTATTCAGTGAAAATGTATCATGCTCAGATAAATAAATAGAAAGTATGTGTAAAATAAATAAGAGTAATAAGAGAAGGTTAATTAAGAAGTTGGAAATCCAAGAAAGGCCTCATAGATGGCAGCCCTTGAACTGAACCTTAGATAGAGATGACTATTAAAGGACACAGAGGTAAGGGGGAAACACTTTCTAGGTAGAGGGGACAGCTTGTACAAAGGTATGGAGATGGGGGATGGATGGCCTGGATGAGAAACACCAGAAAGAGCAGCTTGGCTGCATCATAATGAATTCGAGATGGAATAAGGCACAATCACCTTTAAATGTAGATCATATCTCTAGTACTTGTCCCAAAAAATTGTTGAGAGATTCAAACAAGACGATGTATTGTATGTAAAAAGTACTGTATATAAAGAAGTTGGCAACAGTTCAGTGGTTCAGTAGGTAAAGAAAGGGTCCAGCCTGGAGTCAAGAAATACTGAGTTCAAATCCAGCCTTTGACACTTAGTAGTTGTGTGACCTTGGGCAACTCACTTTACCCTGTTTGCCTCAGTTTCCTCATCAGTCAAATGAGTTGGAGAGGAAATAACAAAACATTCCAGTATCTTTGCCAAATGGAGTCACCAAGAGTTGTACGTGATGACTGAAATGGCTCAATAACAAAACTCTAAAATCCCTGGATGTACCTGGTTATTTACATGTTTTCTGCCCCATTAGAATGTAAACTCACTGAGGATAGGGATTATATGTTTGCCAAACACAGTGCCTGCACATAGTAAGTCCTTAATAAAAGATTAGGAAATGGTTGGCTGCCTTTCTGAACATTAGTTTCCCTTTTATAAAATGAAGATTAAACTTGTATTTATTCCTAGACTCCCGGTTGTTTTGTATGTTATAGAAATGAGAATTCTTTTTGAGATTATGATGGATTTCTGTGCCAAAATGGCAGCACCAAAGAATGAGAAGTTTTCCAGATTGGAAGGGACCTCAGGGACCATCTATCTAATCCAACCAGAATAGGAGTTCCCACAACTACATACCCACCAAGTGGTCAGCTGGGCTCTGCTGTATGACCTCAAATTCTGAGTGCCTACATCCCAGGGCTGCCCACTCCACTTGGGGGATAGTTCTGACTATTACGACATTTTAGGAAGCTCAATGCAAAACTGGCCTCTCTGTAAGCTCTGTTCATCATTTCTGCTTCTTCCTTCTGGGACCAGAGAAAGTATGGTGCAGTGGGAAATGTGGTGGTTTAGAGATCAAAGGACCCGAGTTCCAATCCTGACCTTGTTACTTCCCACCTATGTAACTGACTACTAAACCTCTTACTGTGAGTTTCTTGGAAGTAGAGACTGTGACTTTCTTTAGATATCCATTGTCTGGCAAATGGTAAGTGTTTAATAAATCCCTATTGTCATTGATATCTGGCATTTAGATAAAACTTAAAGGTTAATAAAGAACATTACAAATATTATCTCAGTCTACCCTCACAACTCTGACTTCTTATCTCCAGGTTTACAAATGAAGAAATTGAGGCAAAGGATTGGAAGAGACTTGCTCAGGGTCACACAACTAGTGTCTATGGTGGGATTTGAATTCAGATCTTCCAGATTCCAACATCCTCATAGATAGATGCCTATAACTATGACTCCTTTTCTTCCTCCTGTAAATTAAGACTATTGGCCAAGATGACTTCTAAGGTCCCTTCTAGCTTAAAATCTAAAATCCTGTGATAAAGTGACTCTCTCTTCTACATGACTGGTTTGCAGCTACTCCAAGGCATGGTCTATTTTCTACTGTATCTTCTTTTCAAATGGAGTGCCCATAGCTCTTGAAAGTCCCATCTTCACAGCAGAGATGCTTCCCCAAGCAAGAGCTCCCCTAGCTGACCTCAAAGATCCCATCCAGCTCTCAAGTCATAACTCTATTACCTAACTGAGAAGAGGCAACCTCCCATCCACACCACCCCTCAGTTACCCTTTTTCAAAAAGCCATTGAGGGGGCAGCTGGGTAGCACAGTGGATTGAGAGCCAGTGGATAGAGATGGGAGGTCCTGGGTTCAAATATGGCCTCAGACACTTCCTAGCTGTGTGATCCTGGGCAAGTCACTTAACCCCCATTGCCTAGCCCTTAAGACTCTTCTGCCTTAGAACCAATACCCAGTATTGATTGTAAGATGGAAGGTAAGGGTTTAAAAAAAAGTCAATGACTACCATATACTTCCATTCAGAGTTGAAAAAGAACTAAGAAACCATCTAGTTCAAGTTTCTCATTTGACAGATTGAAGAAACTGAGGTGAAGTGTTTTGCCCAATTACTAGAGTTAGTTTTCAATATGTATCTGCTGACATGACAGGGGTAGGATTCGAATCTCAAGCTTCCTATTCCAAAGTCGGTTTTTTTCACTGCCTCTTCTCCACAGGGCATACTCTTTCCAGAGGTGAAGATTGCTACTCGTTCATGCTTGGATCAAATCCTGGAAGTCACAGATACTCAAATGAACTGTCACTTGAAGCTAAAAGCCCATTGTTATTATAGGAAATGTCCTTGGATTACTGCTCTTCCCTCACAGTCAAAACCTATTCATTTAAAATTAACCACCAAGAAACTCCACTGACCCTTGCTGATTCCCCTACAGAGCTCCAGAGAGAGTCTGGCTAGTGTTTTCTAATGCTGTAAATGCACAGAAGAATTGATCATGCATTGCAGGGGGAAAGCCATCTATGCTCAGAGGCTCCTTCCTGCCCATAATGCACTGCGATCTACATCGTTTCCTTGACCTGGGACCTTCCTACATTCCTACATTCTTTAGCTCACTCACCACCAAGGTAGCCCCACTAACTATGACTATGTCTCTGTAGACGTCTACCCAAAGAAAGCTCACAGAGAAGGAAAGAGCTATTGCCAGCTGCCTCGTTTTTCCTCTAATGCTATCGCCTGACTTCTAAACTGACTCAAAAGAGATCCTGCACAAAAAGGGTCAGTGACCAACCTATGAAGCACTCAGAAAATGGTGCCTCATCTTATCTCAACTGAGATCCTGGAGATGGGATGGTCCATTGAAGGTCCATAAGACAGAACCATCAGGGAAGGCAGGACACACCCACTAAAGCCACTGGTCATATCTCTCCTACTGTATGACTTCTAGACTCTGTCCCACTGTCTGTCTGTCTGTCTGTCTGTCTCTGTCTGAGTGTCTCCATCTCTCTTTCTCCATCTTTTTGTCCTTCTTTCTGTCACTGTCTTTCTACACCTCTCCATTTCTTTCTCTCCCTGTTTCTCTCTGCCTATCTTTCATTCTCTCCATTTCTGTAGCTTTCTCTGACTCTGTTTTTGTCTCTGTCTCTATTTCTCTTACTGTCTCTGAGACAGACAGACAGACAGAGACAGAAACAGAGAAAGCTGGGAAGAATATTCCACAATGGCATAAACTCACCCCCAAACTGATTTTGGATGCCTTTTATCTCTCAACCTACATGTAAAACTCCTGTGAAGGGTTTTTCCCCTAATCAGAAAAGCCTGGATAAATGGGTCTACATTTAACTCTCATGGTAGATTGTAGACTTTAAGAGGGCATCAAATAACACTGGATTCAATATAATTTTTTAAGCCTCCACCTTCTGTCTTAGATTCAATATTAAGTATTGGTTCCAAGGCAGAAGAGCAGCAAGGCTTAGACAATTGGTATTAAGAAATTTCCTCAGTCACACAGCTGGGATGTGTCTGAGGCCAGATTTGAACCTAGGTCCTCCTGACTCCAAGTTGGGCACTCTATCCCCTGTGCTACCTAGCTAAAGCACCAACCATGAATAGGACTAGGTCTAAGATTTTGGAGCTGACCTGTGATTTCTTTAATATGTAGAACTCCTGGGAAGGGAACTATTTATCAGTGAAGTTTAGCACCTGCTATTTAGAGAATTGACTTGGGCATTAAAAGGTCAAGTAACTGACCCAGGATCTTGCAGCCAGTTCTGTATCAGAGGTGGATCTTGAACCCAGGTCCTCCTATAGGAGGCCAGCTCCTTCTCCATTATGAAACTCTGCCTCTCTGGAGCTAAGGCTACAAAGACAAAATAGCCCTTGTTGTCAAAGAATTTGTATTATAATATATATACAAATAAGGAAACAATAATATATGCAAATTAACATGAAATAATTTTAAGAGGGAGAAAATAATAAATCAACTGAAGTCAATGAGAATTTGTTATGGGCTTATTATGTGCCAGGTAAAGCAGGAAGTTCTAGGAATACAAATATGAGCAAAAAGAAATAATAGTTCCTGCCCTCAAGGAACTTCCATTCTAATAGGGAAAGATCAGGTTTAATGGGAAGGTGAAAAGTTGGGATATAGAAGAGAAGGTATTCAGGAGAGGACATGGTGGAAGAAGAAGTCTAGAAAGTCAGAGGTTGACCTCAGAAAGGAATAAAGGAATGAAAATGACAGGCTGGTCACTTCCTCAAAATGGAGGCTTGAGAGAAACTGACCAAATCCTAGGAAGGGGCCACAGGAATGGAGGGACCTTCCAGAATGAAAGTGTTCCAGGAACAGAAGCATCCTCCAGGCTGAGGATGTTACGGGAACATGGTGGAGAAAAAAATCCATAGAGACAGAAAATATGGAATGAGAGAAGTGGTTCTCCGAGTTGGGCTTCAAAGGAAGCTAGGTGTGGAAAGATCAGGAGGAAAGTAAAGAGAGCATTCCAGGCTTGGAAGAGAGCCCATATGAAGCCACAGAAGTGGCCAGTATGTGGGAGAACCCCACCTCAGAAAAGAGTACCCAGACCCAAGGTCTGTGGAAAGGGAAACCAATATGGAGACAAAGTCCCACAATGGAATGAAGGCTGGATCTAAACTGAGCAGGTCTGGTTATGGAGCCTCACCAGGTATTTGGGTCTTCTTAGGCTGGTTTGTTTCCCTTGTAATTGGACCTAGAATCTGAAAGTCAAATTTATTCCCCACTCCCTTTCCAACAACTCCTGTCTATGTTCCCATTTGTGGATCCTTCCCTTTAAACTCACAGCGGAAAAAAAATGGAATACTTCCTGGCACAGGATAACTCAGTGGGGCAGGCAAAGGATGGGTATTGAGTGGATAAGGTCCCTTTCAGATCTGACATTCTATGCTTTGTAGTCAGAAGACCTGGGAGGTTCTCACCATTTGGTTCATTTGAAGAGTAGAATGAGCACCCTGGCGCTGAAGTCTAGGGGGCCACGGGCAAAGAGACCTCCTTGGGCTGCCTTAAAGTTACCCAAAAGGCTATGTTAGAGAGTGTTGTGTTAGCACAGAATTGCTGCTACTAATTCCTCCACCCATTAACTATGTGGCTTTGACCAAGTTGATTCCCTTCTCTGAGTTTCCTCCTCTGTTAAAATGAGGCTGTTCAATGAGATTCCAATTTCTCTTCCAAGGTCTCTTATGGTCAGGGATGTGATGGCAAATGTTTAACAACCAGCTATCCAGAGAAAAATGTCCTCAAGGCACACTTTTAAGTTAAATCTGCATTAACATTTTCTTTTCTCCATCACTTAAGTCTATAAAACCAACAAAAAAATAAATGAGGTCTTAATTTGTAGCATATGCTGCTTTCCAAGGTGTAAATGCACACACTGAAAATTTAACAATCTACTCTCAGTCTGAGCTGGCTCCCTCACACCACTACCTTCTGCTGTAACATTATATATTCCTAGGTCCTTCCCAGCTCTGACATTCTGTGTTCTAAACTCTGATATTCTAAATTTTAAGCTCTGACATTTTATGATCTAAGCTCTGACATTCTGTGTTCTAAACTCTGAAAGTCTAAGTTTTAAGCTCTGACATTTTATGATCTAAGCTCTGACATTCTGTGTTCTAAACTCTGAAAGTCTAAGTTTTAAGCTCTGACATTTTATGATCTAAGCTCTGACATTCTGTGTTCTAAACTCTGAAAGTCTAAATTTTAAGCTCTGACATTTTGTGATCTAAGCTCTGACATTCTGTGTTCTAAACTCTGATATTCTAAATTTTAAGCTCTGACATTTTATGATCTAAGCTCTGACATTCTGTGTTCTAAACTCTGAAATTCTAAGTTTTAAGCTCTGACATTTTATGATCTAAGCTCTGACATTCTGTGTTCTAAACTCTGAAAGTCTAAATTTTAAGCTCTGACATTTTATGATCTAAGCTCTGACATTCTGTGTTCTAAACTCTGAAAGTCTAAGTTTTAAGCTCTGACATTTTATGATCTAAGCTCTGACATTGTGTTCTAAACTCTGATATTCTAAATTTTAAGCTCTGACATTTTGTGATTTAAGCTCTGACATTCTGTGTTCTAAACTCTGAAATTCTAAGTTTTAAGCTCTGACATTTTATGATCTAAGCTCTGACATTCTGTGTTCTAAACTCTGAAAGTCTAAGTTTTAAGCTCTGACATTTTATGATCTAAGCTCTGACATTCTGTGTTCTAAACTCTGAAAGTCTAAATTTTAAGCTCTGACATTTTGTGATCTAAGCTCTGACATTCTGTGTTCTAAACTCTGATATTCTAAATTTTAAGCTCTGACATTTTATGATCTAAGCTCTGACATTCGGTGTTCTAAACTCTGAAATTCTAAGTTTTAAGCTCTGACATTTTATGATCTAAGCTCTGACATTCTGTGTTCTAAACTCTGAAAGTCTAAATTTTAAGCTCTGACATTTTATGATCTAAGCTCTGACATTCTGTGTTCTAAACTCTGAAAGTCTAAGTTTTAAGCTCTGACATTTTATGATCTAAGCTCTGACATTGTGTTCTAAACTCTGATATTCTAAATTTTAAGCTCTGACATTTTGTGATCTAAGCTCTGACATTCTGTGTTCTAAACTCTGAAAGTCTAAATTTTAAGCTCTGACATTTTATGATCTAAGCTCTGACATTCTGTGTTCTAAACTCTGAAAGTCTAAATTTTAAGCTCTGACATTTTATGATCTAAGCTCTGACATTCTGTGTTCTAAACTCTGAAAGTCTAAATTTTAAGCTCTGACATTTTATGATCTAAGCTCTGACATTGTGTGTTCTAAACTCTGAAATTCTAAGTTTTAAGCTCTGACATTTTGTGATCTAAGCTCTGACATTCTGTGTTCTAAACTCTGAAAGTCTAAATTTTAAGCTCTGACATTTTATGATCTAAGCTCTGACATTGTGTGTTCTAAATTCTGAAATTCTAAGTTTTAAGCCCTGACATTTTATGATCTAAGCTCTGACATTCTGTGTTCTAAGGTCACCTGCAGCTCTATCATTCTCTGTTCCAGGGACCCTCCCAGTTCTAACATTCTGTTCTAAGTTCTCTTCCACCTCTGTTCTGTATATAAGGTCCTGTTCAGGTTTGAAACTTCATGTTTTAAGGGTCTTTTTACCTCTAGAGCCCTATAATTGACCCTAAACTTGGTCCAACGTATTCTTCTTCATTAACCTATATAGGTACAGTGACTAAAAGGAATAAGGTGCAAGCCATTTAGGGAGCATGGACCTTATGGTTCTGCCTGGTCTAGGAGCCTGGAACCCCCACCGGGCTCAGCGTGGAGTGCCACTCCCTGTCTGGCAAGCTCAGTCAGCTGTTTCTAATATGGGGTCCCAGGCAGCCCTGCATTTCTCCATCTCCCACCCACCTACCCATTTTGTGTCTTGTCCTTGACTTGAGGCATTGGGGAGGAATGGGAAGAAATCCCCATTCTAGAAGAGGAGGGCCCATGGTCTTCCCAGTGTCCTTGGAGGGAAAACTTGGGCATCCCAGATTTCAGCTTTCAGCCCCAAGTGGGAACATTTGGTGTGTAGTCAGTTAGAAGATGATGAGTGTTACTGGCAGGAGCATGTGGCTGGAATGGAACAGATGCTACTGTACTGAGGAGGGTACTTCCTTGGGATTTTCCCACACAGGCTGAGAGCAGGGATGTTTCCCTCCCTGACACAACTAATGGCATCCATCCTCGCTGTTGGTGTCCTCGGGATGACTTACTGCAATACATCAATATTGGAGGGATCTGTGACTTCCTTATTGTGGGCTGCTGTCCACATGTGCAGATCGCAGCCCCTCAGTCATTTATTTAGTGGGTGGAGTTAGAATGCTGCTGTCACTGAAGATTCATCCTTGTGGCCAACATGGTATGGAGTCTCTCTGATTTTATTTAGATTTGTCTTTGAATGATGAGGATATAGTCGATTGCCAGGCCAGTCCTGGAGGCTTTCCCAGCTTGGTAGGATCTGTCTGAGTCTCAATTCTGGAATAGCCTTTTAGAATCTAGTCACTCACCCTGGGCAGAAGAGGGAGAGGAAGAGGAGGAAGAAGAGGAGGAGAATTTCTATTATTCAAATAAATTCATAGGAATATAGATCTGGAGCCATTGAGTACAACAACCTCATTTTACAGATAAAGAAACTGAGGCTCAGAGAGGCTAGCTTGCCCAAGGTGTCATGGACAGTGTCAAAAGTGAGAGTGAACTGCCATCAGAATCCCTGCTTTTCCTATTGGGCCATTTTGTAATTCATTTTCATATTAAAGAATCTACTTTGTGCCAAGCTCTCTACTAGGCAGTGAGGTTACAAAGCAAGATCAAGACAGTCCTCGTCTTCAAGGAGCATCCATTCTATAGAGAGACTACAAGAAGTACCCTGATATTGTTGTTTAGTCATTTTAGGCATGTCTGACTCTTTGTGTCCCCATTTGGAATTTCTTGGCTAAAGATATTGAAACAGTTTATCATTTTCTGTTCTAGTTCATTTTACAGATGAGGAAACTGAGTTAAATGGCTTTTGGTGGCTTGCTCAGGGTCACACAAGTAGTATCTGAGGCTGGATTTGAACTCATGAAGATTCAGAACAATATCCACTGAGCCACCTAGCTGCCACCCTGATAAAGAAATACAAAGCACAAAGAATTAGATTTTTGTCTTTGTTTTTGGCTTTTTTAGCAGAGCTGTAATATTATTGTTAGAGGGAAATTCCAGTGGGGAAAACCCATCTACCAGTCCAGACTGGTACCTGCTGAGCAACTCACAGTCTTAGAAAGTTGCCTAGAATTACAAGAAGGCAATTGATTTGCTCGGGAACCCATTACCTGTATGAGACAGGCAGGACTTGAACCCATCTGTTCCAGTCTCAGGGGCCAGCCTTCTATTCATTGCTTTTTTGCATGCAAAACAAAAAAAAAGGCATTTCAAAAGGAAGAGAACCCTAAAAGAGAGAGGAAAAGCCTCCTGCAGGAAGTAGCACTTGGTGTCTGATTTGAGGGAAGCCAGGGATGGAGTCTAAGTCCCAGTGTATATGAGAGACAGGCTGTGCTAAGTAAGGCAAGTAAGTAAGGCAAGGAGTGGAAATGGTGTTAGAGTCAGAAAAATAGAAGCAAAGTTAAAAAAAACTGAAGGAGGAGGGGAAACTGTCTCCTTTGATCCCCTTCATGTTCTCTCTAGTGTCCATCTGATGAATAGACTAAGGAGAATAGGAAACCCACCCCAGAGATTACTCTGGCCCCCCGAATTCGGAATTTGGTCATGAGTTCAAATCTAGTCTTTTTTACCTACCTATGTAACCCCTCTCTTGGCCTCAGCTTTTCCAACTGTAAAATGAGGCAATTGGATGAGATGATCTCAAAAGCCCTTTCCCAATCTGTGGTCTAAACCCTTGTAGCCACTGGCAGGGATTTCCCATGCTGACTGGAATATGCAAGAAGAGACTGTGCTTAGGGTGTTCAGAAAATTGCTGCCACTATGGGACTACAGCCATGCCCCCTTTCTAGCCAAATCTCCAATCTGAAAGGCACTGACTGAGTCCTGGCTCTGTGCCTAGAATGACCTTTTCTCCATCCACATAGAAGTGCAATGGGATCCAGGACCTGGGCTCAAACAGCATCCCTGACAATAAAGTCTTGTTTGGGATACAGACCCAGGAAAGTACTTCTGGTATGGTTATACCCATTTTACAGATCAGACAGTTTGATCCAGAACTCTGTGCTTCTTATTATCTGTGTGACTCTGGGTAAGTAGCCTCACCAATCTGGGCTTATTTCTCACAGCAATGGGCCAGGCTTCTCCCAAGGTCACTGGTGAGTACCACACAACTGTCCTTCACATCTGCCCAATCGTATCCACTCAGCCTCCAGTCTTGCAGACTGACCCTTGCCTGAGGATGGGGAGGGGCCAGAGGGGACTTAGCAGGCTGGTGCCAGGCACAGATCCTAATGATTAGGCTTTTTCCTGCCTGGTTTCTGAAAAGCGCCAAGGGGAGGAGTGGGAGAGAATGAAGAGAACCTCCTTTATGAGGTTGATGCTCATAAATCCATTGTGGAGTAATTTATTGGAGCTCCCCGTAACACCTAATGCCAGTCAGTGTGAGAGGTTAATAGGAGAGGTTAAGGAACTGAGGCTCAGGTGATTTATGGAGGGTCTGGTGGCTTTTATCCTGGTCACAGCTCTGGAGTTTGAGCCTTGTTCTCTGCAAGGCAAGACTGAGGAGGAAGGAAGAGAAAAAGGAGGAAGACAGAGATACAGACAGAGACAGAGACTGAGATAGCAACAGATGGAGAGACAGAGACAAGCAGAGAGAGGCAGACATAAAGAGAGAGATGGGGAAAGGAAGGAGGTGGAAGAGAAGGAGGTAAAGAAAATAATAGTAGGGAAGAGGGAGAAAGACAGAAGCAGGAGAAGGGAAACAGGAAAGAAGGAGAACCAGGAAAAGTGTTGAAAGAAGGAGATAGACAATGTGAGTTTAGAGAAGGAGAAAGAAACAGAGAGAGAAAAGGAACAGAGAGGAGAGAAAGAGAGAGGGAGTGGAGAGAGAAAAGGAAGAAGAGAAAGGGAGACAGAAGAAGGGAAGGATAGAGAGAAAGAGGAAGAGAGGGAGAGAAAGGAAGAGGGAGAGGGAAAAGGAGAGGGAAGGAGAGAGAGAAGGGAGGAAGAGAGAGGAAGCTAGAAGGGGGGAAGGAGGGAGAGAAAGAGGAAGAGAAGGAGGGAAAGGAAGAGGGAGAAGGAAAAGGGGAGAGAGAGAGAGAGAAGGAGGGAAGAGAGAGGGAGAGAGAAGAGACAGAGAGAATATCATACTTAACTCTGAGTATTGCCCTGGAATAGACTGCAACTTTGGAGTTTCTTTTTTGGCTATGTATCTCTATCATCTAGCACAATGCTTCAAACATAGCTAGTGCTTAGTACTTGTCTATTGTTTTGATGAAATTGAAGGGGAGAGAGAAGAAGAAAAAGGAATGTATAAAAAAGACAAAATTACAGGGAAATATAGCTAGCATTGATTTGCCTTTATGACTTGCACCTTACTTTTCTCATCTCATCTGAGCCCCATGCCCAACTCAAGAAAAGGAAAGGTGACAGACTCATAAAAGAATAGAACTGTTTATGACATCAAAGTCATGGTGCAGTGGTTTGGTTAGACGGTCTCTGTATTCCTAATAAGACAATACCTTTCTTAATCCAGAATATATTTTTTTAACCCTTACCTTCTGTCTTGGAGTCAATACTGTGTATTGGCTCCAAGGCAGAAGAGTGGTAAGGGCTAGGCAATGGGGGCCAAGTGACTTGCCCAGGGTCACACAACTGGGTAGTGTCTGAGGTCAGATTTGATCCTAGGACCTCCCCTCTCTAGGCCTGGCTCTCAACACACTGAGCTACCCAGCTGCCCCCAATCCAGAATATTTTTGCCATGGACCTGCGATATCATCAATGTGAGGAATTCCCAGTATGGAAATTCACTCTACAGATGCCTAGCTACATTACTTCTGTGACTTCTAAACATTTTTTTTTAATTCTTACCTTCTGTCTTAAAATGAACACTAAGTTCCATCCAATTGGTTCCAAGGTAAGAGAGCAATAATAGCTAGCAACTAGAGTTAAGTGATTTGCCCAGAATCATAAAGCTAGGAAGTAACTGAGGCCAAATTTGAACCCAGCACCTCCCATCTACAGGCTTGACTCTCTAGCTACTGAGTCATCTAGCTTCCCTGGCTCTTTCTAGTTCTAATGCTCTTTGTCTCCATAATTTCTATTCTTTGGAATTTCCAATTTATAAAATGAGGATTTGGGAGTACATAATCCCTTAAATTTTTTGTGATTTTAGCTCTCTTTGACTCTGTTTCCATTCTTTGAACTCCATTTTTCCTCCCTCTAGAAAACAAGGTTGGACTGGTTGTCCTTCTGGCTCTAGAATCCAAGAACTCATAAATTTTCAAGAATGTTCAACATAAAGACTCACAGTTAGGGGAATCTAGAAAGATCTCCTTCAGGAGGAGACACCTAAGCTCTGCTTTGAGGAAAGTAGACCTTTAGTAAAGGCTTGCTGATTGATTGCTTGATTGAAAGAAGCTAAGGATTCTCCCAATTTAATTGGATGAGAAGTGCTCTAGGGCTTCATTTGACTCTAACATGAAAGTAGGCTTTTGTAAGTTAACATCTGCCCAATGCCTTTGCTCAAGAAGGCCCACCCAGGTCCTGAAGGCTGCTCACCAGGCTGCTGTTTCAATCCTGTTGTTCCCCAGATGTCTACAGCTGTGGCACATTGTTAGATGATGCCCTTGGGAGGTGGGGCACAAAATGTTTCTTCAGCCCACCGAGCTTGTTTCTGTCTTCTCTCTAGCCATCTTGCACAGAAGTCCCTTTGCTACCCTTCTTTCTGCTCTGCTTGCTTCCCTCACACACCACCCAGTAGAGCTCTATCACTGACTTAATACTAGATCTGTTAACAAGCCTCACCTCCTGGGATCCAAAGCTGCCCATCACTGTGGCATCTGGCAGGGAAGAACAAGAATAAGCTGCCCACACGACCTTGACTTTGAGTCATATCTTCTTTTGGAACCAGAGACTACATCCCTGGGTCTCCTAACCATAAGAAACTCTAGCCTTGTCTCCTAGAGGGAGCACAGGAAATGGTGTGTGGATCCTGGAGTCAAGAAGACCTGAGTTCAAATAATGCTTCAGATACTTACTAGCTGGGTGACCCTGGGCAAGTCATTTAGCCCCAGTTTCTGCAATTGTAAAGTAGGGTAGCATCTACCTTTCAGGGTTGCTGTGAGGATCAAATGAGATAATATTTGCAAAAAGTACTTAGTAGTATACCCAGCACATAGTAGGTTCTATATAGGTTTATTCCTGGCCCTCCTACTAGATGGCACAACTTTCTGGCCATATTTCTAAACTGCTACCACTTGTACCCTTTTTTTCACATTCCATCCCCTCTTTGAGTCTTGTTTTCCCCAGTTGAATAGGAAAGTCTCAAAGCTGGTGGTGACTTTGTTTGTAGTTTATCTCCCCAACTCTTCTTTGCCAAAGGGTGACATATGGTGGAAAGGTTTGGGCACCACGTGAGGTGGGAAAATTGTGATGGAGTAGGAACAGAACCAAGCTGGGCATCAACAAAGCTAATTTCCAGTCCTAGGTCAGCCACAAACTCACTGTATCACCACTTTGATCGCATGATTCTCCTGACACTGGGGCTCAGGTTCAAAGAACCATCGAGGTCTGAAAGAGACTTTAAGACATAAAATGAGCATGGAAAAGAAACTTTGAGATCATTAAATTCCAGAGATTTTCCCTCTGCCACAATTTTCTAAGTGGGGAAATTGAGGTTAAGAGAAAGAATGGGGATTTCCATAAAATGAGGTGGGTAATGCTAAATGGTCTGCCTCTCAGGTTTCATGGGTTTTAAATTCTAAAGTGCCTCCCCCCAACTTTAATGAGTCAATGTTTCAAGTTCTAGGATCCCAGGTCCCAGCTCTGATATTGCACATTCCAATGCCTTCTTATAGCTCTGTGTTCTAGGGTCCCTCCCAGCTCTAACAGTGTTGTTTATCAAGTACATTTGGGTCAAGAGTGGCAGATTGCATCTTTGATCTCTAGCCAAAAGCAACACCAATTTTACAGTTTAGAAACATTCAATTATGTGGTCAGGGTAATGGTGTACATTAAAAAGTATTGAGCAGAAATCTTTATTAAGCAGCTCTTAGGGCTCCAAAAGTGTGCCCAACGTTGCTGTTCATAACATTGGCCCTAGGGGCCTTCCAATCCTCCCGTATCTTCTGAATCTTCGAAGGAAGATGAATGTTCCATAGAGTATGTGTGGGAGTAGGGTTGGAATTCATCCATGGAGGGAATCTTTGGTATCAAAATACCCTCCATAAATGCAGATCTTCAACTTCCCAATAATTTATCGTCTTAGAGGGCTGCCCACAGCACTGAGTATTTAAATGCTTGACCAGGGTAATACAACTGGGAGAGGTAAATCTTGAACCTGGGTCCTCTTGAATCCATGACTGACTCTCAGTTGACCGTACCAATTTGCCTTTCCTATTTTATCTTATTCTATTTTTTTAATTAGATACTGTTATACAGAATGTATGGTAATACTCTAGGAATCCAAAGATTGATTCTGGATATCAATCCCTTTTGGATAAAAGACGCATTGCTCTAGCCTAGTCCTTCCCCTCTCTCCTCCAAAGAGGCAGTATAGGAATATTCCACATCATATTTCACTTTGAGATCTGCTAGGAACCCCATCCTTGTCAAATGAGGAGCCAATCACCCCCCAAAAGGGTAGGTTTCCTTGGGTCCCTTCAGTTCAGTAGAGCATCACAACCCTGGGGTTCTTCTGAAATGGGATCCTTTAGGGTTTCTTCATGATCTTATAAAGTGAGTGAGCCAGAGTAAAGGGCACAGAGGTAGAGGGAAAGATGCTGCCACTGGAACCCAAGACTTTAGTTCAATTCCTGATTCTGCTGCTTACTAAAAGGGTAGACTTGAACAAATCACATCGTTTCCCTGAGACTCAGTTTCCCCATCTAAATATTAAAGGGTTGAAATAGATAGCAATTTGATGTCCCTGCTAGTTCTAAATCCATCTGGTCTCCTTCTCTGCCTAATAATAGAAAGTAGAGATAATGAGTTTGAAACCAGCATCAGATACTTTACTAGCCATATGACCCTGGGCAAGTCACTTAATCCTGTTTTCCTCAATTTCCTCATCTGTAAAATGACCTGAAGAAGGCAATGGTACACTACTCCAGTATCTTTGCTGAGAAAAACCTAAATGGGGTCATGAAGAGTCAGACACGATTCCAACAACAGTAAGAAACAAAAGAAAACATGCAGAAGAAAGAAAGCTCTGGACTAGATATTTATCCCTCTTATGCCTGTTAAATTAAATTACCAAATTGGTCCGAACATGAGCTAATTCAATTCAATTTTAAAAAAGCATCATGGCAAAGAAGAAAGTCATCTCTCCTGACCCTAAATCAAAGAAGACCTGAACTGATATGGGGATAAAAAAAAAAGCCCCCTACTCCATACTTCAGACAAATTCTGGCTGTGGGACCCTGGACAGATCACTAAACTTGTCTCCCTGCTCTGATTAACTCTTTAATCCCTGGTTACTCTGTATGAATAGAAAGTTTCCTCATCTGAGAATTCCCTAAAGTAATAAAATCACAGGACCAGTCCCTGTCCCACTCTGCTGAGAAATGATAACTCAAAGACCAAAATGAAGCACTTCCTACCCATTAGGGTATTGGGGGAAACAATGTGTTCACATAAATAGATTTTTAAAAATTTAGCATAGTTTGGGGATAAAGAAATACTCAAAGCTAAGGAGATCAGTAAAAGCTCCCTAGAGGGGATGCACTTGAGTTGAGCTTGGAAGGAAGTCAGAGATTCTAAAAGACAAGACATGCTGCTCTGCTCAAATTCCAAGGCTTCAAGGGCCAGTGATTTTATCAGTGGGCTCACCCTCTTCAATGCCAAACAACCCCTTCTAGCCATACAAAATGGTTATCCCTAGGTTTCAGTTGCAATCTAAATAAGAGTACTGGATTCATTGTCTCTAATATCCTTTCCAACTCTAAATCTATGAACCTATAGACAAAAAAAAATCACTTTATGCTCACCCAGTGTCTCTCTAAGCTTAGTTAAGCTACTCCACCTTTGGGTCCCCTATACAAAGCCTTTCTGGATTGGTAAAACTTTCTAGGCTTGGTGTTTCATTGGTATAATCTCCCAAGGTCCAGACTATGGCCATGCCTTGATGAGGTTTCAGAGGAAAACTTCAAAGCAGAGAATCATAATAATATATATTTATATGATGGTTTATTTGCCTCCCAAAAGATCTATGAAGAGGAGGAGTAATAGCAGTAGTAGTAGCAGCAGCAGCAGCAACAGCTGTAGTCGTCGTCGTCGTCGTAGTAGTCGTCGTAGTCGTCGTCGTCGTAGTAGTAGTCATCGTAGTCGTCGTAGTCGTCGTAGTCGTCATAGTCGTCGTAGTCGTAGTCGTAGTAGTAGTCGTAGTCGTAGTCGTCGTAGTCGTCATAGTCGTAGTCGTCGTAGTCGTAGTAGTGGTAGTGGTAGTGGTAGTGGTAGTGGTAGTGGTAGTGGTAGTGTAGTAGTAGTGGTAGTAGTAGTAGTAGTAGTAGTGGTAGTAGTAGTAGTAGTAGTAGTAGTAGTGGTAGTAGTAGTAGTGGTAGTAGTAGTAGTAGTAGTAGTAGTAGTAGTAGTAGTAGTAGTAGTGGTGGTGGTGGTGGTAGTGATATTGGTAATAACAGTAGCAGCTAGTAGTTTATAAAGCTCTTAGAGGTTTGTGAAGTGCTTTAAATATGTTATCTTATTTTGATATCCTAGTAACATTATACAACTGAGGAAACTGAGGATTTGAGATTAGTCCACAGTCTCACACCTAGTAGGTATGGGAATCAGTATCCAAACCCAGATCTACTTCTTTTCTGGTTAGCACTCTTCCACTGAACAATGATCTTCCTAGACTACTCTGTGCATCCTCTTGGTAACATCTTTATAAAAAACATTGCCTCTTTCTCTGTTTTCATATTGCCATTTTGTTTTATAGAAGGCTGACTACATCATTCTTACAGAGAGAGAATGAGATAGAGAATAAGAGAGAGGGAGAAAGAAGATAAGAAAGAATGAGAAAGAGAGGAGGGAGAGAGGAAGGAGAGAGATGGAGACAGAGAGAGACAGAGACAGAGGGAGAGAGGGAGGGAGAGAGAGACAGAGATAGATACTGAAAGAGACAGAGACAGAGAGGGAGATAGGGAGGGAAAGAGAGACAGAGAGATAGAGAGAGACAGAGACAGAGAAAGAAGGAGGGAGGGAGACAGAGAGATAGAAAACCACTACTATCAGCCCCTCATCAGGCTTTCATTTCCTTCAGGCATGGAGCCAGGGTTCTGCCTCCTGAATGTGAGATCAGAGGACAATATCATTTGGGTCAGGATGCCAAAGGTTTCATAGGGTGTAAAGTGCTCAGCTCCCATTAAAACTTGGGAGAGGAGGAAGAGGGGGAGAAGGAGAGGGTCCTGACTAAAAGGCTGCCAACCACTTTGAAAAGATCCCAGAAAATAAATAAATAAAGATCCAAGACTAGTCCTTATCCTCAGCTAAGCCCTGGAACCATTTACCTCTTTTTTCTTGAAATTGCAATCGTGATTCATTTTAAAAATATTAGTAACAAATGCAAAGACTAATGTAAGTGCTTAGAAAATAAAAGGTCCCTGAAGGCTAATTGGTTTGAGTATGGGATGGGGTGCTCTCCAATCCAATTCAGAGAAAGGAAATTCAGCTTCAGAACACTGACTGTTAGTCAACAAGTATTTATTAAGCATCTATCAATCAGCAATCATTTCTTATAATCCTACTATGTGTCAAGTGTTGTGCCAACTTTTAGAGATAAAAGGACAAAAGTGAAGCTGACATTCTCTTGGCAGAGATAATATGCAGGCCCTTGAGTGCTTGGAGAATATTTCAAAATTAATAGAAGGCTGTTTGGGGAAGGAGAGTGATGAAATCTCAGGGATTAGGAAAGGTTTTCTGGGTAGATGCTGGCTCTAAAGGTGAGTCTTGGAGGAAACGGGGTATTCTAAGAGTTGGAAGTAATTATAGACATGGGAGAGAGCCAGTACAAAATGTGAGTTATTGATGTTATAGCATGCAGGATTTCATGGTAGATTTTTGTGGAAGACATGAAGAAAGCTCTCAAGAAACTCATTCTAGTTGGAGAGCTACTAGGAAAGCTAACTTGCAATGTAAACTTAAAAAAGCCATTTCAGAGTTGCTACAACATAGCACCTAAATGATTGTCCAATGAGTATAAATGATGTACAGATAGAGGAAGATAGTCTGGGAAGGCCTCCTGGAGGAGGTGAGACTAGAGCTGTGCCTAAAATAGCTCCTGTCCAGGCTGTGACAGAGTGAGTTGAGCACATATCCCTAGGCATTCCCAAAGAGAAACCCAACAGGCCTCACTTTCATGTAATGCTTTAAGGTTCCCAAAGAACTTGCTTCACAACAATTACATAAGTTGTAAGAGTATTATTATCCCCATTTTACAGATGAAACTCACAGAGATGAAGCATCTTACTCACCCAGCCAGTTGGTGAAGGAGCTGAGCTTCAAATCAATTAACCAATCAATTAAGGAACAGGCTTGTGCCCATTCTGTGCTGGACACCTGCCCTCAAAGAGCTTGAATTCTACTGGGAGGGAAATTATACAGAGTGACTAAAGTATATACAAAACAATTTTGAAAATGAAATCTAATAAACTCTGCTATATATATATATATATATATATATACATATATATATATATATATATATATATATACAGACACTTCCCAGCTGTGTGACCCTGGACAAGTCACTTAACCCCCCTTGCCTAGCCCTTACCACTCTTCTGCCTTGGAACCAATACACAGTATTGACTCCAAGACAGAAGATAAGGGTTTTATTTTTAAAAAATACATACAAATGCTCTTGTTCTATAGTTTTTCTTGATCTATGCTCCCCCTAGTTTGGGGAGGAGGATAAAAGGAGTTAAATAAAATCTTCACAAAAAGACTATCATCACAGGAGAGTTACAAAGTACATTCGAGGTACAGACAAGACTGGCAGGCAGTAGCAGCTTGGAGGAAAGGTCTCCTATGGGGTGATCTTTGAAGAAAACTAGGGTTTCTACTAGGCAAAGGCAGGATGATCTGATAAATGCTGTCTCGTGCTCTTTCCTCTAGAAGAGGACACAAAGAAGTGGATACCAAAAACAAATTAGAAGAGCAAAACTAGAAGAGAACACATTTTAGGGGAAAATATACTTAATTTGAAGGTAAAAGACCCAGGATCAAGCCAGCCTCTTCCACTTACTACCCCTGTGACTTGAGAAAGTTCACTTAACCTCTGGATCTCCATTTCCTCATCTGTAAAACGGAGCTCGGAACAGTGACCCGGATCAAATAAGATCTAATGTCTGTAAAGTGCTCTGTAAACCCTAAAAAGCTTTGTAAACCATAAAGCACTATATAAACGTCAGCTGTTATTATTATCATCAACTTAACATCATTCCCAGTACTGTGGTTTTAATGCACAGGCATAAGAAGGAAGGCTGAACATTTCTCCCCAGTCTGAAATGGAAGTGAGTCGATTTTCTTTTTAACTGGTCAAGGTCTATTGAAAATGGGACTAATTGGCATCACTGAGAAGCAACCTCTAAAAGCACAGGGGAAGCACCATGGGACCCTTGCCCTCAATGGTTGCCCTGATGGCCACCTGGCCTAACACTCCAATGGCTTCCTAAAACTGCTCATCACCTAGACCAGCTGCCCCAATCACTAACTGAAGAGGCTCCTTTGCTCTGCCCAGATTTCCAAGTGTTGGTTTTCCAATTTGTAGGTGCTTTATTAAAACCATCAGGCTAATCACTGCTGAAGGGCCATGTATTTTTTTTTGGCCTTCTTCCTCTCTCCCACTAGCCCAAACCCCAACCAAGAGCCCCCACCCCTCCTTCTGGAATGTAGCCATCAAAACAAACATTAAATGCAAAATGTTTGGCTTGAGTTATTACTTGCGAGGGTGCTGGGAGGAAAATTTATGGCAACATTACTGTGTTTTGCTAGAAATCTCTTAATGCACCAAAGTGGGAAGGTGTGTGTGTTTTTTATTAAAATGTTACACTCAATAAATCTGATCCACTGGGAGGACACAGGTGGCCTTGGAACTCAGCTGAGGGAACTGTCATTTCTAACTTTGGGGCAAGCTTTTTGACTGTCTCTGCTGCCACCCCAAAGATGTCTCTCTTTCTCTCCCTTTCTGTCTCCTTTCCCTCCTCTCCCCTCTTTCCCAACCCCAATCTCAGTCATAGGCTAGAAAGTTGGTATCAGAGATCCATTCTTATTCCCATCATTCTTATTCTTATTCTCATCTTACCTTTCATTCTGCTGCCCTTGGTCAGTCAAGGACCATATGATTTTTTCCCCAAGCTCTAATTGGGCACTGGGGGTCTCCTTGTATGTAGCTACTTTATGAACTATCCCATGGTGCTGAGTTCAGGTTCAATTAAGCAACAACCATAGATTAAAGGCTAGAATCATGCTCGACAGTGGGGTGGATTCAAAATGCAGATGAAATGGAGTTCCTGCCCTCATGATGAATCTAGTCCTCTAAGGTAGATTATTGAAGCCTTGTTTGTATTTGTCCAATTCAATGAACTCAGATTCAGGCTAGTTTTGCCTTTTCAGAATTCTCTTTTTAGGGGCAGCTGGGTAGCTCAGTGGGTTGAGAGCTAGGCCTAAAGATATGAGGTCCCAGGTTCAAATCTGGTCTCAGATATTTCCTAGCTGAGACCCTGCACAAGTCACTAGCCCTTACAGCTCTTCTGTCTTGAAACCAATACATAGTATTGATTCAAAGGTAGAAGGTAAGTTTTAAAAAAATTCTCTTTTTAAAGTTTATTTTCATTGATGTATTTTGTTTTTGCATCACATTCTAAAGGTTCTAATTCAGAGGGCAAAAATCCTGTGTCATCCTAAATCTGACACTGTAATGAAAAGGGTAAATGATATCTAGATAAAAGATGTGTGTGTGTGTGTGTGTGTGTGTGTGGCTATACTCAGACATCCAACTGATTCCATGAAAATTTAGTCATGCAATTAACAATGCAAAGTCAACCTCCTTTTCAAAAAGTATTTAAGGTAGGAATTCTTTTTAAAAAGAGTCTTAAAAACAAAATCCTCATCATCTTGGAATCCATCAGTTCCAAGCCAGAAGAGTGATGAGTTAGATATCTGAGGTTAAGTGACTTGCCCAGGGTCACACAGATAGGAAGTCCAAAGGAGTTTTTAAAAGCACCAAAAATATGATTTGATATCTGAAAATTTCTTTGTCTATAGCTTTACATGGAGCTGGGGGTTGAATCGAGGACTCTCTGCCTTTTCACCTTTTTGTATGACACTTTGTAGCCACACACATATAGTATGCCACATATAGAATGCCATGTAAACTCCTCTAAGATCAGTCACCAAAGATTTTTTTTTTAAACCCTTACCTTCCATCTTGGAGTCAATACTGTGTATTGGCTCCAAGGCAGAAGAGTGGTAAGGGTAGGCAATGGGGCTCAAGTGACTTGCCCAGGGTCACACAGCTGGGAAGTGTCTGAGGTCAGATTTGAACCTAGGACCTCCCGTCTTTAGGGCTAGCTCTCAATCCACTGAGCTACCCAGCTGCCCCCCAGTCACCAAAGATTTATTAAGAAGCTATGGGGATAGAGGAGGGGGGGGGGGAGGAAACTGTTCAGAGAAGAGGGGATGGTTTCCTATTTGTCTTCATGCAAGCAAAGTGCCTGGCACATAGTGAGCCTATTGCTTGCAATATTTTGTTCTAATTAGGCTCCGGTGTACTGTATTTCCCAATAAATTGTTGGCTCCTGGAAAGAAGAGATTATTACATTTTAGTCTCTGCATCCCTGAGCCTAGCACAGTGAAGGCACTTTTAAAAGTTGAATTGAAGGGAAACTGAGTCCTCCTGGGTTTGAGAAGAGGTATTTCTGTCCATACGATTTGCCAGAGGTTTTTAGGAGACGATTGGGCTCCCCATCGGACCAGGAATGAAGGTCCCTGTGCTAATTCTGCCCATGGTTCCCCACCTCCCTCACCACGAGGCCCCCTAGTATCCCGTCGCCTAAATTCGGTTTCTTTCCAAACAAACTGATATGACGGCACCTCGGGAAATCACTGATAGGATTGAGCACCCGGGATTTGCCAGCTAACGAAGTCGGTTGGATAAGCTAAGGATGCATTCGTTAATTGGCGCCGTGCTCGAGACTTTGGGAGTCGCAAAGGGTGGCTAGAGAGTTACAGCTCCGATAGTCCACAGAAGGGGACCTGAGACGAGCAAGTGTCCCGTCCTGTGGCCTGCGTGGCCTCTCGGTGGCCGCGGAAGCCCTTGGTGGAAAGAGAGAAAAGACGCGAGAGAAGTCCCCTAGGTGACTAGGTCCCGCCTCCCACGAACTCGCCACCTTTCCGTTCCACTGCACGAGAGACAAGGCCCGCGTTTCCCCGCCGCGAGAGACAAGGCAAATGGCTAGGTTTATATCGGGCAGAATGAGAATCCGATGGGGTGGGTGCCGTGGCAAGGAGAAGGAGCCGGGGCTTTGAGCCGAGGGACGATGAGCGTGGCCAGAGCGAAGGGTCCCGGGTTCCCTTCACTTCACCTCCCAGGAGTTCAATAGAAGGGGGAAACTCACTTAAAGACGGCCATTCATTTCATCAGCTGCGTGATTTGATGGCAAACGGGGGCCTTCGAAAGTTTAGGACCCTCGCCTGGGATCGAGCCTAGAACAGACGTGGAGGCTGCACTGCGCCCTTAGCCTGCCCTCCTTCCTCCCGAGAGGACCCTCACAGAAGGGGAGGCTCCATGGATTTTACACTGAAATCACGGAAATTCTCTGGGAAGCTCCGTACTGGTTCCCTTCAGATTGTCCCAGGCTCCCAAGATCCAATTCGTTTTGGAGACAAAAGTGGTCATTCCTGACGGAATTCTGAAAATCCAGATAATTGGAGGGAGGAGAGAGCAGCCGCTGGGGGGGTTGGGAGGTGGGAATACTCAACCACGTTACGGGGAGCTCAGCCAACGCAGATGGCTGCAAGGACACGCGCTGGGCTTCCCGAAAGCCACGGGGGACTGCTTGTGGGCCGGAGCTCGGGTGCAGGGTGCTGCCTCTGAGTCCAGTCTTTCCCTCCTCTGCCCGAGAAGCTCGGGGCGGCCAGGCCCTGAACTCGGCTCCAGTTTCCCCCGGCCAAAGCTGAAAAGGGGGAGGTTTGTCTCCAAGGCCTCCGGAGGCCGGCAACGCACCCATCTCCCCACCCCACCCCACCCCATCCGCTTCACCATGAGGACATGCCAAAAAGAAACTCTCCTTCTGCCCCCGGCCGTCCAGAGGCTCTGCGTAGGGCGCAGCCCAGCTTCTCCTTCTTTCCTTGGTTCATCCAGCCAATCCCACCCCACCCCCCAAGGACGCTCCCCTCTTTCTTTCCCGCGACCTTGCTTGGAATACGGCTTTCCCCCACTCGCTAGCTCGCTTTCCCTTTGTCTTTCCTTTGTGAGTAGCCGGGGAAGAGGGGAGGAGGGTAGTAGTAGCTGAGGTCAAGCTGGCCCCTGAAGTAAGCAGTGAGGACCCGGGCCAGATGTGGTAACTCCAAAGGCTCCGAGAAAGCCCTGGCCTGCATTTGCTTTGATTGCGTTATCTTATCGGCCGCTCACTAGGCTTTCAAAGCCGATTCGCTCCGGTAACGGTAACCGAGGAGGCCAGGGAACACATCCTACGTCTGGTGGAAAGGCCGGGCCTTTGGGGAAGGGAAGAAGGGAGTCCGCCTAATCTCGGCGATCCGAGCTGCAAGGCTCCTCATGGGGGGCCCGGGATGACGAGGGAAGAGGGCGACCCGGCTCCTGCGCCTCGCTGGAGAGAGAGCGCAGCTCACCCAGCAGGGAGTTGGTATTGGACTAGGGGTGTGGAGAACCGAGCCGCGAGGCAGTGAGGCCCAGGGTGATGGGGAGCGGGTTCAGGGCACCGAGGCCTCTCCAGGGCAGACAGAGACTCCCGCCTCACTCACACCGGTTTCTGCCACCTTCCCTCCCCGCCTGCCCCCCCCCCCAGTTATCACGGATCCTGCTCAGAGTAAAAGTTGGGGGAACTTCTCGTTGGGAAACGGGACCAGCAAGTAGGGATTTTCTTTTATCCGGACGTGTCATTTCAACGGGCTTCCGTGGAAGCCATTAGACAAGTGATCCGTCATTTCTCACTTCGGGGAGTTTCCTGGGCCGATGAGAAATCTTTCTGACTCAAAGCCTGGCGGGGTGCGCACTACACCGCGCCAATTCTGTGGGCATGCGGGAGGCCCGTCTTCTTTCATGCCCAGGAGACTGGGGAAGAGGGAGTAGAGGTGGAGAGGGGACAGTCTCCTTCCCCAGGGGAGAGCGAGAGATAGGATCGAGGATCTCTCTGGAGTTCTCTACCCAAGCATTAGGTCTGCTCTTCCCTTTGTCTCCACCGCCGCCACACATTCACAGCCTCCCACCCCACCTCCATCCAACTCAGCCCTCCGGTAACTGCACACACCCCCAATTGCCCAATCCCACGCCCCAGACTAGGCTCCGCTTGCCAGCGACAGGTGCACCATCCCAGACCCTTGCCCCTGACCCCCCTTTTCTCCACCTCCTTCCGGAACGGAGTGCCCTACCCGACTGGGGGTGGAGACGAGGCTAAACCAAAGTAGGGCGGGAGCCGGGAGCCCATCTCCCCGCTTCCCCGCTTCGGGCCTCTCCACCCTAAGCTATCTACTGTTCTCCACCCCGCCCCCATTATCTTTCAGCACTGAGACCAACAAAGGGCCCCAACCCTTCTTTCTCCCCACCACCCCAGTCTAGAACGGGGAGTGAGAATCGTAACTGCCCCCTTATCCCAGGACCCCAGTAATCCTCTTCCCTCCCTACTCCACCCACCACCAGCAGTGAAGCTCTGGCTGACTGCAGCGCCCTGGAAGTCGTCACCCCTGAGAAGGACCGTGGGAGCCAGGGGTTCCCTTCCCCCCAGCAACTTCAAAGCCTTTTTTGGTGGAGGCAGGAGGGCAGAGATTCTGGAGGAAGTCAGTTCATTTCCCCTGCCAGAACGTTGGGTAATGGCCCATCTCTGGCTCAGAGAAGCTGGTAAGAGAACAAGAAAGCACCAGCTAGTTAAGCCTAGACAGTTCCTGAGCCAGACTGGAAAGTGGAGAACCTATAAATTGGTAGAGAGAACTGCAGAATGTTAGGGGTATTTTTCAGCCAAGCCCTGTTTTCCCTGTCCTGTCCTCCGTCCTTTCCAAGTCTTCCTCCACCATTATTCTGTAGAAGCAATATGGAGTAGCCAAACAATACCTCCTGGATTGGGAGTCAGAAAACCTGGCTGTGAGGGCGATGTGGACAAATAGAGTAACATCTTTGGTTCTCAATTTCAGGTTCTGGTTCTTCTAGCTCTGTGTGACCTTGGACAAGGTTGCTTAAGTTCTCCCACCCTCAGCTTTCTTATCTATAAAATGGGAGGACTGGGCTCTGAAGTTTGAGGACCCTTCCTAAATCTAAATTAAATCTAGTTATTTAAATAGTTCTAAATCAAAACATCCTTCTCTTTGAAGGGAGGAAAGGCTAGGGAATGATGTTTGGGGGGAAGAGAATTTGTATTTTCCCTGTATTGGCAGAGGAGGTAGAGAAACCTCCTAGGAAAGTCTCCAAAGTACTTGGTCAAGGGAAGATGGGATTTGAGGAGTTTCCTAAAGGAGATCTTAAAAGAGGCTAATCATAGGATGACAGGTCTAGACTTGGAAGAGATCTTAGAGATTAGCTAGACTGAGTTTTCCCCCATTTTATACTCAGAAGCTGCCTTCTTCTCATAACCACAACATCCTGTCTCTGAAAGTGGATTGTGATGGAAATGTATGTATATGTGCTGTATATTTAATATATAATAGCAGGAGCTGTATGCCTATTTATATGTATATGCTTCATAGGTCATATGTAGAGATGGGAAAGAGATAGTCTGCATAAATATATAATACAATAGTGGGAACTCTATATTACTGTACAGTACTAGGAACTTTGCATATGTATATACTTTACATGTAATAGAATAGTGAGAACTATGTTTATATGTATATTATAGACTCCATATATTCTACATGGGCAGCTCGGTGGCAAATTGGATGGAGTGTCAGTCTTGGGGTCAGAAAAAACAGAATTCAAGTCCAGGCTCAGACATTTACTAGCTGGATGACCCTGGGCAGGTCACTTCACTGTGCCTTAGTTTCCTCATCTGTCAAATAAGCTAGAGAAGGAAATGGCAAGTCACTCCAGTATCTTTGCCAATGGAGTCATGAAGAGTTGGACATGACTGAAAAATTACTAAAATGACAGTATAATATGCAGTAATAGAAACTCTATATATACTATACATTAGTGGGAAGTGCATGTATATGTGTATAGCATATATATACATATATAATGAAAAATATAGGATATATGTAATGTGAAAAGTATGGCACATACACATACTAAAATGGAGATCAAGGAACTGAGGTTCCAAATGAGAGAGAGACAGAGAGAGAGAGAGAGAGAGAGAGAGAGAGAGAGAGAGAGAGAGAGAGAGAGAGAGAGAGAGAGAGAGAATAAATCTGATGTTTACTCCTCAACTCAAAGTCCAGGATTGCTTCCTGTGGTTTGGGTTCCACACAATCTTCCTGCACACTCACAACCATGACTCTTCATTTTAGAAGTGAAGAAGGAAGGACCAGAGAGGCTAAGCACTTTGTCCAAAGTCACAGAGCTAACAAAAGCAGTACTTGAATATGAAGACCAGAGAGTGCACTTTGTCCTCTAGCCTAACTGGGCTGTTGCCTGCCATTCCCCCTCCCTTTGATTCTCCAAAAAGGAAAAGTAAGGGAAAAAGAAAAGAGGGCTGGTATTTATTAAACACCCACTATATGCCAAACACTAGGCTGAGCACTTGACAAATATTACCTCATTTTAATTTGAAAATAAATAAAAAGTATGCTCTGCCTTCTCCCTCTCCTTTCTCTTCTTCCCTGCATTCTCTATAGTCTGGGCCTCTCACATCCAATATTTTCCAGCATTGAATGCCCACCCAACTCCAAGCTTACTCTAAGTACTGTCTCCTAAGGAAAAATGTCCTGATCCTCCCAGGAAGGTCTTCCCCTTCCATCTTCACCTAGTATTTGGTTTAGCACCACTCGGAATGCATCTTTCCAGTCCTGTTGGGTCTAATGGTGTTGTGTGGTATCCCCACATGTCTCCTAGTCCCCTGTTGGTTCCTTAGATCCCTTCTAGACTGTGAGCAATTGAGGGTGAGAATGGTACCTTATCTAAAGTGCGATCTGAACAGTAGATGCTTAATACAAATGCATCTGTTAAACAAATGGGTAATTGAATTAATTGATGACTAAACGTGAGAGGGAAGCCTTGGACCAAGTTCTTAATGGTCTGTATTGGAACCTACCAGACTACATTTATGAATCCAAATATAAATGTCCTGATATCCATCAACTCCAAACCAGCCAAATGCAGGAGAGAAGTCGAGAATTGTAAGGAAGAAGCTTCCCCTTCCTGGATTTATTGGGACTCCTCTGAAGTACCAGGAATTGTCAGACTTGCTCTCGGTGGCCAGACCTGCCCAGGTGGGATGGGGTGAGAAGCCCTGGGAGCCATAAGACCATCCTTGAGTCCAGCAGGGGGAGAAGGAGGCTATCAGTCGAGATTCCCCAAACCCCTAACACTGTCAAGCTTGGGAGGAAACGGGGTTGGATGTTAGAGGAGAGTTTCAAGGCCAAGGGAGAAGTCCAGGCTTCTCCCGCATTTCAGGGTGGGGTGAGAGTGGATATTAAAGCTGTCTGAGGTGGCTGGACTGAAGCCTACAGTAGCTCGGACAAAGAGTCAGAGACAGCAGAGTAGGATGGAAGGGAAAGGACCACAGTCCGAAGATCCTTCTCTCCCCCTCCTCCGGGCACAGGAGAGAGCGCCAGCATCCTAGCAGCCAGGGAAGAAGGGGTCATAGCACTCCAGAGAAAATGAGGGGGAGACACGGAAAAACCAGAAGTCGTCCCCGCCAATTGCCGACCCAGCTCAGGTTTGGAACAGCTAGAGGACTTGTGGCAGGGCACAGAAAGGCACTAGATGTTGGAGCCGGAGCTGGCCTGGCCCTCTCTGTCCCTCCCACCCCAGCAGTCAAACTGGGGAAATCTCCCTCAAAAAGAACTTGGAGGACGCAAGATCTGCCCTTCTGTGGTCCTTGCGTCTGCCGCTGTTCTCCACGTCCTTACACAATGGGAACCATTCCTTCGGGACTGAGCTCATTACTGAGCTAGAGAGCCCCGCAGTTCCCCCGCCCCCCGCCGCCGGGTTCCAATGGGCTCACGAATCGTCCGCGCCTTCCCGCCCTTGTGTTCAGGGTAGAAGGAGAAGGGACTGGTTTGTTCCCACTCCCTTCCTCCCCAATGCGTCAAAAATCCCAGCTCTGTTGGGGAAAGAGGCAGTATCTGGAGTTTGGAGTCCTGACTCTATTTACTCTCTTGGACCCCGGGCAAGCCATGCCCCTCTCTCGGCGCCTCTGTTTCTTCCGCAAAAAGGCATTTTCCGAAAGTCTGACCATTTGGCACAATAAACTCCAGCGGCTCCCCATTGGCTATAGAATCCAAAGTACAATGCTTCTCTGAAAATGCGAAGTCCTTCCTGATCTGGACCTAGCTTTCCAAATAGTTACATTGCTCACCTGCCCTGTCCCCTCCCCGCACGGCACGCTGGGGTCCAACCCAACGTAAGCCTAGCTATTCCTCCCACACCGCACTCAGTGTTGCTTTGCCCCCGCCTTGGCACTGACTCTCCCCAGTGCCTCCAGTGCTCTTCCTCCTCACCTTGGCCTCTGCGCCTCTTGTGTCCTTCCAAAAAACCGTCCTGGATCCCTCCAGCTATTAGTACGCTCCACCGAGAAGGATCTTGTATTTATTTCGTATTTACTCACCCATGTGGGGGAAGGAAGGGGGGGGGAGGGCACACCTCTACTCCCTGCCGCCGGGAAGGATTGCCGAGGAAGGCTGGTGGATTGCTTGAGTTCAGCACTCTTTTAAGGCTGGGCACACGCAGGGGAGGAAAACTGAGATGCCTAAAGAGCAGAAGCACTGATTGAAGTAGGGAAAACAGAACAAATCAAAGCTTTTAGAGACACCGATTTTTGGACCAGGCTCTGAGAGAGGCAGGGACACGCAATGTCAAACAAAGCAAAACAAAACAAAAATGAACTTTTTCTGCATTGTCTCTTCTAAAGGAGAATGTAAGTCCCTTGCGCGAAGGCATTGCTTTATTTCTTTTTACTAAAAAAAAAAAACCATTTACTTTGTGTCTTAGAATCAATATTGGTTCCAAGGAAGAAGAATGGTACCAGTTAGGCAATGGGGGTTAAGTGACTAGCCTAGGGTCACACAGCTAGGAAATGTCTGAAGAACGATTTTAATCTAGGACATACCATCTGTAAATATTAAAATCTCAATAATAAAAATATATTGGAAGGGATTTATTAAATGATTATTAGAAATCAAAGAATAAAGAGAATACAAAATAAAAACCCGTGCCCATGACTGCTTAGCCATTTTTAGCCATCCCCACTTACCACCATCACTGAAGATTCTCTGCTCTAGGACTGCCCTAATTCATTACCTACTATCACAGGTGGGTCACAGACCTCCTACTTCATGATTAAGTGGGATATTTACACCCTTGGTGATCAGATCTAACATGGGCAGATCTCCATACTCAACTTCAAGTACTGTGCTTACATTTCTGGGGATTAAATCAACAAATAGACAGAGGATTACAATTCAATCTTCACAATCAAGGAAGAGCTAAGTACCTTCATTGTTACAATCAGGGGAGAGCCAAATCCAATCTTCATACATCTCTAGACCTGGCCTTCAATCCACTGAGCCACTTAGCTGCCTCTCCCTGCCCCCCACTTTCATTTCTGTCTTAATAGCACCATATCTAGGTCTAGCAAAATGTCCAGCATATAATAGATGCTTAATAAATTCTTGCCCATTGATTTACTGATTGAGGTGGTTGATTTCTAGCTGTATGTGAATTCTCTGATAGGCAAGATTTGTATTATTATATAATACTCTCAGCAGGCAGTTAGGTGGCTCAGTGCATTTCGAACTAGGTCCAGAGACAGGAGGTCCTCTTTTAAAACTGGCATGAGACTCTTCCTAGCTGTGTGACCCCCACTGCCTAGCCCTTAGTGCTCTACTGCCTTAGAAATGCTTAGTATTGATTCTAAAATGCAAGGTTAGGATTATTTTTTATTATATGATACTCTCTTTCCCACTCTCACCCCTGTGATCTAGTGTCCTTAAAAATATTTCTTGAATAATTCTAAAGATCTCAAGAAAGTTAGGTGATACACTGGATAGAATCCTGGGCTTGGAGACAGGAAGTCTTCCTGAATCTGGCCTCAATCACTTACTAGCTATTTGACCTTGGGCAAGTCACTTAACTCTGCCTCAGTTTCCTCATCTGAAAAATGAACTGGAGAAGGAAATGACAGATCACTATTGTATCTTTGCCAAGAAATCTCCAAATGATACATGACTGAACAACAACAACAACAAGGATTTCAAACTCTAGTAATCATCTTCCCTGATGTCACCTATCTGTGAACTAAAATAGACATTTCATCCTTCCTCAGTTTGGGCTGAAAGCATGGGACATCAACACAGAAAGGTTGTAAGTGGCACAGGGAAAATGGACAGCTCTGAGTACTGTATAGCTCTCATACTTAACCTAAAGTCCTTTCATAACAGAGCTAAAGAGAGAACAAGATCAGAACAACAACAACAAAAAAAAAAGAATCATAAGCTAGAAAAATATTGGCTCCAATCATTTTTACAGATAAAGAAATTGAGGCTTAGGGAGGGAATGTATTTTACCAGAGATTAGATAAGTAGCAGAGCTAGCTAGATCTGGAACCTAGTTCCTCTGAATACCAAATACTACATCATTCTTCTTAAGGGTTACTGGCTTGAGTAGCAAGAAAATTAATATTTTCCTCTGCTTCTCCAGACCTGCCCTCTCTGTGAAGTACCTTTGGCTTCTTAAATCACCATTACACCATGTCCTCCTATCTGTCAAAGCCAAAGGAGCTCCATCACTGCTATATGTTCTCCTCTTCCTTTTTTTAAAATCTCCTGATTTCTTTGGTCCCCACATCTGGCACTCCTTTAATTTAAAAGCCGAATTTGTTCATAAGAACTCATATCCTATAATGCTTTATAATTTATGCATCCCCTTCCCCACAACTCTATAAGTTAGTAATAGAAATATTCTCAGTTCTCAGTCTACAGATGTGGGGAATTGAGATGCAGAGAAATAAAGTATCTTCTCCAGGGTCACACAGCTAATAAGCCTTGAAGTCAGAATCTGAATCCAGGTCTTGGGAGAAGATATATGGTTTTCAGGCAACAACAATAAGAAAATAGGGAAGGTTGTTTCTACAAACTAATAAAGTAGAGGAGGAATAGAGAAGGAAGAGGTAGAAGACTTGAGTTGAGTCCTAGTTTCCTCCACTTTCTAATTGAGTGTAAAAATTTCACCTTTCTAAACCTTATCCTTGAACTATCTAACAGTTTGCTGTGAAGAATGATATAAACAATAGAACTACATTCATTGACTCTAGGAGGGAAATCAATTTTCCACTTGAAAAAACCCATCTACTCTTCCCTTCTTCTAGCCCCCTTAGAGTACCTAAAAGGCTGGCCGAGAGGCAGAAGGATGTAGTGGAAAGGATACTGGATTTAGAGACAGAAAAAAATTGGATGCAAATCATGACTTGGAATACACACTAGCTTTATGACCCTGAGCAAATCACCTAAGCATTCTGTGCCTCAGTTTTGTTATCTGTAAAATGAGAGGCTGCGTCGAATAATTCTCCAAGGTCCCCTCCAGTTTCATCCTCTGGATGATGGCAACCAAAAACACAAGAACAGTCTCAGAAACCAAAGAGATGGTGCTGGTCTTTGAATCCCAATAGCTGAAAAGGAAGGGACGAGTATCACTCCACTCCTCCTAAACCTGGATATAATCCAAGAAGATGGCTTATGCCTAAAATGCTAGCAGGGACTGGAAAGCCATTTGGAGATGTGGGTGGTGGGGTAGGCAGAAGAGATGGAAGCAAAAAGGTTGCCCAATTTTTCCTGAACACTGGCACAAGCATGGGTATATTACAGAATGTCAATGGGGTAGAAAACCTTGAGAATATAAAATACAAGATATCAGAGTTAGATTAGGTAAGTAGCCAAGCTAGCTAGAACTTTCAACTCTAAAATAAGGATGAGGGGAAGAGGAGAACCCCTATCAAAGTCTTAAAGGACCTAGAACACAGATGCCAAAACTGGATGCAGCTTAGAACATAGAATGTCAGAAGTGGAAAAAACCTTAGAACACTCAGAACTGGGAGAGCCCTTAGAACAGAAGACAGAGAATGCAGGAGCTTGGAGGAATGTGATATAAAGCCAATTCATTTATTTTTAAGTGAGCCTGAGGGGAAAGGAGCTGCCCAAGGTCACACAGCTAGTAAGCAGAAGAGCCAGTTCTAAAGTACAGATCAGAGTTCCAGGGACATGAGCAGGTCTTCTCACTCTTAGTCTCTGGGGCTGGCTGGCAGGGTGGAGCTGCTTGTTGCTGGGATGGAAGCAGCGCTGATGAGACTCCAGAAATAAATCACAGCTACTCCCACCCCCCCACCCCCTCTTCATTCCACAGCTCGTTTTGTGAAACCCAGCAGAGTCTCAGGTGGGGGAAGGGAGGGAAGGGGACCATTTCCAGCCCTGGTTGTATAAATAGGCTGCTAATAATAACCCTGGAGCTCAACTCAGGTACTCAAGGGCCAAAAAATTCCAATTCCCCACTAGCAAAGGATCTCCAAGCCTCTACCCCCAAGACACTTTAGTTGGCTTCAGTTCTTAGAGCACAGATCCAGATCTGAAGTGGTAAAGGGAAAGAAAAGGTCCCTGGGCTCAGAGGAGAGGGCATTCTATAAAGGCTCACCTGGTTCTTACTGTCTCCCTGAGATAACAGGTTGGAGCTAGGGGAATACTCTTAAATATTCAAATAAGGAGGAAATGAAACCATAGAATTTAAAATATTGGAGGCAGATGGCACTAGGCAACTAGGATGGCTCATAGAACAAAGAACTTTTTGCAGTTGGAGAAACTGAGGTCCACAAGAGTGGAATAACACACTGCTTCTGAGTAACAAGTGGGATTAGACCTTTCTTTTCTCCATTCTTCCTTTGAAGGGAAGAATGCTTTTGGAGCCACATCCTACAGGTTGTAACTCAAATTCCTGAAGCCCAAGAGTCAAGTAATCGAAATCTCCCAAATGGAAGGGCTCAGGCCTGGATTATAATGGCCTCTCCCTTTCTTCTCTCTTCCCTCTCTGTTCAGGCAACAGGATTTCCTTTCTCCTCTAAAGCCATGACCAGCAGAGACAGTACACTGATCTGGGGGAAATATGACCTAGCCCAAGGATAGTTAGTAGACTAAAAAGAATTTGTGATACTAAAGCTCGAGACTTCTCAGTCTGAAGAGTCCACAAGCATCCTTACTCCCCAAACAGTGCCATTTCCCAAGCAGACATCCTGAATGGATCACCAGAAGGATTATTAAAGGATACCAAATCCAATCACTCATTTTATAGAGGAGGAAACCAAGGCACAAAAGATTGTGACATTACCCAGAATCACACAGGTAGTAAGTGTCTGAGGAAGGACTGGAAGCCAGGTGTTCCTGACTCTTAATCCAAGCCCAAGTCCAACACTCTATCCATTAGGCCACAGGACCTTCTGGGAGTGCTCATCTGCAGAAACCTTCAGTATACAAGAGGGTGACAGGGTGGTAGACAGAGAAAGGACTGTATCTAAGGTCTTTGATCCCTAAAGAACTCTCCTCTGGGCAGAGAGTTCTTGATCCCTGGGCAAATTTAATGAACTGGTGTGTAGGAATTGTTTCATTCATTCTGTTTGGATCCCTTGTTCCCATAACAGTGTCTTCCACATAGTAGGCATTTAATAAATTCTTTCTGAGTGTAGATTGGGTGGTTTTCTAAGACCTAGGTAGGATCTAAATGCTGAGTTGGACTTCAGAAGTTATTGAGTCTAACCTTTTAGTTTTACAGATGAGGAAACCGAGGCTCACAGAGGTTAAGTGATTTTCCCAATGAACACACAGGCAATAAAATGTCAGATACAACATCAACATTTAGCACAACATCCTCATTTTGCAAATGAGGAAGAGAGGGAAAGCTTCATGCCCAAGGTCACCCAACTAGTAGAGGAAGAGCTCCTTGATCCTAGTCCATTGTTCCTTCTACTTTATGGCCTGCTTTGCTTTTGAGACTATAGGAGTATGCCAGTTATAGACCCCTTCCTCCTATACTGCCCCCTCAGACTCTTAGCCTAAGGGGAGAAGCAAGAGGGAGGAGCTCCTTAAAGGACAAGATTAGGCTTTTTTTAATAGTCTTTACTTTGAGGATCCTCCAATTCTAACCAGGCAGGTGCTTGGAAATGTAGAAATTTAGTTGATAAAACTAGTGATAGAAAGGTTTATGTGATTTGCTCAAGTGCAAACAGAACAACAATTGAAACTGAGACTGACTCTTGCCCTTCCCACTGTAGTTACTACAAACTGTGTGACATTAACAGGTTGCACACACACATACACACATCCTTTCTGGACTTTTTGGACCAACTTTAAGGACCAATGAAAAAGTATTTATTAAGCACCCAAATATTCTGTACTCTTTCTGGTCCCTTCCAGCAATGCAGCCCTTTAGCCAAACAATCTGCCCTCTAAGGGGAGCAAGGCTGTGACTTCGAAGACCAGAGGAAGGGTCCATGCTATAGATTGGCAGGTCCTAGCCCTAGATCCCTGCTGGAGTCAAGACCAAGGAACCATGGCTCTTGCCTTCCCAATCCAGAGGCAGATTTCTTCATCTTTCTTGTGTCCTGCATAGCATAGGAAGAAGAGCATCCCTTCTTTCCCAGAGGCAGCCAGGAGTACCAGGTACCTGGGACACTCAGATCTGAGCTCTGGCTCCTCTCTAATTCCAAAAGCTAAATGGAATATGTGATGTGAGCTAAGGACAGGGCTCTGAGGCCCAAGACAGTCCTTGTCTCTGATGTTCAGAACAGCAGATCTGGAAAGAGCTCAAGCTCATTGGAGCCTGACACAAGGCCCTGGTGAGAGAAATTCAAGATTTCACCTGGAAACTCCCTACACTTTGGGGCCTTTGGTGGATCACTTGTAATGTGAGAATCCACCAGTGGGAAGGATTAGTAACCCTACAAGCTGCCAGTGTGGGGGAAGGACCCAGACTCACAGAGGGGTAGTATTGATACATCCTCCAGTCCATGGGACCAAAGGTTCAAAGCAGGAAGGAACCTTCAAGGTCATCTAATCCAATCTACTCATTTTACTGATGAAGAAACTGAGACCCATAGAAAAGTGACTTTTCCAAGGTCACATAGGTTTACCCAGCTGAGCTGAGGTATTTGAAGTTCTTCTGAGTCCAAATCAACTGTTCACATCATTGAGCCCAGGAAACCCTAGGAAATACCAGCCTTTAGGTACTGGCTTACTGGTACTACCCATCTTTTAGGAGGCGTCCAGGCATTCAGAGACTCAGGGTTGGTGGAATCACTTTGCTGAAGGGACTAGTAAGGGAAGAAAGCATGGGTTGGGAGGTGAGGCAAGAAAGAAACTTCTGGTTGGGGCACCTCAACTCCATTCTGCGGGGTTACAGCATCCTGGGGGGTGCTCAGTCCTACATTCCTTGGATAGAAGAAATAACTGCTGTCTGAGATCCCAGGCTCCTGAAACACCCAAGGGCCCAAACTCCATCTCCTAAGCCTTGGTCCTGAATCTCCTTTGTAAACCAAAAGAATCCCCAAGGCAAGGAAAACCTAGTATCTGGACACCAAAAGCAGTGGACTTCCTAATGGCCTTCAGGCTGGGCTGAAACAGAGAATTTTGAGAGCATCAATCTGGCAGCCACCATAAAGGCACCTCGACTACAGAAACGAGGCCCACCTATTTTCCTAGGTCTCCTGGTCTGGGAGGTGTAAGGGGCCCAAGACCCTTAGGGAAGATGCCTTGGGTTTTGTTTTTAAAAGAAATAAATGATTAAAAGGCTAGTTCAGAAAAGTTGGGGAAGAGGGACCCGCCCCCAGCCAGAGTATAGCCTCAGGGTCCTGACCTAAGTGATTGAGGATGCTGAACTGCACACACACACACACACACACACACACACACACACACAGGGGACTTCATCCTTCTGCAAGCTCAATGCCCAGACCCAAAAGCTCCTTCTCGTCTCCCAACCTAGGGTTCTTGTATTCATGCCCTTGGGCACGCATTCACCTCCACCCCTCACTTGAAGCCTCTTGCCCTAGGAAGATGTGTGGGTGCTCTCTCTCTCTCTCCTTCTCTCTCTCTCTCTCTCTCTCTCTCTCTCTCTCTCTCTCTCTCTCTCTCTCTCTCTCTCACACACACACACACACACACACACACACACACATTGTTTTCTCTAGAAATCAGCTTCCCAAGCTTTCAGAGGACACTGTATAAGTTGTCACCCAAGAGTCCCAATCTATACACGCCAGCCTTCATGCTCTCTCCAAGCAGCATCCCATGCTCAAGTTAGGTGGATGGAGACACTCACCCCAGCCAAGCACAAATACCCACAAACACACAGTCGTAGTTCTCTCACATGGCCTGTCATAAATAAAGTATGTTTGTGGGATCTCCATCCCATTCACACACACAGATTGTTTTTATCTCGTAGCTTTTCATAAACAAACAATGCATGTGTATACATACATACCCTTGACACAAACACACAATGAGGTCCTTACCTCTGGCACAATGTTTCTTGAAGGGGAGAGTTCCCTCTGATCCTCCATTCACACATCTCTGTCTCTGTCTCTGTCTCTGTCTCTGTCTCTCTCTGTCTCTGTCTCTCTCTCTGTCTCTCTGTCTCTCTGTCTCTGTCTCTCTGTCTCTGTCTCTCTCTGTCTCTGTCTCTGTCTCTGTCTCTCTGTCTCTCTGTCTCTCTGTCTCTCTGTCTCTGTCTCTCTGTCTCTCTCTGTCTCTCTCTCTCTCTCTCTCTCTCTCTATATATATATATATATATATATATCTGTGTTTTTCTGTCTCTGTGTGTGTCTGTGTCTGTCTGTCTCTCCCTCCCTCCCTCTCTCTCTCTCTCTGTCTATCTCTCTTTCTCTGTGTCTCTCTCTGTCTCTCTCACACACATATGCCTGTATATTTTCACACAGGCACCCCCACCCTTTCTCATGCACACCCCTTCATTCTCTATCGGGATCCCACTCACATGCTTAGAGGTGAGTTTACACAGTCTCTACTCCCTCCACCCCATTCTCCTGCACCAACCGACCCCCTCGCACACTCTTTGGCGGCGCCTGCCCGCGGGAGGGGTGGGGGTGGGGGACATACTGCGTACAGGAGTACTTCCCCGGGAGGCCCCGAGAGTAGCATTTTTACCCGGCTGCAGAGACTACAGATCCTCGACCGCTCAGGCTCTGACGAAGCCACTAGGGTCGGGGTAAAGGCGGGGGAGACGGGGAAGCATTAGGGGGGAAATCCTATTAATAAGGAAAGAATTAAGCAGGTAATAAAAAGAGACTCAAGGAGGAGAAGGCGCTGAAAGCTTTCTGGGGCGGGGAGCTGTGCTCTGCGGCTGGGCTCCAGCAGCTCAAGAGGCGGTTTGGAAATGCAGATGTGACCCCATCTGTATCTGCTCTGGGAGGACGCCTTGTTAGCCGGGTTGCTGTCTGGCGCTGAGGGCGGCCCCTCTCTTCCCCTTCGGCTTCTACTTTTACCCGACTCTCGCCTTTTTCCCCCCAAAAGTCTCTCAGTTGCGTCCTAGGATTTAGAGCTGGAAGAGTCTTTAGATAACATCTCATTCATTCAACAGACAAGAAACCTGAGGCCCAGGGGAGTCATATTAGCAGAAAATGGCAGGGTTCAAATTCGCACCCAAGTCCTGGGACTCTGGATGCGGTGTTCTTTCCATACTCCTTTGGGAGGGGGTCAGGGGGGCAAGGAAGTACTTCCTCACTTCCAGGACCAGGAACTGTGTCCCAAGAAAAGAAAGGCTAAAGCACTGATTGTTCAGCGTCCAGGCTCTAAAAGCTTGACCCTCACCTTGGAGAGCTTCCCCACCACCTCCCTCCACCTATTATTATTCTATTAAGATGCTTCTCTCCCATTTCCAGGCGTGAGGGAACCGAGTCATGTCTCAGAATCTGTAGGGACCTAAACACAAGAGAACGGAGGGAAAACCTGAGGAAAGGATAGAGAAAACGGAAATGTCACGGGAGAGGGGACTCATGTTTGGTGGTAGACCGAGGGAACCAGAGATGAAATCGGAGTCTCTCTGGGACAGAAGAAATGTTAGGGATATGAACACATTTGGAGATCCTAGGAAGTGGGGCTCTCTCTCTCTCTCTCTCTCTCTCTCTCTCTCTCTCTCTCTCTGTGTGTGTGTGTGTGTGTGTGTGTGTAAAAGTAGCAAGTTTAGAGTTCGTTGTTTTTCGTTGTTTATTAAGCACCCCATTCACCCCAGGAGAGATTTTCTGAGAATCGTTGCAGTGACTATAAGTCAGAGGATTCGGGTTCTAGTCCTGCTAATAATTGTCTGAGCTTTTAAAAGGAAGTCATTGCCTCTTCTAGACCTGTTCCTCGTCATTAAAGGAGCAGGAAAGATTGAACTAAATCATTAAGGTGCTTTCCATATCTCAGGTCCTCCAAAGTCCTCCCCGATTCTATATTCCAAGACACCTTCCAATTCAGATATTATATTCTATATTCTAAGCTATCTTTCGTCTCTGACATTTCATGGTGTGGATGCTAAGGCCCTTTTTTCCTGCGACAAGTTCTGTTCTAAGGACCCTTCCACTTCTGGCATTCTGTGTTCTGCCTTTCAAGATTTATCCAATTCTTAAGAACTGCATGTTTTATGTTCTAAGGTTCCTCCCACCTGGAACATCCTGTGAATGACGGGATCTCGGCCTGGTACCTTGGGTAGATGGCTCACCAGTACTAGGCTGGCCCCCAGCAAGTTCCCCTGCCCTCCGATGGAGACTTTGGGGCCACGGAGAGGAGCTGCCTGGCCCCGGCAAAGAAGGGGTTACGGCCCCGGCGCCCCTGGACGCGGGTTTGCGTAATATCTTTATTAGGCAGCACTTCAAGGTAAGCGCGCAATAGAAACCAGATGTGTGGACGCAAGAACCGCAGGAGAGCGAAGACTAAAATTCAGGGCGGAGGGACAGCGCGGTCTGAGAGAGCAGAGGCCGAGGGGGCGGGAGGAGGGCACCGACTAACAGAGAGGAAGCCGGGCGAAGACAGAGGCAGACCCTCGCAGAATTTTCTCTTCCAGATAATGGTTTATTCGTTTTAAAGGGGTATGGGAGGTGGAGGGAACTTCCCACTCGGCCTCTTCCTGCCCAGTTCTAGGTCCCACCTTGCTCTGTAGGCATGGTTTCCCATGGACTCCTCCCTCCTTCCGCCACCCTTTCGAAGTAGGGCCTCTTTGTGGCTCCCTTCTGGCGGGACTTTTGCCCCCAGGCCTCGGCTGTCCTCCGGCCCGGGCTTATTAGGGATGAGCTATGGAGAGCAGGGAAGCAGTGACGTTTGGCGTCTCCCAGGCGCGGGGCTTCCAGAGGCCCCCAGCTCCCCTCCCCCACCCCACCCCACCCCGGGTGTCAGATCGCTAAAGCGCCTTGGCTGGGAGTGGAGGTAGTGGGGTGGGGGTGGGGACGGGAAGGGGTGCAAACAGAAGGCAGAGCTAGGCCTAAAAAGGGAGTGCGGCTTTTTCCCAGGAGGAAAGGAGTGAGGGAGGCAGAGAACATTGTGCCATACCCCCAATTCCCTGCCATCTCTGGCCCACGTTGCGAGGTGGCAGTGACAGGCGTCATAGAGGGGAAACGAGGTAGAGAGAGCACCATTCCCTTTTCTTCGATCCTTTATCGTAGGCAGGGAGCGAGGATAGGGTGGGGGGTGGAGGAAGGTGTGCAGGGGAGATGGTGGGTGGGTGGGTTAGAGGAGGGAGTACTGAAGAAAGTCTTGATAGACTCCCTAAAGTCAGATGTATAAAAAGGAACTGGAGGAGACGGTTGGAGGTGCTACTTTTGTGGAAGGAAACTGCATGGGAAGGCCAGGGCAAGAGACTAGAGGAAGAGGAGAAAAGGTTCAATTCCTAGAGATGCTCTTCCCGAGCCCATGGTGAAGGAGTTAGAAGGATGGAGGGCGGCGGGAACTGGAGAGAGCTTCCTCCTCTTTTTCTTCTCCTCCGGCTTCTATTCCTTATAACCCCCAAACAGCTCTACAATCCATTCCCTCTACTAGCTAAGATGTTTTCCAATATGGAAACCATTTCTTCGTGTAATCCCCCCCCCCCGAAAAAAATCTGACTGGGGACCTCCTTGTCACCGAGAACCCGCGCTCACTGGGGGCCCTTCTCCGCCCTCCCCCCCCCCCCCCCCACCGCTGGGGCGGGGAGGGAAGAAAGAAGGGAGGAGTGGGACTGTTGTGGGCTTGGGATCTCCGCCACTGGGTTAGCAGCATCTCTTTAAGAGGAAAGGAAGAAGGGAGGGAGAAAAGGGTGGGGGCGGGAGGGAAGAGGGGGAAGGAAGGAACAGGAGGGAGAAAGAAAAGAAAAGAAAAGAAAGGGAGAGAAGAAAGTTAGTTCTTTTTTCTCTTCAGAACCTGAAGAGGGCTTTGGGGAATCTAGTCAATTTTCGGAAACATCTGAATCTTTTTACAGCTCTCCGTCTGAAAGAGAGAAACAGAGGGGAGGAGAAAAAAGGGGGGAGGGAGGGAGGAAGGAAAGGAAGGGAGGGAGGGAGAGGGAGAGGGAGAGGGAGAGGGAGAGGGAGAGGGAGAGAGGAGAGAGAGAGAGAGAGAGAGAGAGAGAGAGAGAGAGAGAGAGAGAGAGAGAGAGAGAGAGAGAGAGAGAGAGAGAGAGAGAGAGAGAGAGAGTTCAGAGTCGCTGCGGCTGTCTCTCCCACCCTCTCCTCTTCTTCCTCCCTCCCCCTTCCTCCTCCTCCTCTTTCCCTTCTCTCCTCCTCCTCTCCTCCTCCTCCCCCCGCTCGCTCACCTCCCTCTCCAAACGCTTGCGAAGGCCAGCGGCGGCAGTGTCGGCGGCGGCTTCTTGACTGGCCCCCCTCCCCTCGGCTCTGTCCCTCCCACTCCAGGCATGAATGCTGAGACGTGCGTCTCTTACTGCGACTCGCCCGCTGCCGCGATGGACGCCTACTACAGCCCGGTCTCCTCGCAGAGCCGCGAGAGCTCGCCTTCTTTTCGGGCATTTCCAGGGGCTGACAAGTTCAGCACAGCGTTCCTGGCTGCCAAGGGCCAGAGCTACGGAGAGGCCAAGTGCCGGGGCCGCTACACCCCTCAGCAGCCGCCGCCACAGCAGCAGCCGCAGCAGCAGCCTCCGCCGCCGCCACCGCAGCCCCAGCAGCAGGACACGGCTGCGCCCCTGGAGAGCGGCGCGGGCCAGGCGCAAAGCGGGGCCGGGCCGCGGGGCTCCTTCAGCAAGTATCCGCCGCCCCAACCCCAGCCCCAGCCGCCGCCGCATCTCTACCTGCAAAGGGGATCTTGCAAAACACCACCGGACAGCAGCCTCAAGCTTCCGGAGGGCAGCGGCGGCCACAACGGGCCCCTACAGGTCTCCTGCTACGGTGAGTGACTCAGTACTTCTTTGGTTGGGAAACCTGGAAAGGGTAAGGGGGAGGGTCGAATCGTCCCTCTGGGGCGAGTCCCTTCCAGCGCCCCGAAAACGTTCGGGGTACCGAAGGCAGACAGCACGGGAAGCCTCGGAAGGGTGGGGCGGGAGAGGAGAAGCAAACCTCGGGGAGAGGCAGGGAGCACAGGTCGGGGGGTTCGGGCCTGGTAAGTTAGAATGTGAACAAGGATGAAGCGATGGAGAAGACAAAATCGGGCTCCTTGGTTGTCTCCACATTTCCCCTCTCCACCTCCAGGGATAGGCGTCCCAATCCGTGGCCAAGCCTCTTCACCCGAGCCTCCTGGAGACCCCGGGTTGGTTCGACGGGGTTAAAAGCCCGGTCTGGTTTCCAGTCTTCGAATCTCTGTTCTCTTTTTGGCTCGGGACCGTTCTGAAGCCTGGGGGAGCCCCCGGGACACACAGGCTCGGGAATCCGGGGAGGCGCGAAGCTTTTTCTTGGTCCCGGACTTTGGGAAATTCACGGGTGCCGCGTCCCCGGCTCAGGACAATCAGAACCCGAGCTCCGGGGCAAGCTTCCCTCCCGAACTCCGCAGGGCTTCTCCCAAATGCTCTCTATAAGTGGGAGAGCTGATGAACCGAGGGAAGGTGACTCAGTTCCCCTCTTTTTTCCCCTTCACCTCTTTCTCACTTCTGACCCGAAGTCTTCTGAGACTGGTCTTGGGACACTATGTTTGGGTACCCCCAATTCTTAGGTGACCCGGAATGTCTGGTGGCTATCTCCTGGGTTCTAGAAGATCAGAGATCTGGGTCTGGATCCGTGCAGACTTGGCAGCTGGTATGAGGAAGGTGGGATGGAAACCTGGGACAGAGAGGTTACCCCTAGATTTTCCTCCTGCTGAACCGTTGTCCTGTCTGAACTCCTAAAATAGTGCCAGGCTGTAAGGCAAAGGGAAGGAAGCTTCTGAGAATACAGTGAGGGACACCCCAGAGTGGGAACCGGTTTCCCTATCCCTTTCTTTTCCTTTCTTTTCCCATTGTAATAATCCACATTTAATATGTACATAGTTCTTCACAGTTTAAAAACGGCTCTACTTATAACTTTTCCAAGGTGAGGTAAATGGTCTAGTTAACAATCCCAGGAAGGCCCTTAGAATTCAGGTCTCCAGGTTATCAGTCTAATCTACTTTGACACAATTTTAGCGACCTGTTAGGTAAAATAATTTCCTATTTCTGGGAGCTTCCATTCTATCACCTATGTGATGAGAGGGTTGGACTAGAATACCTCTCAGGTAGTTCTTTTTGACTTGCAAGTTTTTAAATTATATTTTACAAATGAGGAAACTGAGGCTCAGGGGGCTGGACTGACTCACCCAAGGTCAAAAGGGCTAAGATGTGATTGAGCAAACCAGAAATAAAACAGGACCAGACAGTCTTAATTCTGCTATTCTTTATCAGGGCCTCACTGTGTCCCTCATGGAGCACCTCCATCCACCCTGGTTCCCATGTCTCTCTATATTTCTTGGGAAACCCCTAAGGAACCCCACATAGGAGGCATGGTAGGTTAGAATTCCACAGAATCATCTCCCTCTTTCTGTGAGGGGTGCCTGGAAGACTAAGGGAAGGTGGAATTTTGTCATCTCTAGGATTCCTTCCCGAACTCAGCCTTTAGTGACACTAAGGACTTTATTCCAACCAAGAAGAGACCCATGGTTCAGTCCTGGTACAGGAAGTACTCCCATAGGCACCAACCAAGAGGTTCTGGGGCTATAAGTTTGCCAGCTAGTGCATAGAGTGATCATAGAGAGAAGTGAGGATAGGGAAGAAAGTCACACATTCCAAAGAGGTCAGGGTTATATTTTTTTTCCTCCTTTTATGCCAGGAATTCTTTATCTTTTTTGTGCATGTCATAAACCCCTTGGGCAATCTGATGAAGACTATGAACCCCCTTCTCAGTATAATTTTAAATAATTTTAAATGCATTAAACAAAACACACAAAATTACAAAGAAAACCAATTATATTAAAATGCCGTTATAATTCTTTTTCACATTCATTGAGCCCAGCTTGATAATCTCTGTTCTGGGTAATGGGATGGGACAGGCTGTAGGTGCAGCTGACCTTAAGAGACAGTTTTCCTTCCTTAGGAAAGAACTGAGCCAGATCTGGGGCAAATGCCCCCTGACCTGTCCCCCCACCCCAACCTATTTGGCCCTACCAGGGGACTTATCCAGACTGAGACTTGGTCTCCTTTTAATCTCCCCTGGATACCTACAATTCAGTGGGCATGCTCAAGCCACCTGCTGATGCCAAAACCTTTCACACAAACTGGTAAAAGAACCCATTTGATGCAGGAAAGGCTTTGGGAAGGAAGGAAGGCAGGTCTATAGCTTGAACTCACTTGGAAATAATAGTACTCTGCTCTCTATGGTTAATTCAACAAGTTGTTTTCACTTCCTCAGCCTGGATTTCTTCATCTGAAAAATTAGTGGCAGAACTAGCCTCTGAGACCTTTTCTAGCAATGAAAAAAAAATTTTAAGTACAGGGACATTTGTCTACACTGGTCACATTTTTCTAGATTTTTAGATCCTGTCCCTCTGTCCCTAACAACATTGACACCCACCAGGATATACTCATTCCCACCAGAGTACTGAGATCTGAAACACTACAGATTTGACTCTAAACCATCTACCTATGCTCATATTAATTTCTCTTGGTTTTTATCCCTCAGATAATCAGCTTCTGGGGTTGGGGTAAATGATCCCCTCATCTCCATACACATAGGCAAACCATTATTCCTGGTCCATGAGGATTCTTTTCCTCCCTAAGATAATAGGAACTTTTAATAAAAATCCATTGGGTTTCTTCAGTTTATCTTAGCTCAAACAGAGACGACGTTTCCCCTACACAGAGCCTGCATTTCTGAAGGTGCTTAATATCTGGTAGCAAATTGCCAGCTATTGCAGTGGGAGGGGTTGGATCAGGAAAGGGGACCCTGGAGGGAGGGAGATTGCAGTTCCTATAGGAATTTTTAAAAATAAAAAACAAAACCTCATCAAAGAGGCCTCCTATGTGGCTTTGTTTATAGGCCAAAGGAGGGGAAAATCTTTTGGACAGATGAGATCTTTCTTCCTGGCCCCTAATGCTAACCTTTTTCCTTCTGAGAAAATGACCCTGAGACTAGCTCCTTCCTGATCTCCAGTATGAACAAGACCGAATAGCCAGGGGCTGGGGAACTGAAGATGACCTTCAGGTTTGAGTGGGGGAGAGGGGTTATTTATAAACCAAGATCCCTATCCTTGGCCTCTGGAACTGCTGCCACCCTCCCCAGTTATGCTTACTGGAACCTCCATAGCTGTTTAAAATAAGTGCTGATGGGGAGTTCGGAGCACCAGATGATTGGGGTTTTTCAGTCCTGAAGTTCAGGCCCTCTCCCTGACTCCCCCACTGAGTTTCCTGGATTCTCAGGCAGAGAAAGTGATTTATTATCTCCATCATATAGACTTTTAAGCTTGGATAGAACCTTAGAGATGACCCAGAACAACCCCTTCACTTTTCCTGATAGGAAAACTGAAGCCAAGAAAGGTTGAATGATGTCTAGAGTCACACAGGTTGAAAGCAGCTGAAATTCAGGACTTTGGGGTCCAGTTTCAGTGCCCTCTGCCTTCTCCTATTAACATCATTTTGGCTGTTCTTTCTTTAATTGACTTTCTCCAGGTTCTTGGCTCCCAGACCAGAATATTTAGATTGAGGGTGAGCTTTGAAAGGGAGAAAGCAGCCAATTGGTATTGGGAAGCCAAGTGACAGAAAAGATAGGGGTCTTCACATGGAAATGGGGTGGGGATTATAGGGACAGGTGGACCCCTCTGATCCCTAGGGGTGTCACTTTCTCCATTCTCAATAACAGAGTGAGTTTAACTTTGGGAAAGGGTGACATTCCTCCTACAATTTCAAGACTGTCCCTAAAAGAATGAGGTTACTTAAAGTCCAGTGGGGAGACAAAGTCTTGGGCAAAAAGATTCCATTTAGGAAATGGAGGGGTGGAACGTCTGCTCTGTTGGGACCTGTATCAAGGCTACAGACAGAAATCATCAGATCTTCAGCCCTTTGGGGTTGGGATAGCGGATGGTGAAGGTGGGATTCCTTCTTTTGAGGGATTCCAAGGAAACCTGGCTTCTTAATTTTCAGTCTGATTGAAAGCAAAATGAACAAAAACCCAGTACCCGGGCTGGGAGTTCGACCACTGACTGGGCATTGCAAATGAATGGCCCAAACTGGCGTCCAGCTGTCTGGAGGGACCTCGGCCCCAGGGGCAGACTCCCTGTCCACTCTACAAAGGGTAACCTGGCCTGACACTGCTACCCCTAGGTACTCTTCAGTCAAAGTAAAAAGCCAGTTCTCCCAGCTCAGACAAGCTTTGGAAGTGCTGCGATTCCAGCGGGAGCTGAGCCTGAATCCTCATTCCCTGCCAGGCTCCTGGTCCCCCTGGTTCCCCTTTTCCAGAATCTGAGAGCCTCTGAGGACCCCTATTGGGTCTCCTGTTTCTTCTAGGCCCTTCTACCGAGAGACGAGTAGTTTAGGAAGGTCAGCTAGGCCCACAAGGCATGGGCTCCGAACCATCTGACCCCCAGGTTCGGAAACCAGTAGCAGCCTCAGTCTCAGCCTCTGGTGGGCACCGCATGGGCGCCTGGAGCCTCTAAGAGTCAGAGAGGTGTTCGATCTGAGCCCCGAAATGTATGAACTTAGTGGAGAACTCCTAGCCATCCCTTGGGGCTCGGTGTGTTCCGACACTACCTCTGACACCTCCGCTGGTCCCTCGATTTAATGAATGAAACCCTTAGGCAGCAGCGATGCTCTCCACCTCCGCAAACCGAGGAGTCCAGAACCCCGGGTTGTGGGGAGATAGCTGGTGTGTGTGTGTGTGCGCGCGCGCGCACGCGATAGACTTGCACTCTTTCCTTCTCTTTTGATGGGGGTGGGGAGACAAAGTTTTCTCTTTGATCCAACGTTTAAAAACGGATCTGTCAAATCTGATCTCGCCTCCCCTGGCCGGGGGTTAGTTACAACCAGGTCCTAGCAGAGCTTTCCCCCAGGAGCGGGCCGGAAACCCTCAGTACAGAGTCTGTGGAATGGGGGAAATGGGGGGGAGGGATTCTTTTTTCGATCAAATTAGACAGAATGTTTGGGGCTGGGTTTTGTTCTGAGTTTTCCCTCTGCCCTAACCTCGAGGCTATAGAAAAATGGAGACGTTGGGTCGGTCTTGTCTCTGGTCAAAAATTCTGATTGTAAGAGAGAGAGAGAGAGAGAGAGAGAGAGAGAGAGAGAGAGAGAGAGAGAGAGAGAGAGAGAGAGAGAGAGAGAGAGAGAGAGAATGTACTTTAATCACAAAAAAGTGATGAGAGAAACAGAGAGAAACAGACAGACAGAGACAGAAAACAGAAAGATAGACAGACAGACAGACAGACACAGATACACAGAGAGAGAGAACTTAAAGAAACGGCCCGAATAGGACTTATAAAAAGGGAATAGGTGTCTAAGAGAAAGACATATTTTTCTCTTGCATGGCTTCTGATTCTTTGGCCAAATACAAATTCAACCTGATATATATATATATATATCAGGTTGGCTGAAAGGCAGAGAGACGATATAAATCGTAGAAGTTAATGTGTATCTCCAAGAAGGAGAGAAAGGCAGAGACCAAGAGGCATAAGAAGACAGAATGTAAATTGTAAACTAGTATATGTGTATAACGGAAAGACGGAGACTAAAAGAATATAACAGAAAAGAGATATGTTTGATAGGAAAAGAGACAGAGACAGAAACACCGACAAAGAACAGGATTTGTAAGAGGGAAAGATATGTTAGAGACGACGACAAAAAAGTTTGAAGCTGTAAATACAAATACAAGAGAGACCTAGAGGCAAAGTGGAGACTGTGAATATGAATTGTAAAATGGAATAAGCTTATGAAAGAGATCGAGAGTGGAAATGGATTGTGAATATGAAGACAGAGGCGGAGGAGAAAGGCAGAGACCCAAAGAAACCGAAAAAGAATTCGAATTGCTAACAAGGAGTGTATGGATGACAGCCACAGCTTGGGAGGCAGAGTCAAAGAGAATGAGGTTGTGGGCACAAATATGAGAGAGAATGAGGAGACATAGATTATGAAGTATGAAATGGAATATACGAATTAGAGAAAGACAGACGGAGGCTGAATAAACGGAATGTAAAAGAGAATATTAAAAAACAAAACAAAACGGGAGAGACTGAGAAAGACAAAGAAGATGAAACAGAATTCGAATTGTAAATGAGGATGAATGTATGAGATAGAGACCAAAAACAGAACGAGGCTGTAAACGTTAATATGTGTTTTTGGAGAAAGAAAGTCAGACGGACGGACAGAAAGAAAGAGAAGAGACGAATCTAAAAAGACTGAAGGAAAAGGGAATTGTAAAAAGGGAGGAGACTCAGAAAATGAGGTTGAAACAGTGAGTGTGTGAGCAGAGGAAGAGAGAAACCGAGGAAATGTGATTGTAAAAGTGATTGCACGAATGTGTACGCGCGTGGGGAAGGAGAGGCGGGACTGAACGTCGTAATTGTATGCGGGAGAAAGTAAGCCGGAGTGTGGATGTAAACAAGATAGAGGCACCTTCGGCTTCGGCTAAATCCGAGTGAAATGAGTGGGATTTCCTTGTTAAAAGCCGGCAGTGCGGTGTCCCCCCTATCCGCACCCCAGCTTCAAACAGGCCTCGCAAGTAAAAAAATGAAGGGAATCGGAGAAAGTTTTCCCCTCCCGCCACCTCCCCGCCTCCGTGCCCAAACTCTGAGGGAGAGGGAATTGTTTGTAAATCGATTGGTTTCCATGTAAACACATCATGGAGTCCAATTAGTTGGGAGCGTGGAGGAGACCGCGGAGGAAAAAGTCCCGCGGGCCGGCACGCCTGGTTGTGTAACTCCTCCGTGGAGCTGGCACTGGGGGACCGCAGAGACGCGGTCTGCTGCGGACCCTGCGCTGGAGCGGGTGGCTCTTCCCCGAGGCTAAGTGGTGCCCGCGGGAGGACTGCTGTGCCAATAACCCTAGATCTTTACGTGTTTCCCTTCTTTTAATTTTCTCCACGACGAAAACCTGCGTGTCTCCGAATCCCGGGTACAGTCCAAGGTAGATAAGGGCCGTCGATAAATGCGCTTCATCCCCGAGGATTTACCCTTGTAGGGGAAACATGTTCAGCTCCTTGCAATTATTTCCAGAACGAAAATACGAACACCCACAAAGTCCAAATGTGAGCCCCCGGCTCCCCCAGGGCCCTCGGATCTCGGGGCTCCCTCCGTCTGGGCGTGCGTGTTCTCTATTGCGGGAACCGAACTCTAAATGATCATTCGGCTTGGTAGCGGCGCGCCGGTACTTCACTCGGCCTGGAGCCCTGGGAGTTGCGCTGCGTGTGAGGTGCTGAGGAATCGTGGGAGCCGTGCCTGCCACATTCTAGCAGCCTTCTGGCCGCTTGTCGTCGGGCACCCTCAGCAGCGACTGCCTAAGCGCTCCTGGAGGGGCTGGGGCAGCAGGGGGTGAGGGACCATTCATTCCCTAGAACTCGGCCTGTTTTCAGCGCCGTTCCAGAACCCCTGCTAGTAGATAGCTTGCCACAGTAAGGCACGGGCTCTGCTGGGCTCGAATCCCGCCTTCGACGGTTTGGTTACTTCTTGGGTGATGTTGGGCAGTCATTTAAGGTCCCGGGGCCCCCGTTTCCTTATCCGTAAAACGAAGGGGTTGAACTAGGTGATCTCTAAGGTCCCCTGAAACCTTAAATCTCCTTTCTATAATCCCTTAGCCTCCGCCTCGTTTCCATTAGGGTAAGGGAAGCCCCGTCCGGCTGGAGTTCTGGGAGTACCCTTGTTGCTTCCTCCCTTCCCCAGAAAGTAAAAAAAAAAAAACCAAAAACTCAGACGCCTGGAGCTCCCAGGGCCGCCACGGTTTTCTCTTTCCCAACCCCCCCCCCCTTTTCTTTCTCCACTCCACCCCACCCCCCGCAAAAAAGTTCCAGCTCTATTTCGCTGTTAGAAGGGTCCCCAGATCTGCTTTCCGGGGTGGGCGGCAGGGATAAAAGATCCCTCCTGCTAGGCCCTTGGAGGGCAGGGACGGGGTTGGCATCTTTTGCTTTCAGTTTGAGTCTGACGAGTTTCTCAAAACCGTTGTTGGCTTTAGAACTCTTTGCTGTGGAGCTGGGGCGGGGAGGACTGGTTGGGATGTCGGGGTGAGAAACTGAGGCAAAGAGAACCATCAGTTCTCTCCAACTAGCCTAGAGGCGAAGCTATGCCAATCGAGGAGACTTCCATAGACTTTTCGGAAGGGGCAGAGACACCTCCGGGATATTACACACCGGGAGTCACCCACGGCTATGGAATAGTTTCCCTGCACTAGGAAGGACTTCTTGGCGATCCCATTGGTCGACCCACTGGCCACAGGGTGAAGGACACCACTCCAGAGGCCCCCGAGGAGTGTTCCAGAAGGAGGAAGAACAAGATAACAGATCAAGGGAGCCCTGTCCCCCAACTCCAATTCCAACCCAAGTGGAGCCACTGCAGTCTCTTCCCCATAGCCCGAGGCCCAGACTTAGAGGTGGGCGGTGGGCAGGCCCAGTTACAGATGTTGCAGCCCTGGGCCTCTCCCAGTTGCAAATGAGCAACTGCTTCCTCCCGCCCATTCCAGATGCACCCCCCCCCCCTTTTGTCCCTCTCCCCAGCCCAGCTGCAGGTGTACAAAGAAGCCCTAGAAGGTCCCTGACAGAAGCAGTGTCTGAGTGCCTGGAGGCCAGGTCAGAGCTCTGACCTTATGTGTGTCCAGGGCCCATGGGATCCCCCTTGATCCATCCCTACCTTTCCCAAACTTTGAACTGATCTGCTTGGCTGCTGCACTGACATGAGAGAGGAGATCCTGGAGGTAATGGGGCTGAGGAAAGCCAGCAAAGGAGAGCAAGTCTACACCCTCTGCATAGAAACTGCTCCTCCACCAACGACAGATTCCTTCTGATTCTGAACTGCAGGGAGAGCTCAGAGAAGAAAAAAGGGGAAAATCCCACCTCTGACATTTACTAGCCCAGGACTAAGGGCAAGTCGATTAACAAACTTGGGCCCCAGTCTCCTCACCTGTAAAATGTCTGCACTCCCTGCTAAATCCTTTGAAGGAAGGATTGAGTCAGTGGAGGACAAACCATTAGAGAGGGCCAGAGAGAGCCTGGAGTTTTAGAGTACTGTGGTTTGGTAGCAAGCCGGACATACTGAATTGAGAGTGGAGGGGCTATATTTTTTACTAGCAAGGTGACTTTGGATAAGTTATGTCAGTTCTCTGGGCTTCTGCTATCTCCTTTATCAAATAAAAAGGTGGGACTAGAAGACCTCAAGTCCCTTCCAGGTCTAAATCTTAAGGAAAGTCAGGCTGGAAAGCATCAAGTCCAGAGGACCCAGTGTCTTTGTTTCCCCTCTCAGACTTTCTATTCTGGCTTCTTGACTCCCTTCAAGAAGGGGCTAGATGGAAGTGATGATACTATCTGGGGACTTTCTTTCCTTAATAGATCAGAATGAGGGGAAGGGTCACAGGCTGTCCCAAGTAAGCTGTCCCAAGCTTACTGAGCTCCTTATGAATGACAGCAGTGGTTCCCAGAGAGGGTTGGGGGCTTGGAGCACCCAGAAAACTGGTTTGGTCTCTAGAAAATAACATGTTTATGAATCTGAAGCATTAGATCTCTGAAAAAGCTCAGGGATTGGCAATAGGCTCCCTGGGTAGCTTGGGAGTCATGAGACGTGGGCCATTTTAGAGCCCCTTCCAGCCATTGCCAAGATCAGGCAGCAGCTGCCAGCCAATGAGAGGTCAGAGAGCTGGAGATATAGGATGGGGAATGGGGATCCAGAGCACACACACTGAAGATTGAGAAGGACACCTCCCATTAACATGGACTTCAGATTTTCAGCCTTATCTCATGATATTCCCAGAATCCTTCAGACAATTATCTGCCCTCCCCACTACCCATCCCCCTCTACAGGAACACACTCTGCCCTCCCAGGCTCCCATAGCCCTGGGATATTGCCCTTCCTTCCTTAATCAGGGATTTTTCATTCCCCCAGCCTATACAGTATTAAGTTCCTGTTATGATACAGGCATTGGGGCATATAATAATACCAAAAGGGAAACAACCTCTGATCTTCAGGAGTTTCCAGTCTAAGGCAGGATTGGGGAACAAGGGGAAGGCTACAAGTGCACAGATAAGAGTACAGACATATACAAGAAAGAAAAATCAATACAAAGTTACTTGGGGTGGGGCTATAAAACTGGGAGAATTGGGAAGCGCTTCAAGGAGCCTTTGGAGTTCTAAATGCAATGATGAAGGGAAGAAAGGAGAGCATTCCAGGACTCCAATACCACTTCCTCCAGGAAGCTCTCCCTAATTCCCCAGATTTGTGAGGAACTTCTCCTCTCAGAGCTCATGTAGCACTAAAATGAAAACCAAACTCTAACTTTCTGTCTTAGAAATTATTGTTTTCAAGGCAAAAAAGCTCATAAAGGCTAGGTAAATGGAGGTAAGGGACTTGCCCAGGGCCACACCATTAGGAAGCACCCGTTTCCCGATTTGAACCCAGGTCTTCCTGACTCCCAGGCCTGGTGCTCTATCCACTATGCTAACTCACTGCCCCTGACCATAGCACTTTCAAAAAACATTATTTAGGACCTGACTAGGTGTCCAGCTCAGTGCTAAGCAATGAGAATATCTACTCTCAGAGAGTTTATATTCTTTTGCATCAAATATCTGCGATGAACCATTATTAGCTAACAGCTATGTTCTCATACCATAGAGTCACAGACTTATAGAAACTAAGTCCAACCAGAGTAGCTAAGTAGCACAATGCATAAAGCATCAGGCTTTGAGTCAGGAAGACCCAAATTCGAATCTAGCCTCAGAAAATTATAAAAAATGCTTGTGGGGTCAGCTATGTGGCTCAGTGAACTGAGAGCCAGACTTAGAGAGAGGAGGTCCTGGATTCAAATTTGACCTCAGATGCTTCCCAGCTGTGTGCCCCTGGATAAGTCACTTGACCCTTATTGCTTAGCTTTTCCCACTCTTCTGCCTTGGAGCCAATACACAGTATCTATTCTAAGATGGAAGGTGAGGGTTTAAAAAAATGTTTGGAACATTCATTTTTTGAAATGCTAAGTTCTAAATTCTTTCCCCACCTCCTTTCCCCTCACCCTGCTCTTAAGGATTTTCTTCTTACCATCTTCTTGTGCCTTATCTTTCTCCCCAAGCACCCAGGCCAATAGACTGCCTTCTCAGCTTCTAGGCACCTGCTTCCTTCTGGCCGGTCTCTATACCTGCCCCCTTCCAAAGCAGGGCAATCTCTATGCACTAGGGACAGTTCTGTGTGGACCTAAAGACTAGCTGTTCGTAATTGTGCGAGTTATACAATATAGCAGGCAAGTAGAGGAATATAACAACTTATATTGTGCCAGGGGGTGTTTGTATGTGTACCTATTTCTTAGTGTCATATGCCAGTCCTATGTATTTTCCTACTGTGTAAGCTCACACGCAGGAGTTCTACTACTTAGTTTGTTACAAGCAGGTTATTTAATTTCGCCAGCCTCGGTTTCCTCATTTGTAAAATGGAGAGGTTGGACTTGATGGCCTCTAAATTCCTTTTCAGTTATAGATTTGTGATCAGATGTCCCCATAATTGTCAGTTATTCCTGGGGCAAGGCTCTTAGGGAGAAAATGACTCAGAAAAAAACAAATTTACCCACCTTGATCTCAGGGGTCCAGCTCCCGCCCAGCTTCCCTTCATGACCACCAGGCCAAAAGAGTTCACTCTAAGCTGCTGGACCCCTATTTTCATCCTGATCCCCTTCTTTGCCAGGATTTGTCAGCAACAAGGTGAACCTTGCCCAGTGGGCATGATGGTTTTAACCAACCTAACCAGTGACCTTCCTTAGCCAGATGTGGGAAAACTTCCCAGATGCAGCACTTCTCTGTGAGTGAAATAAGCCTCTGGCTGGATTCTGGAGGGGTCTGGCTAGAGAGAGAAGCTCTTGGATGGGCACAGGGTCCTCTTCACCAACTTGGAAATGTCATTTACCTAAATACTTCATTTTACAGATGAGAAGGAAGATGTGGGAAGTGAAGTAGGAACAGAATCTGCCCTGCATTCTCTATTGGCTGAGGAAAGGGAAAGCCTAGGCTAGTAGGCAGATTTCCACTCTTGAATTTAGGCATCCTGGCAGGGTCCACCTCAGCTCTGAGATTTACAAGGGGAGTGGGGAGGAGTGGGCAGGGAACCCTTCAGAGAAGAGCCCTTCCCCATCCTCTTCCTCTCCTCCTGCTTTGTCTCACCTCTCTTCACTCTAACTTTCCCCCTTCTTTCTCTCTCTCTTCTGTTCCTTCCTTTTGCCTTTCTGTCTTCTCTTTCCCCCTTCTTCCTTGTCATTTTTTGTTGTTCAGTCATTTTAGTCATATCTGAGTCTTCATGACCCAATTTGGGGTTTTCTTGGCAAAGATAACTGGAGTGGTCTACCATTTCCTTCTCCAGTTCATTTTACAGATAATGAAACTGAGGTAAACAGGGTTAAGTGACTTGTCCAGGATCACTCAGCTAGTAAATGTCTGATGCTGGATTTGAACACAGCAGGCCTGGCCCTCTAACCACTGCACTGCCTAGCTGCCTCCCCTTTAGCAATCAGTAAGCATGTATTAAATTCCTCCTGTGTGTCAGGAATAATGCTAGGCACTAGAGATACAAAGGCTGAAATGAAACTTCTCGCCTTCAAGGAACTTACATTCTATTTGGGGAAGCAGTATGTACACATTTAATTATCATATCAAATATACGTAAGATGATTTTCTAGGGAGAGTCACTAGCCGCTGGAGAAATGGCTTCATGTAGGAGATGGCATTTGAGCTGGATTTTGAAAGAAACTAGAGCTTCTAAGAACTGAGCTGAGCTTTGTGGGAAAGGGGGTGCTTCAAGAAAGAAAATGAGGGAGCAGCTGGGTAGCTCAGTGGATTGAGAGCCAGGCCTAGGGACAGGAGGTCCTAGGTTCAAATCTGGTCTCAGACACTTCCTAGTTGTGTGACCTTGGGCAAGTCACTTTACCCCCATTGCCTAGCCCTTACCACTCTTCTGCCTTGGAACCAATACACAGTATTGATTCCAAGACAAAAGGTAAGGGTTTTGTTTTTAAAAAGGAAGGAAGGAAGGAAGGAAGGAAGGAAGGAAGGAAGGAAGGAAGGAAGGAAGGAAGGAAGGAAGGAAGGAAGGAAGGGAGGGAGGGAGGGAGGGAGGGAGGGAGGGAGGGAAGGAAGGACATTCTAGCAGGCATGAGAGATAGCTTGTACAAAGGCACAGAAATGGGAGATGGCATGCTGGGTGTGAGCAATGAGAATCAAAAATGCATGTGACTCAAAGGGCAGTGGAAAGATGTCTGTTGGATGTGTAGAAAGTGTAACAGTGTTGATGACTTGTCTGAAAGAAGTGATGCTATGGCAGAGAGGTGGTGCCATAGTGCACTGAGTGCCAAGCCTGGCGTCAGAAAAACTCATCTTGAGTTAGACTTTTACAAGCAGTGTGACCCTGGGAAATTCACTTAACCTATTTGTCTCCGTTTTCTTATCTGTAAAATGATTTGGAAAAGGAAATGGCAAGCCACTCTAATATATCTTCCAAGAAAATCCCAAATGGGGTTTACAAGGAATTGGACATGACTGAAAAACAACTGAACAACTAAATCTCCTCTTCATATCTGCTTTTTAGAACCTTGGCTTGAATTCAAGGATCAGTCCAACTACCATTACCTACAAAAGGGCTTCCTGATTTTTCTATTTATTAATGCTCACGACCCACCCTATCACTCTGAATTTATAGTTTATATTTTGTAAAGTTCCTCTGTTTACATATTTATAAACATATTGCACCTTTCCAGGAGAATATGATCTTCCCTGCCCCCCATCAGTATTTGTATTTTCAGCAACTAAGGCAAGTGCCTGGCTCGAAGTAATTGATTGGTTGGTTGGTTGACTAATGGATTGGTTAGTTGGTTGGTTGATTAGTTGGTTGGTTGGTTGGTTGTCTAGGAAGAACATGAGCTGGTCATGGGTCAAGATCAAGAGAAAAAGAAGTAGATGGCCACATGTAGCATTTGTAAAATAGAGGAAGGCTTCCATTATCCTGGCTAGTAAATGGTACAGAGGTGATGAGCAGCCACCAAAATGTCCCTTGACAGATGAAGTGTTGGCATTAGCCTGTAACTTCAAAGCAGAATTCCTGCAATCTCCTCTCAACTGGCTTTAAACTTTTCTGAGTCTAAGACAATTATTCTGTGCTTTGTTTGTCCTCAGGGCCTTTACTTTACATCTTCCTCTCCTTTGGGGATTTTTAACCTATCATCTGGAAACTTCTTTTTGTTTTTTAATATTTTGCTAACCAGATTTCAATGCGATTTTCCTGCATAATCAAAAAGTTTATGTTCTGTATTTTAAAAATGTTATTCTGAGAAGGTGTGCCAAGTTTTCACCAGACTGCCATGGGGCTTGCCCAACACAAAAAAGGCAAGAATTCCTTCTCTTCTTTCTCTCTATCACTGTACTTGAAACCCAAGTTCTTTCTTGTATTCATTCATCATACTTTTGTGTTTGTATACTTCCTTTGTAGAGTGCTGGGGAGATACAAAGTTTAGAGAAGAGAGGACTCCTGCTTTCATGGAGCACCATGGGGCTAAGACCCAAGAAAAGATATGGATAACACTATATACATCTAAGTGTATTAGAGAAATGTAAAGCCGTGTTAGGGTCGAAGGGAAAAGGCCATTGCCATCACGGTTCATCAGAGAAGGCTTCCTGGGAAAAAAATTGAAACCTGTTTCTGTCACTTGGTACTTTACTTTCTCAGCCTCAGTTTCCACAACTGTAAAATGAAGAGGTTGAACTGAGTTCCTATCCAACTACAAGTGGTCCAAAGATTCTCTATGGAGGGTTTACGGAAGGAAATGGGTAAGAATCTCAGGATGCTTTGTGAGCTGAGTTAGTAGAGAAAAGACTAGAGACAAGGTAAAATGCATCCAAGGGATTGTTTGGAGGAGGCAAGAGTCTGGGCACTGGGTAATGATAGCATTTAAATAACACTTTAAGATCCACAAGGCTTTTTACAAATATGATCTCATTTTCTCCTTATTACAATTCTGGGACATACTCCTCATTTTATAAACAGCTTCTTTACTTAAGCCCTCACCTTCCATCTTAAGATCAATACTGTGTATTGGTTCCAAGGCAGAAGAGTGGTAAGGGCTAGGCAGTGGTGGTGAAGTGACTTGACCAGGGTCATACAGCTAGGAAATTCTGAGGGCAGATTTGAACCCAGGACCTCCTGTCTCTGGGCCTGGCTCTCAATCCACTGAGCCGCCCAGCTGCCACCACTCAGGTATTTTTTGTGAGAATCTCAGATTTGGTATTTCTTCAAGTTTCTTTCTAAATTTTAAATCATGATGACATAAATGATTGTCATCATTATTGTCATTATTATGGCTTTGGGAGGAGGGAAGAAGACAACAATTAAGATTGGTGCTTGTCTGAAGGATCCAAAAAAGTCAGATTTTAGATGGCTTGAGGGTTTTTTTCCCCTAGAGTGAGATAATTTCAGGTCCTCCTCTGACTTCAAGATGGTACTGGCTTTGGAGTCAGAGGACCTGGGTTCAAATATCACCTCTGATGCCTATTGTTTATGTAATCAGGACTTCACTTCTTCTGGTCCTTGGTTTCCTTATCTGTAAGAGTCTTCTAGTCTATAATGCCACCTTATAGATGAGGACAACGAGGTTAAGGGACAGTCGTTGAAGGTCACACAGGGAGTAAGCATCTAGATCCTCTGACACCAAAGTCAGTGGCATTCCCACTATACCATGGGGACAAGATCTCAGAGAGCTTGGAACTAGAGGGTGGCTTGAAATCCCTTCCATCTCATTTGGACTCTATGGGAGGACCCTAAGGAGACTCGAGATATTCTTAAAGTCATTTTCTTTGGTTTTTCACTTGACAATCCAGCAGTAAATTCTTTTTTTCTGTTCAGATCAGGCCAAACCTTTTTGTCTGCCTCTCTGTATTTCAGAATGTCAAGCCACCTCCACTATCATCATTTCTTTGGATCTTGGAAGGCTAGCCCATCTCCTAGAATCCTCTGTGAAAATACAAATGCCCCTGTGAGCTACTGTCTTTCCCTCTCTCTCTGTAATTTGGAAAATAGAGGGGTTGGACTAGATGGCCTTTGAGGCTCCTTCCAACTCTAGACCTGTGATGCTATGGGCCTTGTCCCACCATGAACTGGAAACTAATCTCCATCTAAGGTCCCTGATTCATAGTGATGCTTGTCTATGACCTTCTATCAATACTCTTGAGAGGATTATAGCTTCATGGAATTAGAAGAAACAAACACCAGAGTCATCTCCAATTCCATCTTATAGACGAGGACAATGAGGCTAAGGGAGGTTCAGTGAATTGTCCAAGGTCACACAGGCATCAAAGAAAGGTAAAATTTGAACCTAGATCCTCCAACTCCAAGGTTAGTGTCATTTCCACTATACCATGGTGATTGAAGACCTCGGAGAGAGGCCTCATTTAGGGAGTAAGAGTGAGGAAGAATGGTCATGGAGAGTTAGGACAATTAGGAGGAAACCAGAGTAGAACTTTAAGACCCTTGAAATTATGGGGACAACTCTGGTGCAAAAAAACTCCTTTTTGGGCATCCCTCCAGATGCACCTGGAAATGCCAAGACTTGATTGGGTCTCTCTGCTTCAGCTTTTTCTCAACTTTCTTTATGGATAAATGCCCATGGATGCTTTCTGGAAATGTGGGCCCCTGTATCTTGTGAGAACTCTGGAGTAAGAGGACCTAGGATCAAATTCTGCCTCCATTGCTTATTTCTTGTGTGGCTTGGCCAACTCCCTCAACTTCCACAAGCCTCAGTTTTCTCAGACGTAAAATGAGCAGGTTGGGTTCTGAGGTCCCTACCAGTTATTGAGACTAGACTCCGAATCTTGGTTCTGCCAGTATCTATCTGCTGTGGAGTGTTTAGGACTTGGTCAGACATGAAGGATGCCAAGGTCATCCACCGGATCCCAGGCCATCACCAGTGGACCCAAATTTTGTCTTGCCACCAGACTTCAATGACTTTGGAAGAGAGAGGGAAGCCTGAAGGCTTTGTCCACCTCTGCCTTACTTAAATCCAATTTGTGCTCCAGAGATATTACCTGGTGAGATCATTTTTGTAAAATTAAAAATTAATATCCAAATATCCCAACTATTATATTTAATAAGATTTATTAACAATAATAAGTTGAAGTAATGATAAATAAAAGCTAGAGCAAAGAGGTAGTTAATCAAGTCTTGGTCCTGGGAAAAGAGAGAGTAGGGAAAACATCCAACTTTATATAAAAAGTGAACATGTCATGTGGTGGAGAGAGGAAAGGAATTCTGGGGAATGTAGTCTTGGGGTACAAAATTCTAACTACACATTTTGGTCTTTCTTAAGTACCAAGGACCACAACTAAACAATCTATCTGCAAATTGCTTCCAGCCTCAGTTTCTTCATCTATAAAATGGGCATATTAATGCTTCTTTGAGGTCTCAGTAAAATGAGGAAGTTAGACTAGATGAGTTCTGTGTTCTATGAACTTTCAATAGTTCTCCAGCATTCATTTTCATAAATTCTAGTTGTCAAACTAAACACATTGATAAATAGCCTTTTGTAGCCTATTTCTGTTTCCTGAACTCAGAATTCCATCTCCTACCTTTGCATAGGCTGTTCCCTATGCCTGGAATGCCCTCCTTCCTCATTAGCCCCCTAGTATCCCTGGTTTCTCGCCCATTTGCCATTTTCCTACTGAAAGTCTTTCCTGATGCCCAAAGTTATCTGTGATATCTCCCTTCTCTTATGATCATTTGCATTTCCATCTGTTCATATGTTGTTTCCCCCAAAATAAGGCCCTTCTTAAAGGGCAGATCCTTGAAGGCAAAGTTTTGGCTTGGATATAGACCCACCAACCCCTGGGACAGCACTCTCCATTCAGCAGTCACTTCATAAATGCTTGCTTAATTGGACTGGAGAGGATGAGCTCATCTCTAAGTTCTCTTCAGCCTTTCAAGTCCTTGAGCCTGTCTATTAAAAGCAGGGGGGTTGTTGGCTCCTCTCTGAACCTCAGGTATTTTTCTAGCACTTGGCTCTAGGAGGTTCCTTCTCTGCTCCCTTCCCTTCCCCTCTCTCCCCCACCTCCCATCTCTGAGTCACTGCCTGGTTCCAGCAGCATAGACTAGAAGGCACCAAATCTAGGTTAGGACCTGGGGCAATTGGCCTGGTTTTCTTCCCCCAGAGATAGCTTTGGTCAGAGGAGCTGGCTTCCATGGAAACTCCACCAGGTTTCCTTCCCAACTTTCTTCACCCTGAGAGCCTTTAGCTGCCTGGGAGTCCCTCCTCCTACTGACCCAAAGGAAGTCTTGGTGGGTTTTAGTTTCTTCATTCCCTGCAGCGAATTCCAGGGCCTTTCTGGCCCTGCAAACTGACTCCTTGATCTGTCCTTCCTTCGTTTCATTCTTTGGAGCTCCCTGCCGAGAAGGGCCCATGTCAGGAGGTTAGAGAGAAGGAAATGCCTCTTGGTCCCCATCATCTTTCTCTCCACCACTCACTCACACACCCCCACAGAGAATTCTGAAGCTGGGCCTACCTCGAACAAAAACAATCCTTTGTGTCCCGGCTGTCCTTGGGCTCCCACACACAGTGGGACACCAGCCAAAGCTTTCTGGGGGCCTTATTGTCTTTTCCCCTGATCTACAGGCCCTGAGAAGGATGCTGAGGTAACCTTAGCTGATTATGAGATGGTTTCCAGCCCTTAGGGATGGGTAAAGCCAGCTGCTAGCCAACTCCTCCCACCCCAACTCCAGTACCTCAGAGGGCTTACCCTTCATGGTCAGAGTCCACATTCCTGAGTGTTCTCTTCTTCCCTTCATTCAGCCATGTTTGACTCTCTGTGACCTCACTGGGGAATTTTCTCAGCAAAGTTACTGGAGTGGTTGGCCATTTCCTTCTCCAGCTCATTTCACAGATAAGAAAATTGAGGCTAACAGGGTAAAGTGACTTGCCCAGAGTCACACAGCTACTGTCTGAAGCCAGATTTAAATTCAGGTACCTCACCTTCCCTGTCCTTCATCAATCCTAGAACCATGGGTGCAGCTCAATTATATGTGAGGTTGTATTGGTCAAGAGGCTAAAGGGTGAGGCTTTTCCCTTACCTCAGAAGACTTAATCCAAATGGAGTGTAGAGTATATAACTGTGGGAATTTCCAATACAGCTGTCAGACTGGATATGTTAACATCTGGCAGATTGGAGATTTCTGGTAGCTCTCACCTCATATCACATCACATCATGAACTTACCAGGAGGTACAAGGGAGAGTCCAGACAGGAAGAACCCCTGTCTAGTGTATACCAGATTTTCTACCTTTGGGTCCTCGCTCCCATTTCTCCATCAGCCCCCAGGGCAGTGGTGGAACCCAACTGGTCAGGCCACTACTGCCATTACATCTTGACTCTAATGACTGATCCCTTCTCTCCCTGAAGCCAATGATTTAAAAAATCCCCTTTGCTTCAAGTTCTAGTTGAAAAAATTTCAAGCTAGATGATTGTAGATCATGGATTGGTCCACCCATTATTTCCTTAAGAAATCTAGAAACAAGGCAGATTATAGTTATAGATTTCCTTCTCCTGGCTCTCCTAACTCATCTTGCCCAAGACTAGTTCATAAGTAGAAGGACTGTAAAGATCTAGAAAGTCCAATACTTCTCTGAAATAAATGGTGTAGATATTATTAGCCTCTTTCAACAAATAAGGCTTGAGAGACTTTGCCTTAAATTCTTATAGCTAATGTCAGAATTGAGGATCAAATCCAGGTCTTCTGACTTAGCAATGGCCTTTTCCCCTTAACCCTGCCTAGGGGAGATGTTAAAAAAGATAACTAGGCTTTTAGAGTGAAGTGAATTCACAGAAATATGAAATCACAGAATTTTCTAATTAGAATGGACCATGGGACCATTTAATGCAACCCCTACCACAAAGGAATTCAGCCTTCAACATACCTGGCAAATGGACATGGGGCCTCTGTTGGGTGACTCGCAAGGCAAGGGAGCCTTCTACCTCAAGGCAGACTGTTCTACTTTAGGCAGCTCTAATTATAAAGAAATCTTTTCTATCATGAAGCCTCAATCGGTCCCTTTGCAACTTTCAACCATAGCCACTAGATTTACCCTCTGGTGTTGAGCATTCTATGCCCTTTTCTACATGACAAGCCTGGTGGTTTGAGCTCATCTAAGGGTCCTAAGGGCTCTCTTACTTTCTCCTTACTTCTCTGGGTTATAAATTTCCCATGAGCTATTTTTGTTCTATCCATCCAAGGACCATTTTCTTTGAAGAAGAAAGCAGGTCTGGTGATTCCAGACTTCAATGAAAGCTTCAGCCTACTTGGAATCTGCTCCCAATCTTGTCTCTAGGAAAGAGGTCCTTCCCTCCTGCCCTTTCAACAACAGCTCTACAGCTGCCATGACCCCTGATGGTCCCTGGTCCTCCGAATGAGGAAACTTCTCTCTGGGACCCCAAAGATTCCTTTTATAGACTTCCTGTCATCCTTTAATGATGACTTTTGATGAAGACCTACAACTGGCTTCTTTATGTCTTCCAGGGAGATCTACAGCTCTAGGATCCTGGAAGTCCAAGCCCTCCATCTTGGTTTATTTCTTTCACTCCAAACCAGTATGACTGGAGTACAGTCCTTAGTACAGTTTGATTTTGTTGTCTGGTGTTCTAAAGCTCCTATCTTTGCTTATTGATTCCTTGGCCTCCGAGGTGGAAGACCTAGACTGTCTACCTGGGAGCAAAGACATCTCATCTCTTAATCAGAACTCTCCCCCACTCAAGTTTTGGCTTTCTTATCAAAGTTTGTCTCCTGACTGACTGCCACACTCCTCCCTCATTTGCAGAACAGAATTGACTGGAAGGATCTTGAGCCCAAAGATAGATTGATGATTCCCTCACTCAAGTGATCAATTCAACCCACTGTCCCAAATTCTCTTCAATGACTCAATCCTCAGGTGGTCCTACTTCTGCCTTTCCTAATTCCCACCATTATAAAACCCACCAGTCATAAAGGAAAAAGTCATTGCATGTTAGTAGTGCCAGTGATGGGTTGGTGACCTGGGATAACTTATTTCATTCCTCTGCATCTCAGGTTCTTCATCTGGAGGGGGAGATTCACACAAGGAATGGCATGCCAGATTTAAAGAAAACGAAATTTGGGTCCAAACCCATTTTTTTAATACTTACTAGATATTTGACCAAGTGATATCTAAGGTCTCTTCCAGCTCTAACACTCTGATGGTCTGCATTCTAATTCCTTTCCAGCTCTGTCATTATACGTTCTAGTTTCTAAGGTCCCTCTCAGCTCTCATATTCTATATTATAAGTTTCCTTCCACGTCTGACATCCAAAGCCCTTCCAAGGTTTGACACTCTGTCTTCTAAAATCCCTCTATGTTCTATGTTCTAAGGGGCTTTCCTGGTTTGACATTTTATATACTATTTCCTAAGGTACTTCTCTATTCTGACATTCTGATTTTATAATTTTTCCCAATGGAAGAAGATATTATCTCATCAACAATTGCAAAACATAAGCTTCCTGAGGGCAGGGACTGTTTTATTTTTGGTTTTTGTATTTCCAGGGCTTGCTTAGGACAATTTCTGGTGGTACATGGTATTGCAGAATCCAAGAGCTTTGAGAGACCCATAAAGAGGCACCTAGCCCATCCTTTTGCATTTAGGCCATTGAACAGCTTACCTATCTGGGACTGGATGTTATATATTCTCCAGAATTGGGGCTGGTTACAGTAAGTTGATGAGAAGATAAAAAAAAATCACAAAATGGAGCCAGCCAAAATACTTTGACTTTGATTGGTCTTAGTTGGCATCTAGTCCTTCTAATTACACCATCCATAGAATGAGCTCTGTGACCCTGAGCCAGTCACTTCAATGCTCTCTGCCTCAGTTATCTCATCTGTGACATGGGAATAGTAATAGCTCTCACCTCAAAGAATTGTGAGAATCAAATGAGATAATATCTCTAAAATGTCTTGAAAATCTTCATACATTGGAGAAATGCTGCTCTAATTAGGGACCCCTGGGAATGGCTCTAACTGTTAAGAAGTCAGAGAAGTAGAGTAGAAAGAACATTGGAACCAGAACCAGGAGATCTAGTTTAAAATCCTATTTTTGTCAGTCCTACCTGTGATACCCTTCATTTGTCTTTTTGTTATTGTTTAGTCATTTCAATTATTTCCAACTGGTCGTGACCACATTCTGGGTTTTCTTGGCAGAGATATTGGAGTGGTTTGCCATTTCTTTCTGCAGCTCATTTTACAGATGAAGAAACTCAGGTCAGCAGGGTTAAGGGACTTCTCTAGGGTCACACAGCTAGTAAATATCTGAGGCTGGGTTTGAATTTAAGTCTTCTTGACTCTAGGCCCCAAACTTGGGGCATTGTGGCACCACCTAGCTGCCCTTTCATTTGTTTAAGTTTCAATTATTCCATCTATAAAATACAAGAGTTGAACCAGGTGATATCCAAAGTCCCTTTGAGCTCTAAATCTAGGATACCAAGCTGAAATGTACTTCCCATCAGCCTCCTCCCATTGCTACTACTTCTTCCCTCTGAGGCAAAACTGAACAAATCTAACCCACCTTCCCCATAAAACTTCTCCCAGTGCTTAGACTATGGTTACTCATTGACATACCGAGTATCTCTTCAACCTGTACCATCTCCTGGGGAGGATGAGTTCCATAAATCCTGTTCTTGGCATGGAAGTCGGATTGTAGAACAGCAATATGACTTGAAGTCAGAAAATCAGGATCTGAGTCCCTGTTCTTCTAAGTTTGGATTTCTTCACTTGCAAAATTAGGCAGATTCAATTAATTAATTTCTAAGTTCCTTTTCAGCTCTAACAGGCTAGGATTTTAAAAAATTAATCCCAGCTTGGGTGACCTTGGGCAAGCCATTTTTAACCTGATAACTCTATTTCCTCATCTATAAAATGAGGGTAATAACACTTTCATTACCTATTTCACCAGTTTGTTAAGAAAAGAATTTGTAAATTGTAAACCATTTTAGAAATATAACCCATTATTCTTATTGTTACTGCAACATAATCACCTACCTCAGAGCTCAAAAGATGAGAACTCAGAACTGCAGAGTTCTTGACTCAGTTTGTATCATTGATCCTCCATTGAGGTGCTCTATTTCTTAGGGATGCAGTGAGGAAAGTACTTTACAGACTTAAAAGTACTATATAAATAATGGTGATTATTGTCCCACATTAAGTTTGATCTCTACTTTCTCTCCTCTCCCACTGAGATAGACCTTCAATTTCTACCCCCTTGCCTTCCAAATTGACATCTCTCATCTCTCTGCCTACCTTTCAAGCCAGCTTGGGACTGTGGGAAGTTCATTGAGTCTAGAGTAGTGTTGGCGAACTTTTTAGAGATCGTGTGCCCAAACTGCACTCTCAAGCTGCCTTTGAATCCCCTGCATTACCCCAGTCAGCAGAGGGAGGAAGTGCTTGCATTGGGCTGCTGGGCAGAAGGATGGGACATGTGAAAATTATCCTAAGGCTCTGGGGAGAAGAGGAATGGAGCAGCCCTTTTTCCCAGGCTGGGGCATTCATGCCATGCCTTTGCCAATATGGGTCTAGAGTCTTCTGACAATTTCAGTTCAAATTCTTGCTCTACCACTTGCTCTACCAATCATTACCTCTGTTGTTGGTGGTGGTCATCCTGCATTTTCTAAGAGGACCAATGACATCAGTTGTAGTTCAACGAGGTGGAGTTACTCAAAGTCATCAGCTTCACTGTCTCTTCCACAGCCAAAGAAGTCCAGTGGCAAGACAAAAGTCAAGATGACTGGCCATGGTCTAGGATGCAGAGATAAGCTTGGGCAGATCACCTAACCTCTCTGAGTGTTGGTTTCCTCATCTGAAAGAGAAAGAGGTTGATCTATATGACCTCCATGGTCCCTTTCTACTCCAAGTGATGAACCTCTCCTTTCCTGGGAGAATTCCCAAACAGTGAGATCCCGGGCCCACCAGAACCTACCTGAGGAAATGAGGACAGACTCTTTCAGCCTTTAGCTGATCCAAAAAATCATGGTAGTTGCAATATCCACTGGGAGCTTAAGGATTCCCTGTGGGAATAACTCTTCCTCTGTCCCACAAGGAGGCACAGGGGGATTGAGGGGTGATGGGTAGGAGCCAAGCAAAGCCATTTTTAAACCTCAGATTCAGTGCACTAGACATGTATGTGCTCCTTCCTCTCAGGTTAATGGAGCCTGAGGTGTCATTATTGCATCTAGACCTTTGGGAGTAATTAAACAATATTTATTTAGACTATGAAAGGGCCACTGTCAGAATCCTGGGAGGGCAAAGGAAAAGGACTTTGGGCTTCCTTTTGAAATAGCAAGCTCACTCGAGTTCTTTATATAGTCAGTCCCATCAACTTCCTCATGGAACTGGACTTAAAGAAGTCGTCAGGAATGCCCAATGGAATCAATATTTTGGTTTTCCTACCAGAAGCCATCCTGTTGCTCACTGCCCGGGTTGTTGCTTATTCTTCACATCTGAGGCTCAGGGATAAAGGCTTCATTTAGGGAAGAGGCCAGCACCATGCCATTTAGTATCAGATACATGGAAAGGGAGCTGGTTTTTGGATTTAGAAGACCTGCAATTGACTTTGAGCTCTGTCTCTCTGCCTGGGTGATCTTGACAGAATTAGGACCAAGGAAGGACAATAGGACTTTGGCCTCAGGGTCACAATTTTTGGAAGACACTCATAGAACTCATGTCTTTTTTTTTTCAGCATAGAATCAGATGATAGTAAAAACTAGATGACAAGATTAATAAAAATAAAAAGCAATCAGATGATGCTAGAAAGCAGCTATTCACTCACCCAACCTGGGGCTATTGCAGCAGGAGACTCACAATGTCCCACAGTCTGAATTTATCTTAAAAATTACTGTTTTGGGGGCCGTTGGGAAGCTCAGTGGATTGAGAGCCAGGCCTAGAGACAAGGAGGTCCTAGATTAAAATCTGGCCTCAGACACTTCCTAGCTGTGTGACCCTGGGCAAGTCACTTAACCCCCATTGCCTAGCCCTTAGTGTTCTTCTGTCTTAGAACCAATACACAGTATTAATTCTAAGGCAGCAGGTAAGGGTTTAAAAAATTACTATTTTAAGAGAAGGCTTCCTTTAAGAGAAAGCATCAAAACCACTAGTTACAGGTTTGTATCTTTCCCACATCTTCCTGTTTTTCTCAGCTTCAGTTTTCTCATCTTCAAAATGAGAGGGTTTTACTTGTTGGCTAAGGGATTGGGGAGAGAGGAAGGGGGGGAAAAGAACATGAATCACATAACCATGGAAAAATATTCTAAAATAAATATTTTTTTAAAACCGAGAAGGTTTCATAAAGTATCTGAAAGCTCAAAATTTTCTGATCCTCTCCGTGATCTGGATAATTCTGCAGCTACATCAGTAACCTCTTTGCAGAGAAAACTAGTTCCCATTTCGGCACATTAGTAATATTGGCTCTGATCAGTAGACTGCTTTAGAGCCAACAAAGTAGTTGTCAGTGATTTCAGGGGTCCTTTGTATCAGGATGATGACATCATGAAAAACATGAATGAACCAATAACCAAACTTACCATGTTTGCATATGATTTTAAAACCATTGTTGCTATTTTTATTTTATTTAAGACTTCACAAAATTTGCCATGGATTGGAGTTACAAATAGAAAATTTTAAATTTAAAAACAAATTATTTTGCCCAAGTGGGAGGGAAAATTGGGGAAAAGAATATAACTTGTACCCAAGTAAAGAAATGCAAAATGATCTCAAGAGGGAGAGAGTGGTAATGGGAAGGGAAGAGTTCAGGAGAAGTCTTGTAAGCAGGAGAGAAGGAAATGTACTCGACATGAGGACAACTGTTGTCTGTATGCCATCTTTGACATATTGTTGGCTAAAATTATCTTAGATGTTTTTTACTAAAAAGATTTGAATAAAAACCAACTAATATTTCAAAATCTGATTTTTTAAACCCTTTAAAAAGAAACCCTTTTCAATTATTGTTATGTGAGTTAAATCTTCGTTGAGATGGAACATCTAGTCTCTTTTTCCCACAAGGAACATCAAATACTGTGTGATGAAAAAGAGAAGTTCTGAACCATCCACAGAGGAGATGATTATTTGGGGAGGGGAATGGAGGGAAGAGTCTCTATTTTTGATGACCCTAAATGTCTAGTATGGATAGACAGGAGAGATCCAGACAGACCCTGGGAGTATTTGAAGATGTACCTCTTTCAACTGGAAGGTCAAGAAAGGATACAAGAACCAGGATTGAGCTTTAAATGCCAAAGTAAGAAGTCTGTCTCTTAGAGGTAATAGTGAGCCATTAAGTCTTCTTGAGGTGATAGGGTCAAACCTGTATATTCTAGATATTTTGGACAGCTTAATGGTCGATAAATTGTTGAGGGGAAAGACCTGAGGCAGGAAGTTTTTATAATAGCCTAGAAGAGGAAAGAGAACAAGAACTAGGGCGCTAATAACAAGAACAGAGACAAGTCTGAGGTGCCATAGAAATGAAAATGACTACATTTGTCAACCGATTGGATATGGGTGTGAAGGAAAGAATCAAAATCCTTAGATAGGTCTTTAAAGGATTCCTTCTAGCTCTAAATCTAATAGAATATCGGTCTCATTAGACTTTGTACTTTCATCCCCATTGGGGCATTGGGGCACCACCTAGCTGCCCTTTCATTTGTTTAAGCTTCAATTATTCCATCTATAAAATACAAGGGTTGAACCAGGTGATATTCACCTAGTACCTACTAGAGTGCCCGCATATAGTAGGTGCTTAATAAATATTTGTTGATTGACTGAATGATTGGTGTTCTGTGTGCTAAGGTCCATTCCACCTCTTACTATTCTGTATTCTAAGCTTCATTGTAGAACTGATTTTGCTTTTCTAAGATTACTGCTAGCCCTGACGTCCAGTGATCTATGGTTACTGCCAGCTTTGCTCTTCTCTCTGCTCTGTTTTAAGGTTCCATCTAGCCCTGAGATGTTATGCTTTTTAGTCCTGACATTCTATATTCTTAGGGTTTTTCTAACTGTGGCAGTCTGGGTTTCATGTTCTCTCCCAGACTTCACGTCCTATTAGCTCCTGCAGAGAAGCTGATGTCAATTAACCAAGCAGCTCCATTCTTTACTCCCCTGCCCCACCTACAGTGTCTAGTGACACGTCACTGTGTGCTGTTTGGAGCCAGGAAGACTCAGATTTGACATCTGTAAAATGGGGATTAAAAATAGTACATAACTCACAAGGCTATTGTGAGCATCAACTGAGATACGGGTGTAAAATACTTGGTTAAATCTTGGAGAGAGATGTGGACCATTACTGTAAAACGAGAGCTACGACAATGACTGAGGACCTTGTGTTGGGGCTCTGTGGGGAGGACAAGGAGGAGGCAGCAGCTGACTGCTGAGATCAGCTTTGTCTCCCTCTCTTCTCCCCTCCTCCTCCTTCTACCACCTTCCAGGCCCTGTTAGGCATTAGGATCAAGTCTCCAAATGTTGGCTCTGACACAGAATTGTTCTCAAGCATCTTGTAATCTGGTTTGGGTTAGTGATTTAGTGTTTTAAATAATTCTTAAAACAGAAGTACAAATGCTTCTCCCCAGGATTGGTTTGTTACTCAGTATTTTATTTATTGCATGTATCAGAAGATGGAAACCAACTCTGTGCCCTCCTGTTACTTGGGAGTGATTTCTTCTGGTCAGGAAAGAGGTTGTTTTTAGAGAGAGTGAACACTCCTAGATCCTAGAAACAGTTGAGAAAAAAAGGAGTGACCTCCCCTATCAAAATGTATGACTTGTAAATGTATATTTTATGCATACAGTTAATGTATGTGATATACACTTTTTAATATATGTCATTCTCCAATAGAATGCATTTCTTTAGAGGAAAGATTGTTTCATATTCCTCTTTATATCTCCAGTATTTTTCATACTATACATTTTTTTTGTAATTGTAAGTACTTTATAAATATTTAGGAATTGTAAGTATTTAATTTCACATTATAAGTATTTAATCATTGCTTTTTGATTATTTGATTAAAATAAAACAGCAATCAGTTGGAAAGATAAATTGTAAGTTTCCAAAATCAATTCTCCCTCTCCTCCTTTGCATTTTACAATGTTGACTGACATGAAGAGAGGGAAAATGAATTACCTAAAGTTCTATACCCAGTAAATATCTGAACTGAGATGCAAATTTAGATTGACTAATTCCAAAACCAGTGTTTTTCATTTTATTTTTAAGCCTTTATCTCAATCAATACTGTATATTGGTTCCAAGGCAGAAGAGTGGTAAAGATTAGGCAATGAGGTTTAGTGACTTTCCTAGGATCATACAGCTAGAAAGTGTTTGAGCCAGATTGAACCCAGGGCCTCCCATCTCTGGACCTGACTCTCAATCCATTGAGTCACCTAGTTGCCCCAAATTCAACTAGTCTTGAAGTAATACTCTCTCTCTCTCTCTCTCTCTCTCTCTCTCTCTCTCTCTCTCTCTTTCCTTTCTATAATTTATATATTTATTCTTTCACATAATTCTCTTTCTTTTCTACATAAAATATTTGGTATTATTATTATTAAGGCAATACAAAATCTCATAGTTGGAAATGGCCCAATATGGCTTGTGGCATAAATCCTTTCTACAACTACCTGAATGTGGTTATCTGGTTTTTAAAGATCGGAAGGAATATTGAATTTAGAGTCACAGAATAAAGAACTTGAGTTCAAATCCCAGATCTGTTACTTTCTATTTGTGTGACCTTGGGCAAGTTACTTCATCTTTCTAGCCCCATGCACATTCTGGTTCCATTTACATTTCTAGGTTAAATGAGGAGGTTGGACTAAGTGACCTCTAAGGTCCTTTCTAGCTTCAATTCCTATGATTTGATGAATTCTCACAACAGAGAATTCTGTGAGAATTCCAAAGTTGTCAATTCTAGATTTGTACTGTTCTAATTCCTAGAAAATCCTTCTTTTAATATGGAACCAAAATTTTCCTCCTTGGGATTTCCACTCTGTGGAGCAGCACAAAATAAGCCATCCTCTCCTCCACATGCCAGCTCTTCAGTATCTGCAATGGATCTTTTAATGACATGGGATGCTGAAGGGTCTAGAACCCAATTACCCTGCTCTGGTTGTTATAGTCCTTCCTACTTCCTCCTCCAGATCTGTTGTATCCAGGACAGAAGACAATCCAGCTTATTCCTCCCTGGTTCTGGTTGATGGTGTCTTGAAATTTCAATTTTGTTCTCTGAGCTTTTATTTCCAACAAGAACAGTTCCCACATTAAGACTCTCAGAGATGGTATAAATGGTATAGTAGTAGTAGTAGTAGTAGTAGTAGTAGTAGTAGCTGCTAACATTTATATTTAGTAGGCTACCTATGTGCCAGGCACCATGCTAAATGTTTTATACTTTTTATCTCATTTGATCTTCACAATACCCCTGGGAGTTAGGTGTTATTATTATCTCCATTTTACAGTTGAGGAAACTGAGGCAGACAGTGGTTAAGAGACTTTCCCATGGTCATACAGCTAGTGAGTATTTGAATCTGGATTTTAACTCAGGTCTTCCTGCTTCAAGACCCAGTTGGTCTATCTAACTGGTGGTTAAAGCCCTGGATTGGGAGGCAGGAAGAGTTCATTCAAATCCTAGCTCTGCTATATTTTTATTCAATGTCAGGTAAGTTAACCCTTCCATAGCCTCAGTTTCCTCCTCTGTAAAATTTAGATGTTGGATTAGATGACCTAAAGGATTCCTCCCTTCCTGCTCCAACTCTGTAAGCCAATGAATGGCTTACCAAGAGCTTGTCTGCTCCCTGCACATTTCTGTGATCATCTAATCTAACTAACGCCTTCATTTTGTGGATAAACTGAGGTCCAGAGAACTGAAGCAATTTAAGAGTTCACAGGATCATAGCTTTTAAATGAGAGACAACTTCAGAGATCATCCAGTCCAGCTCTTTTATTTTACATTTCCAGCTCTATCATGACTTTGGACAAGTCATTTAATTTCTCTGTTGCTTAGTTTCCTAATTTGCAAAATGCTTTTGGATTCAGGCATTACTAACCTTGGATGGGTTAAGTTTTAAAAAAAATTTTTTCCCATAACTCTATTTAAATCTGATTTATAGTTATATATTTTATGCAGTATAAAAATTTTTATTTTCAAAAAGGATCCATAGGCTCTGCCACATGGTCAGAAGAACACTCAACCTAGATTGCCTTTAAGCTCCTTTCTAGTTCTAGCACTGTGATCATGGAGACTGGAGAGGTTAAGTGATTTAGGAACAGTGGATTGTCAATTAAGAGTTAGACTTTAGAGGCAGCTAGTCCAAATCCCTAGTTTTACATTGAGAAAACTGAGGTGAAGAAATGACTTGTTCAGGGTCACACAGCTGGTAAATTTCCAAGACATAATGTGAGTATGGATTTTCCTGGTTCTAGGTCCAATGCCCTATTCATTTCTTGTTCAGTCATTCCAATCATCTCCAAATTTTTATGGCCCTATTTGGAATTTTCTGGACAAAGATAGAGGAGTTATTTGCCATTTCCTTCTCTAGCTCATTTTACAGATGAGGAAACTGAGGCTAACAGGGTTAAGTGACTTGCCCAGGGTCCCAGAACTAGCAAATGCCTAAGACTAAATTTGAACTCAAGAAGATGAATTTTCCTAACCCCAGCCCTGGCACTCTACCCACTTAGCTACCCCTATTCATCACACCATGCCAAAGGTAGCATACTGAAGTAGTTACAGCTCAAGGAGTAGAATCCTTCATCTTTTGAGTTTCTTTTCAGCACCTCTATACATAGAACTAAGTATAGTCTACTGGGGAAAGAACAGGGGTAAGAAAAACCAGAACAAGTATTTATTCAGCATCTCATAAACACAATACATCTTTCCAGTCTCAAAGGGCACTCAGCCTAATTCAGGAATCAATCCATAGACACACACAAAAGACAGCTGAAGTTGGAAATGCACAGAGCCCAATAACTGAGTGGTAGATAGACCATATTCCACGGAGGGAAGGAGACTTGGTCAGTGGAAGAGGGAGTCAGTGCATTTAGAAGAGGGAGGCAAAGTGGCTCCAGGAGAATGGGCAAGATTTGAACAAAGATGGAAGAAGAGGACGTCTGTGAGAGGAATGGAGTTGGGGGGTGGAGACCTAGATGGGGAAATGCATGTTTTGAGAGGGAGAAGAGTAGGGAAACCAAGTACCTTTTTCCCAATTTCAATACTTTATGGCCATCAAAATAAGACACCAATTAGTTAATCTAAAAGCATTTATTAAGGGCCTGCTTTGAACCAGACACTGTACTGAAATCAGTCTCATCATTCAATTCCTTCCAGTTCTCAGTCTATTACTCCTGTTCAAACCATCAGTGACTCTCTATTGAGTACTGAGGGGAGTTTGCACTTTGTTTCTTGGCTTTCACGATTCTCTAGGATCTGGTACCATCATGCCTTTCCAAACTCAACTCAACTCATGTCCTGCCCCAAACTCCATGCTCTAGCTAAGATGGAGCACTGTCATTATTCTGTATATTGTAAAGCACTCTAAAAATGTGGGCTATTGCTCCTGGTGGGGAGAGAGCAACTTTCAAGTGCACAGAATGAGATAAGCAGAAATAATTTCATGGGGTCCCCTAGTCCAACCTGTAAGGGGAACAAGAATTCTCTAACATCTCTGACAAATGGTTTCCCAGCCTTTGCTTTGAGACTTCCAGAAAGGGGGAAGCCACTACCTCCAAAGGTCGCCCAGTCTGCTTTGCCATATCTCTGATCACTAGAGAGCCAATAAAAATCCTCCTTTACCATCACCATTCACTGCTCCCACTTCTACCTGTGGGTACCAAGTAGAACAAAGCCAATCTCTCTTTCAAAAGAAAGCTCTTTATATACTTAAAGGTGATTTATCTTATCCTCTCCATCCATCTACCTCCCAAAAAATCCCTTTCCCCAGTGTAAAATGTTAGTTTCTTATGATTGATGACCTGTCACCATCCTTTGGTGGGTCTCCAAAATATCAATTGCCCTTCTGACAGTGGGGTGCCCAGGAATTCTTCTTACCTCTTTATAATAAAGCCAGCATGTGCCCAAAGTCTCCATGATAGAAGAGAAATTACCATATCCAAGGAAAATCAGAGCTGAGCCATGAACTCGCAAAAGGACCCTCTGCCTCACCAGCTAGAGTTATACAGAAATATATATTGTGAAACTACTATACAATATGATTATGAATTATTATTGGATTTTGAAAGATGGGAGGGAACTTAGAAAGGACAGATCTAGAACCTCAGAACTGGAAGGAACTTTAACATATACAACAAAAAATATGAGAACTAAAAAGTGCAATAGAACTTTGAAAGGCAGAGTTGGAAGGAATCCTAGAATGAATGTAAAATAGAATGTCAGAACTTGAATGAACCTTAGAATATAGAATGTGGGATGCCAGGGGTGGAAGAGACTTTAGATATGAGAACAGGAAATGTTAAAAGGAGAAGGGGCCTTTGAACAGAAAATGCTAGATTTGGAAAGAGCAATAATTTCCAGCTGAGGGTATCTGGAAAGATTGTGTAAAGGAGGCAGGGCAATAGACAAAAATAGTAGGAAGAACCTCTAAAAAGGACCCGTGAATTTCTGGTAGGAAGACATGGTTTGGTATAAGGGAAAGTATATTAAATGCTCTGTTTTTTATCTCCCAGGTTTATTTCTCTCAAGGCAACCTAATAGTCCTCTGATTCTAGGAACTTACTTTTTTTATGCCAGACTTTAGTTCTAATGTAGTTCAGAACCTCCAAACTCAAGTGTTACAACAGCTTCAGCCTCTCTCTCTCAGCAGCAGAGATTATAGGCATGCACTACCACCACCCCTACTCTTAGATCTGAAGCATCTTTTAAAAAAAAGTTCTGTTGCTTTTTGTTTATTAAATTACAGTCCAAAACAGCCTCACCTTTCTCCTCTAAGAAAGCTTCCTTTATAGAACTCTAGAGTACAGGATATATTTTCTATACAAATAGAAACAGGAAAGTGAAGCTTTTAATTAATCACACAAACAACTTAGTTATCTTCCTTTCCAATCTAGAAGAGATAAATGTGTTTCCTCATCTGTCTTTCTGGTTACAAAGTTGGTTATCCCATTAAACCTGAAGTCAGATTCCCTTTAGGCAATTAAATTATTTTCATTTACATTGTTGCACTTGCCATATCCATGGTTCTCCTGGTTCTGCTTTCTCCCCTTTGCATCAGTTCATATAAATCTTCCCAGGTTTCTTTGAATTCCTCATTTGTCAATGACACTATATTTACATTCTATGGTTTTTCCCACCATTTACCAGCTGGTGGACATTAACATTATTGCCAGAGTGTTGCTCCCACAAAAAGTGTTGCAAATAGAAATTTGGTATCTGTGGAGCCTTTTCTTCTCTTTATGATCTCCCAGGGTATGTGTCCAATTATGGGATTACTGGGTCTAAATCTAATACTCTTTTCACCATGCTGTATCTGGGTACTAGGCACAGGGCATGGGAGAGAGGGAAGGGAAGGGGAGGGAAGGAAAGAGAGAGCACTATCTCTACCCTCCAGGTGTTTGCAGTCTCTCAGATCTCCCTAGAGAACTGATATCCCAGGCTGGGGGTTTGTGCTTTTTTATTGGGGTTGAAGTGTCTCCTAGTGGACAGTCTAGGTAACTGCAACTACTGAGGTTGCTTTCTAGCTCATACAACTTGATGTCAGAACTTGGAATTCAGTACATTTATTGTTCAATCAGCAAACATGCATTAAGTACTCACTGCGTGCCAGGGAATAAGGAGAAGGAAACTTTCTTAGCTTGTCCCTAGACCCTGTTCCTCCCTCCCTATTTCCTCGGCTCCCCCCACCTCCATTTATTATTTCTGTAGTCCATTGTTTTTTTTGGGTTCCATATTCCCACATTGGCTTGTCTTTGGTGGTGATAATGAGAGTGGTGACAGTGGTGAGAATTGAGGCACTAGACTGTAGATTGTTTGAGGGAGGGACTATGCTATAATCTGTGTATCTCCCTCAACATCCAGCAAAGGGTATGAACATACCAGGGGTAGAGTTAATAAGTGTTGAATGAATGATGCAGTTTTAAACTCTGGTGGGAAGGAATCATGTCTGGTTTGGCTTTTGAGTTCTTAGAGAACTGCTGCCCTTCTCTGTTCCCCAGGTCCTGCCTCCATTCCTCAGTGTTTAAAGAATGCTCATCAAGCAACTCTAAGTTAGGGGGGCTGAGAGATTTGCTCAGAGCCCTTTCATCTACAGTCATCTTTAAATGTTTTCCTTCCTCCTCTGTGGCTGAACTCAGAGTCCCACTACCTGCCTCCATGACACATCTGAGCAAATGTAGCTTTTATTGGGAATGAGGTACTCCAAGGTTCAAAATCCAGCCCTGAATTCTGCCCAATTCCCACTGGACATTTTATCCATAGGTCTTTGGGCTCAGTCGATCGGGAGCTGGAATGACCTCAGGAGCCATCTAGTTCAATCCCATCATTTTACTCATGGGGAAACTGAGGCAAGTTCAGTCTAGCAATTTGTCCAAGGTCAAGTCAGGATTGGAACTCAGAGGTCTTGTGATTCTACATTAATTCCTAAAAGAACTCTCCACTATACCACACTAATTACAGGACAGAAGTCTCTGAGAAAGCCCCCCACCCCAGACCCCTATTTCTAACAGAGCCTCAATATTTCATTATGTGGACCCCCCAGGCTGGGCTTTGGCAGGAGTTGGAGCTTTGGTGGGTAGCTACAGCTGTGGTAGCAACAGCAGCAGCTGAAGCCACAGGCAACCTCCCCCATCCCAAGAGCTGAGCCCAGACCCTCCGAGGCTTGGTTGAGACAGGAGGGGGCTTAGTGAGTGCCTTTTAAATAGCATAAAAAGCACAGAGAGCAGATTGGCCTGAATGTTTCAGTCAATCAGATGATGATTTCATCACTTCAAAACTCCAAGCCTGTAGCTGGCCAGAAGCAGAAAGGTCAATTTGCTCCTTCCTACCTCATCAATCCTGTTACACATCGGCTATCCTATTTGCCCCTCACAATGAACTCTGCAGAAGCACATGCACTCTGACATGCATGTACATGCATATGGACATGGGATCACAGATCAGAGACCTAGAGCCCAGAAGGACCTCAGAGGTCCAGCCCTGCCTCCTTAATGTCACCGGTGAGGATACTGAGGCCCAGAAAGATTAAGTGATTTGCCCAGGGTCACACAAGTCCATTTCTACCTGGAATCTCTTCCCCTCCGTCCCAAAATGCAAATAACTCACCCCCCAACCTTAATGGTTTATAGAAGCTAAAATAGATGGCATCTAGCAGTCTTTGCTTTTTAACCCCTCACCTTCTATCTTAGAATAAATATTATGTACTGTTTCCAAGGCAGAAAAGCAGTAAGGGCTAGACAAAGGGGGTTAAGTGACTTACCCAGGGTCACACAGAAGTGTCTGAGGCAAAATTTGAACCCAGGATCTCCTGTCTCTAGGCCTGGCTATCAATCTACTGGACCACCTAGGCGCCATCGCTCTAGTTTTTATTTTTAAAATACAACAAATATCAAAAGCCACAGATTCCAGTAGGAAAAGAGGAACACTATTGAACATAGTGAAGGACCAGTTGCATTTATGTAACGGCTCCTATGTGTCAGACATTTTCAGAAATATTCTCTCACTCGATCTGTACACCAACACTTTGAGATAGGTGTCACTCCCACCATAGTTCTCATTTACAGTCAAAGAAACTGAGGCAAATAGAGGTCAAATGACTTGCCCAGAGTCATACAACTAATAGGTGTCTGATGTCAAATTTGAACTCAGGATTTCCTGACTTCCAGCCTCCACTCATGCTCTATCCACTGAACCACCAGCTGCTTCCTAAGCAGAGCTGATTCTAGGAAGAACAATTATGTAGGTGGTGTCATAGAAGAGGTGTGGACAAAGAAGAGCAGAAAGGACTCAGTGAGGTGGCAGCTCGTTATCATTGTTGCTGGTTTTTATTTCCTGCCTCTGACTCCTGTGTAAATATTAAAGTACTAAATCAATGTCAGCTGCTGTCCTTGGTGCTGCTGCTACTACCACTATTATGCTACTATTACCATTGCTGCTACTACCACTGCTACTACTAGCTGCTGCTGCTGCTGCTGCTGCTACTACTACTACCACTACCACACTATTATTATCATTGCTGCTGCTTCTACCACCACTACTACTTCTACCACCACCACCACTACCACCACTACTAATACCACTACTACTACTACCACTACCACTACTACTACTATTACCACTACCACACTATTATTACCATTGTTGCTGCTTTTACCACCACTACTACTACCACTACCACTACCACCACCACCACCACCACCACCACCACCACCACCACCACCACCACCACCACTACTACTACTACTACTACTACTACTACTACTACTACTACTACTACTACTACTACTACTACTACTACTAATGTTGCTGCTATGCTGATGCTACACTAATATTACCATTGCCGCTGCTTCTACCACCACCACTGCTACCCCTACCCCTACCCCTACCACTACCACTACCACCACCACCACCACCACTACTACTACTACTACTACTAATGTTGCTGCTACTGCTGATGCTACGGTATTATTACCAGTTCTACTGCTTCTACCACCACCACCACCACCACTACTACTACTACTACTACTACTACTAAACTATTATTACCATTGCTTCTTCTTCTTCTTTCTCTTCTTCTTCCTCTTCTTTCTTCTTCTTAATCCTCTTCTTCCTCTTCTTCTTTTTTCTTTTTCTTCTTAACTTCTTTCTTCTTCTTTCTTTCTTCTTCTTGTTCTACTACTACTACTACTACTACTACTACTACTACTACTACTACTACTACTACTACTACTACTACTACTATTACTACTACTACTTGTGTGATCCTAGACAAGTCACATGTCTTCTCTATGCCTCAGTTCCTCTATCTGTAAAATAAGAAGATTGGACCATTCGACCTCTGTTTGCTTCCAGCCCTCCACTAAGAGCCAATGAAAGAGAAACCTAGCCCTCCTTGCCCTTCTTGAATCTGACTTCATCTTGAATATACTATATATGGGTTGGGATGGGGGCAATAGAAGGACTTGGAGTCAGGGGACCTGGCTTCAAATCATGTACGGTTAAGACCTTTTTTCCTTTCTTCAATCTCTTTAGGGCAGAGGGAAGCCTAAAAATTCTATTTTTGGAAGAAAGCAAATGATCCCCAGAGTACCTGATTTCTGGGATTAAAATAACCTCCATCTGCCTTGTGCCCATTTCCTATGCTTTCCCCCCTTCCATTTCTGTTCCTTTTGCACGGGTTTAAGGAAGCCCAGCTATTTAGCCTGGACTGAAGGGAAGTCTTACAAAGGAAAGAAGGGGAGTGGGGAAGAGAGGACCACTGGATTACATACTCATATATGTGAAAGATTGTCATAAGGAAAATGAGTAGATTTAATCTGATTGGCTCCAGGAGGCAAAATTGGGACTGACAGTCCAGGTAAATTGTGGGGTAAAAGTTTCTTAAGAGCAGAGTGTAGGCTGTGTACATGTATGTGTGTATATACATGTGTATACATATATACACATGAAGGGGTGCGCTGATAAATGTTTAATAAACAGGGTTCAGGGAAGGGAGGAAAGTCTAACTAATACACTTTGACGATTAGTCTGTGTTACTGACATTTTCTTTTTTAGTCTGCACAATCCACAAAATACTAAGCCAAGCCCTGATTTGTCATATTTGCTCCTTTTCTTACCCAAAACTGGCTGCAGACTCTCCCCAGCTGGTCTGAGATGGCCCCAACGCACCCTTGTATGCATGTCCATAGCAATGTCTGTGTGTGGAGATCTGTGTATCTCCAGTGCCTAGTAGCCTATTTCAGACCGAGTAATCATTTCATAATTGTACGATGACTGGCTTTGAAGCTGTTCCCGATAAATCTGAACCATCTGACAATGGACTGGGCAGCCTCAGGAGTTAATGAGTTTCTAGAATTCTAGAAAAGGATTGATGACTACTTGTCAAGAAAGCAATAAATAAGGGGCAGCTGGGCAGCTGGGTGGCTCAGTGGATTGAGAATCAAGCCCAGAGACAGGAGGTCCTGGGTTCGAATCTGACCTCAGACACTTCCCAGCTGTGTGACCCTGGGCAAGCCACTTAACCCCCATTGCCTAGCCCTTACTGCTCTTCTGCCAGGCACTGTGCTAAAATGAATAGATATATAGATATGCACATATGTATTTTTGTGTGTCTATGTATGTACACATACACAAAACTACTATCGGTTGCAGGGATCAGGAAAAAAAAGGCATCCAGGAGGTAGCACTTAAACTGAGCTTTGCAGGAAATTAATGAGTAATTGGAAGAATTGGAAGTGTGGAGGGAAAGATTGTCTCAACAGTTCTGTGGCTATGGGAGGGTGTGTGTGCATGGCAGGGTGTAGACAGAGGTAGTAGTGCTATAAAAGGTACCCCCCACCCACTCCACCCAACCCCATCCCTACCAAGGCTTATCTCGACTTTCTTTCTGTATTCAAATTCAGTCTAGTGAGTAGAGGCTGGAATATATGACCCCCAATTTCTCAAGCCTCCTTCCCACAGGCTCACTTATTAATTGCTGGTATTCATTTCTTCCAATCATGCCGGACTCTTTAAGGCCCCATTTGGGGTTTTCTAGGCAAAGAAACTAGAGTGATTTATCATTTTCCTTCTCCAACCCAATTTCACAGATGGGAAAACTGAATTAAAAGGGTTAAGTGACTTGGCTAGGGTCAAACAGTTAGTAAGTATCTGAGAATGGATTTGAACTCAGGACAATGGATCTTCCTGGCTTCAGGTCTGGCACTCTCTCCACAGTGCCACCTAGCTGCTCCTTATTAATTACAAACCTCCAAACTCATAGGATTTCACAATTGGCTGTGATGTACCAGCAGCATCAAATCAGGAAAAAAGTCTATAATAATCCAGCTGATTCTTCTCCCTCTCCTCCATGAGTTGGAGAGGGACAGAAAGGGAGGTGGGGAGGGAATGTGATCATAATGCCCCCAGAGAGGCCAGACTGGCCTCTGCTGGTTCTCACCAAACAAAGCCGAGAGTTTGGCCAAATCTGGTTCTGGAGTCTCTGCTGGGCTCCAGGCTGCAGGGCATCCCCACCACATTATTATCCTGCCCTCATTTTCCTGCCTCCATTTACCACCACCCCCAAAATCTTCTCATTTCCCTGCTTTTAATCACAAAGGGAAGGGCACCTGTCCCAAGATCCTGGCTTTGAGAGTCAGGACAAGTCTAGAACCGAGGTGAACTTGTCTTCTTCCTTCTCTGTCTCTTTGTCCCCACATATCTTCCCTTCTCTGGCCCCCACTCCCCACCAAAAAAAACTCCCAACCCCAAACAAAAAAGCCCTGGGTGAAAGTCCCTTCAAGGCTAGAGGATACTGGAACCTGGGAACTCTGGGAAAATGTGTGCCTAACAATTCATTCCAGCCCACCAATTTTCTATGCCCTTTGGTCTTTCAAAGTCTACCATCCCTGTAAGGGCCTCCAGAATCTTTCTGGGTCTTTCTGGGCAAACTGGAACCATGCAATATCCTTTGTACTTGGGTCTCCTCCAACTCTGAGATTCTATGGTCCATGTTCTAAGTTCTGTATTCTATGTTCTATAACATTCTATGTTCGAGACACTCCTGCTGGAGCATTCTATGAGTCTCTGACTGTCAAATTTGGGTTCCCCAGTCCTGTGATCCATCAGGATGTAATTTATTGCCTCCAGAGATCATCCCATCCTAAAGTTCTGACGGGGAGAATCAAGTCTCCTCCCAGGAAGAGAAATAAGTGGCTGCCCCCAGCCCATGAAGACCTTCTTCAGCCCAATTTCTGAGATCTGCTGCAGAACTCAACTATTCATTTCGAGTGAGACCGAGCGGGTTTTCCCTCTTAAAATCATTTTTAAAAATAAAAATTATTTATGTCCAGAGAAGATAAATATCTCTGCTGAAAGCTCTCGGCTAACTTGCCAGCTGTAGCCCATATCGTGCTGTCTAGGAAGCCAGGGCTTGGCAGACCTATCCGCAGGAGTGTATATGTGTGTGAGTGTGTGTGTGTGTGTGTGTGTGTGTGTGTGTGTGTGTGTGTGTGCCATGTTGCTGCCACACCCCTGAAGGGTTCTGTCTGTCCAAGCAGCTCCCAAACGGACTCCTGGTCCCTTGTGCCCCATCTTTATTCCTCCCTGCTTCCAGGCTTCTTTTTATGAAGAGGAAATTGAGCCAAAGAATGTCTGCCTGTGTATGCAGTGATCATTTGTGATGAGAGGATGCCTTGCTTGTCTGCTCTATGGCTCTGTGATCCCCCTCTCTGTGGAATCCCATTTCCGATAACAAAGACGGGATGTCCTGAACCCTCCTCGTTCATCTGTACTTAGAGGCCAATTTTCTGGATGGCTCAGTGGGTCCCAAACTTGCCTCAGTTATTGGATTATTTCAGCCATACCCAACTCTTCCAGACCCCATCGGGTTTTTTCTAAGCAGAGCTCTTGGAGTTGTTTGCCATTTCATTCTCCAGCTCATTTTACAGATGAGGAAACTGAGGTAAACAGGGTGAAGTGATTTGCCCAGGGTCACCCAGCTGGTAAGTGTCTGAGGCTGGATTTGAACTCATGAAGATGAATCTCCAGGTCTGCACTCTGTGCACTGTGATGCTCCCTCTCCTACTTCATTAGTGGCAAGCTCAATAATTCATCACTATATCATCTCAGGCAAGTCCCCCTGTTTGAGACTCAGTTTTTCCATCTAAAATGGGCATAATAATATTTGCTCCAAAGAGTTATTGAAAGGAACAGGTTTTGTAAACCAGAATTTTTAACCCTTTCTTTCTGTTTTAGTAACAACTATAAGACAGCAGGGCAAGGGACAGGCAGGCTATTGTAGCAATTTGCCACTTGAGGAAACTGAGGCAACCCAGCTAGGTGACTCATCTAGGCTCCCAAAGGTAGGAAGTATCTGAGGTCCAATTTAAACCTAAGTCTCCTGACTCTAGGCCCAGTGCTCTATCCACTAGGCTACCCAAGTGCCCCCAACCTGAAAGTTCTGTAGACAAGTAGGTAGAAGTTACTGCTTCTGAGTTTCTAGATATTTATTCCTTCCTGGCTAAATGTACCCAAAGACTGGGGTTGGAGAAACAAACAAACAAACAAACAAAATTCCCTGAACACCCGGAGTCAAAGGACTTAAATATGAGTTCTCTAACTTACCAGCCACATGACATTGGGCAAGTCACTTCCCTCTCTGAACTTCAGTGACCTCATCCCTAAAATGGGGATAATAATATTTTTGTGTCACAGGGTTGTGATGGGATCAAATGAGATGGTAAATATTAAGTACTTTGTGAACTGAAAAGCTACAGTTAGCAATGAAATGGGGATAACAGCAGAGTACAATGGGGAAAGCCCTAACTTTAGAATCAGAGGACCTGGGTTCAAATCTCCCATCTGTCACTTAATCAGGCAAATCATTTGATCTCTGGGTCTCAGTTTCCTCATCTATAAATTGAGACAATTGGATTAGATGGCTTCTGAGAGCTCTTCTGGATCTCAGCCTGTGAGCCTTATATGGCTGCTACTTTCATTTCTGGCTTATCTTGAGGAAAATGTTCTGGCAATCTTTAAGTGGTTTAGAAATCTCATCTGGGGTTGTTTCTTTCTCATTCTTCTTGAGGGGACATGCAGACCTTTGGAAGATCTCCTTTTATGTGTTCCCACAGCTGTGTGACCACTGATTTCATTCTTTATTTTGTAAAGCTTTACATTCTGTCTTAGAATCCATACTAAGTATCATTTCCAAGGCAGTAGAGTGGTAAGGGCCAGGCAATTTGGGTTAAGTGACTTGTCCAGGGTCACACAACTAAGTCATGTCTGAAATCAGCTTTGAACCCAGGTCCTCCCATCTTTAGGCTTGACTCTTTGTCCACTGAACCATTCAGCTGCCCCATGACCACCTATTTTAGAACTAGGGAGCCTGAGGCAGACAAATGGATTGCTGAGGTCCCTCAGGACATCAACAACCCAAATGGGATTCAAATTGGTTGTTATTTTGTCATCGCAATCTTCTTGACCCCATGAACCACAGCCTGCCAGACCTTTGTGTCCTCGGCTATCTCCAGAAAGCTGGCCAAACTCAGGCTTGTTGCTTCCATGACACTATCTATCCATCTCATCCTTTATGGCCCCCCTCTCCTTTCCTCCAATTGGTAGAGCCTTGACCCTTACCATTCTCCCGGGCATCCTTGGACTTAGGAGTTTGGACAAGATGAACCTGGCCCTGAATGGAATAAGTGTGGGACTGCTCCAAAGAGTATGACAACAACCCTACAACTGGAGCATCATGGCCGGGGCTTTGTCCCAGGGCAACACAATTTAGAGAGTGCAGCAATTTAGCACGTGTGCTCCTGGAGCAGGGCTTCGGCAATTCATTCCCCCTCCTGCTCTCCTGAATGGGGCTTGCCATCCTTGTCATTTTCCCCTACATTATGAGTTATGAAGTTTATTTGAGGGAGAATTCATATTGTTTGTGCCAGAAGCAATCTGTGTCCCTGCCCCCAAGGCATAGCAGAATCACTAGTCATGGTTTCTTTTCACTTAGTCCCTCAAATTTTGGAGTGTCCCTTTTAGCACTCTCAGGGCCAGTGGGTTGGCAGCCAAGATCAGAGCTGAGAAATTAAGACAATAGCTTTATGGGTAACTGTGGCTTTGGCTACAAGGGCATGGATGGGTCCTGTTTTTGTGATTTTGTGTAAGAATAAATTCAGGGCAAGGGAAGCAGCTAGGTATCTCAATGGATTGAGAGCCAGGCCTAGAGACCTGAGTTCAAATCTGACTTCAGATATTTCTTAGCTGTGTGACCCTGTGGAAGTCACTTAAACCCTATTACTTACCCCTCACCACTCTTCTGACTTGGAACCAATACTTAGTATTGATTCTAAGATGGAAAGTAAGGGAAAGAAGGAAAAGAAGGAAGAAGAAAGAAGGAGGAGGAGGAGGAGGAAGAGGAAGAGGAGGAGGAGAAAAAAGAAGAGGAGGAGAAGGAGATGATGACAAAAGAAGTAGAAGAAAAAACAGAAACAGAAACTCGGAGAAGTCAAACAAGGCTTTGTGTCCCAATGGCTGCAGGATTATTGGGAGCATAAAGGAGTTCCATGAAAAGGGAGAGCCATATAGCAGTAGGATATGTTGTGATGAAGAATCACAGTGGCAGACTGAAAACAATGCTGGACTTAGACTCAAGAATCCCTTCTCCACCATTTAGTTACCTTGAGCAAATTAACATTTCTGAGGTTCAGTTTCCCTTTCTGTAGAATGGAGATTGGGATAATTGTACTATCTGCCATACAGGCTCTATGTTAGGAAAACATTCAATCATTCATTCAATAATCTTTTTTAAAAAATGTTTTTCATTAGTAAAAAATCTGTTTTCTCTCCCTTGCAACCCATTCCCACTGGAAAAAGAAAAAAAAAGGAAAATAAATCCTTCCAACAACCATTTTGAAGCAATTGTAATGTAATAAGCACCAGAGATATAATGACCAAAAAAAAAAAAGTTCCTGCCCTCAAGGAGCTTACATTCAATCTAGAGAAACAAAATACATACATTTAAGTAAATATGAAATCTATACAAAGTAAACACATTTGAGTAAATATGAAATCTATACAAAGTAAACATGTTTGAGTAAATATGAAATCTATACAAAATAAACACATTTGAGTAAACATGAAATATACAAAGTAAATACTTTGTCAACTTTGTCAACATTAAAGGCAATAGTTACTCCAAAGCAGCCACCTCCAGGGCTAGGGGTTCAGGGGACCCTCATCATCTCTCTGGGGCTCCAGAATGGCAAAGGGGGCTTATTAGAACCAAGGCACTAGGGTCCCTTCTCCTTTCTGTGTTTCATTTCACTTCTTTGCAGCTCAGTTTCTCCATTTGCAAAATGAAGTAGGTTGGATAGGATGAATTCTAAGGCCCCTTCCATCTGTAAAATGAGGAAGTCAAGAGAGGTGATTTCTCATGTTTCAGTTCTTAAATTCCCTGACTGGAACCATGCCCTGCTTGATGGGGATGGCTGCAGGCCAAAGTCCACCAGCTGTGTCCAAATGAAGCCAGATGTGAGAGACTGTCAGTTAGCCCTAGGAAAATGCACAGGGAGTCGGTCAACCCAGCACTGTCAATGAGAAGATCTTCAGTTTACACCTGAGGTATCCCTGGATGACAGAGAAACCAGGAAATGGGCACTGTTTTCAATTAGGAAACATGAGCCACTACAAAGAAAACACGAAGATCTTTCTAGGTGCATCCTGGTGACTCAGTGGATAGAGAGTCAAGCCTGGAGATGGGAGGTCCTGGGTTCAAATCTGGCCTCAGACACTTCCTACCTATGTGAACCTGGGCAAGTCACTTGACCCAAATTGTCTAATTCTTCTGCTCTTCTGCCTTGGAACCAATACTTAGTATAGATTCTAAGCCAGAAGGCAAGGATTTAAAAAATGTAACTTTCTAGCTGATGATGGACAAGACTCTTGAGAGATGAGAGAGGGATGGCAATGTTGATCTCCTCAGAAGCTGTTTAATAAATCTTACAGATCTCTTCTGTCCAGGGACAGGGCACACGTAGCTTGCTCCGGGGTGGGGTAGAAGGTAACCATTGAACTTCTTCATCATCACCCCACAAAAAGAAAATGGCCACAGTGAACCAGGAGGGATGTAAAGAGGAATCCCAGGTACTATTAGAATGCTGCCCATTCCCAAAATCCTGACTGAAGTGAAAATAGCATTGCTCTTTGGTGCCTCAGTTTAACTACCTGAAAAATAGACAAAATGCCCACAGGCAACTCCTCAGAGAAGTATTAAGGAAGTAAAGACCTTATCCCAAAGACTCAGAAACAGGGGCTAGAGGCCAGGGACCTTCTTGGTGTGGGCTACTTCTGATCATAGAATCATGGAATAGAGCAGGAAAGATCCTCAGAAATCACTTATTTAACACCTTCAATTTTTCTGATGAAGAAACTGAGGCTCAGAGGGGAAATAATTTTCCCAAGGTCACATAGATACTGAATTAGAATTTGAACTAGAATTTGAAACTTGGCCCTCTGAATGAAAAATACGTGTCTTTCCACTGTACAACAAAGCTAACAGGAAAGATTATCAGGGACATAACACTGCCAGCTTCATGGCATGAGAAGTTATTTCTTCTCTACCCTTCTCTCAATCTTCACATGATTAGAGTCATGACTTGAGTCAGAAGACCCGAGTTCAAGTCTCAAATCCAATAAAGACAAGCTAGGTTGTGAAATGGGGTGGGGGGATTAAATAAGGGTTCAAAACTAAATATGTATGTATATATAATTAATAGGTTTGCTTAGTTAAAGGGAGAAAGGAAAGGGAATTAGGGAATAACTCATTTTTAACCCAAAACAGAGATTAAAACTCTTATAACTACCTATAACTATACTAAAATAACTCCTTAAATTATTCATTAAGATTTGGGAGGGTTTGATAGGAGCAGAAGCCAAGGGCCAAAGAATCTCACACAACTGGAGTCCTCTTGGGTCAAGCTGAAGTCCCAGTAAGAAGAGTAGCTCTGCAGGTCCACACAGGATCAAGAGGGGGATGATGATTAACACACACACACACTGTCCACCAGTGTGAGGTAATCACTCACTCAACCTCTCCTTCAAGATGGTCCAATTTCCAGGCCGCTTCAAAGTCTTTTCCCTTCAGAGAGAGCCATCTCCACTCCCTCCCTCTCTTCTTCCCAGAGAGCCAACAGTCAGCCTCAACTGCCTCTCAGCTCCTCGGTGCTCTCGGAATATTGACCCAGTCTTTGCCCTGTGGGATCTCCTGCTTCTTGCTTTTGCTAAAAGCTCATTCTTACAACAGTTGGCCATAGGCAAGTTTCTGGACTCTGTGAGCCTCAGTTTCCCCACCTATAAAAAAGGGTACAATATCATTTGTTATCTTTTAAGTTTGTTATGAGAAAAGTCATCTATGAACCTGGAAATCCTGGAGAAAAATATAATGTTACTTTCATGTAAAATACCTTTTGATTACTTGTTTAATTTTCCCTTATCTTTATTTTCTGCCCTTTCTGCCCTTCTCTCTACTCCCTCAGGCAAAGAAGGTTCCTTGGGAGAAACTGAGATCGCACCAAACTCTGACCCAGTTGGGATGGACAGCAACTACCTCGGCGTGAAAGAGGCTGGGGTGAAGGGCTCCCAGGACAGGGCTGGCACAGACCTGCCCAGTCCTATGGAGAAGGCTGACTCAGAAAGCAATAAGGGGAAGAAGCGACGGAACCGTACCACCTTCACCAGCTACCAGCTGGAAGAGCTAGAGAAGGTCTTCCAGAAGACCCACTACCCAGATGTCTACGCCCGAGAGCAGCTGGCCATGAGGACAGACCTCACCGAAGCTCGGGTGCAGGTTCGTGGGATCAGGGAGAGATGTCTGTGGGGCAGTAAGGAGAGGGAGGATAAGTCGAAAGGGCTCTCTCAGGTCCAAGATTCAAGTTGGGCTGGTCAAGAGGTCAATCAGTTATACCTGATATGGGCAGTGTAAAGGAGAAGAGAAGAAGGTGGGCCCTTGCCTTTGAAAGATAGGAAAAGCATCTTTTAAAACCAAGGAATAAGAATGTCACCAAATCTCAGATTGGGAAGGCGCCATCTTAGTTCAATTCAGATCTACAGAAGGATCCCAATGAATCGCTTCTAGAACATTCCAACAAATAGTTAGCCATCCACTGTTGAAAACTCTCAGGAAGGGCAACTCACCATCTCTTGAGATAAAAAGCTCTAACTCTTAGGAGACTATTCTTTACATCAAGTCCAAATTTTCTCTGTAGCCCCCACCAGAAACAGCAGTCTTGGTAGATTTGTATGCAAAGAGTCAAACTCTGCTTCCTTTTAAGAAGGCAAGGGGCATTTGTAATGGGTTTTAGAAGTATGGTCTAGTGGGTAACTGCGAGGAAGTCATAGATTCAAGTCCTGCCTCTGACCTACTGACTGTCAGGTTGTTAAGTACTTGTCACCTATCTCCTCAGTTCCCCAGACAATTCTCTGAGACCATGAATGACAGAGAAGGTGCCAACCTGCCATGGTATTTACCAATGAAACCACAGATCTGGTTCATGATCCTTCCCATAAAAATGGATAAATTTGGAGCAGCTAGGTGGCTGGAGAGCTAGGCCTGGAAATCAGAGATCCTAGGTTCCAATCTAGCCTCAGATGCTCCTTAACTGTGTGACCCTGGGCAAGTCACTTAACCTGTTTGCCTGGCCCTTGTCTTAGAGTTATTACTAAGACAGAAAATAAGGATTTTTGAAAATGAATGCATTTTAAATGGCTTATTTATCTAAAGGGATAAAGTCTTCCTTCTGGAAAACTCACACTCATATATTTATTGCATTCAGTCTTCACATTGACTCTATGAAATAGAACAGGGATTATTATTCCCATTTGACAGATAAGAAAATCCAGGCTCAAGAGAGGAGAAATGACCACCCAAGGACACAGAGCTAACTAGTGGCTGAGACCAAATTCACCCTCCTAAAAGATTATTGATCTTCCCGTTACCACCTGGTGTCTTTAATCAACCATTGCATTTTTGCTGAATGAAGACTCCCATTTAAACTAAGTGCTAAAACAGGAGAGGGAGTACCCAATCTGTACTGAGTGATAGAGCCCAATAGGATGAAAATTAGTGGAATGATTACTGTGTGCTCATCCCCAGGAGACATGCAAAGTGTAGATAAGATGCAGTTTCTGCCTTCATTGCATTTCTTGCATAGTAAGAGGATCGGAGAGTCACAAACATGGTGCCATGTCCAATGGGTCCAATGGGGGAAGGTGGCTACCAAGTGAAATAGGAATGAGGGAAAACTTCCAGGATGAAGTGATATTTGATTCAGGATTTTTAAAGTGGGTAAGGATACATAAGGGAGAGGGGACTGAGCAATGGCACATGGTCAGGATGGAGAATAAGCAAGTGTGGCTGCAGGGGAAGAATATGAGATGAGACAAGAGAGAATGGCCCCAGATGGTGGATGGCCTTGAATGCCAGAAAGAAAAAAGCTGAACTGGGCTCAGTAGGCAGGTTTCTTGGAGGAGGTGAAGCCAAATCAAGGTTCCAGAATGAAGCAGGAATGAATATTGGTGGAAAAGAAGGCTCAGGGGATACTAAGCAGAAGGAAAAACCCATAATGAGTTATCCAGTCAACAATTCAACAAGCTTTCATTAAGCACCTATTATGGATCCATTGTCTACTCCCAAGGAGCTTACGTGGTACCAGTATCAGAGGTATGATAGAGAGGAATAGTAGTGTGGTAGAGAGGAAAGATCCCTAGACTATAGAAGTCAGGAGACTTTGGTCTAATCAGACTCTGAAAGAACAAATGAATGAATGAGTGAATGAATGATCAAAAAGAATGAATGAGTGAATGAACAAATGAATGAATGGGTGAATGAATGAATGAATAAATGAGTAAACGAATGAGTAAAAGAACAAATCAATGAAGGAGGGAATGAACAAACCACTTCCTATGGGCCAAGTGTTATGCTAAACACTGGAGATACAGTTCCAAAGTCATGGTGGTCCCCTGATGTCAAGGTGCTTACATTCTAATGGGGGAGAGAAGTGGCCAGGGGAAATCACTTTCTAGTTGTATCAGCACAAATGTGAATGTACATTGATGTGTATACATGTATGTGTGTATAAACAAGCATCTACAGACTCTAAGTGATGAGATAGGAAGTGGCATCTGCCTTGGCTGGCCAAATGAATCCCGGCCCCTGTGCAGGCTAGAGGACTCTCGTACTGGGGATTCTGGGTGCCTGGAGCCAAGCTGAGGAGGACAGAGTGAGTAGGAGGGCTTGACTTTTCCTAGGAAGGAGCCTGGCGCTTGGCTGGGCTCCAGGTGCTGGAGGGGCCTCTTCTTTGCCTGTCTGGGATTCCATTCTCCACAGCTGGTGTCTGAAGACAATAAGGCCTCCCCATCCGTGGCCCACCCCACCCTGGCCCCAGATGGGCTGTGGTTAGTGTGAGCTTTGCCAAGGCCCTGGGTTCCTTGAACAGCTCAGCCCTCAAGAGAGGTCTGTGTTGAGTGGGCCTGTGCTTGGGGCTGGGGTTCAGAGACCTGGTGGTCCTGAAGCTCAGGAAGAAGCTCTGCAGCTTCTTAACATTCTGGATTCTAGAACAAAGCCCTAGAATCCACATAGTGCTAAATCATGAGGACTTGGGAATGTGGTTGGGGAGGGGGAGGGGATCTGAACACCAAGGATCAGGGTTTCAAGAAGGGTGGGGAGTGGGGTATAAGAAGGGGAGCTAGACTTTTGAGATTTTAGAAGTTGAAAATGCTGGCAGGTTCTAGAACTCAGAGATGCAGCTTCAATCAATCCATAAGGATTTGTTAAGGGCTTACTATGTGCCAGATAATGCCCTATGGGAAATCCTCCCCACCTTCCACTCTTATCACCTAGGACAGTGATGGTGAACCTTTTAGGGACCAAGTGCCCAAACTGTACTTTCACATGTGAGCTGCTCCCTTATCCCAGACAGGGAAGGGAGGAAGCACTCTCACTGGGTTGCTGGGCAGAGGGGTGGGTGATGTAAAAAAAATGTCCTCAGGTACAGTGGAGAGGGGGAAGGGAACAGCCCTAGGTTGAACTAACTAAGTTTGGAAGTGTAGAATATCAGAGCTGAGAACGTCAGAACTGGATGGAAGCTTAGAACACAGAATGTCAAAGCCAGAAGAGAACTTAATCTGTTGGATATAGAATATAGGAGCTGGATGGGATCCTAGAACCGTCATCCCAATATACACACTCATCTATACCACCTATCTCTCTTGCACACTCATTTAACATTGATGGAGCTCCCTTGGTGGGACCCACTTCCCTTCTCTCCTGTAGATATTTTTGTCTCTATTCACCCCATTCGTGGTCCTTCTCTCCTTTACCAGCAAATGGCTATCCTTGGTCTTCCCTGCACATCCTACCTCTCTTTCCCGATCACTTGTCTCCTCCTTTTCCCTAGGGAAACAGACATGCACCTAGTGCCTTCTGCCCCACGCATCTGAACCCAAACTTCCGTGGGTCAGGGAACTGGAGCACCCAGCCCCCTCCCAGGCACCAGCTCTTCCCAATCCTCTGAGACTCCAGCAAGCAGGAAGGAGAGTTTCAGTGGCCGCCCAGTGTTTTCCTTCTTTCTCTTTTCTTCCAAAAAGAAACAAAAAGCAGCAATAGATCTTGATGCCTCTCATCCCCCTCCTTATGGAGCCCCCCTTGCCTCCCCTCAGCTTCCCCCACATAAAACCCTGGGAGGCTGAGGCAGCAGTGGAAAGGCTGAACTAAGCCTGCAGGAAATTAAACACGAAATGAAAACAAGCTTTGGTTAGTCACTCTCTCATCCTGCCCCCCACCCCCCATTCCAGGCCACTGATAAAACGGGATCCAGTTTCATCGGGAGATGAAGCCTGGCTCTGTGCTCCGGGCCCTGAGGGGTGGGAGGCAGGCTGGGGGACCAGCCTGAGATGCTTATTGCCAGGAAGAAGCAGGGGACCGGACAGGATGGGGCAGAGGTACAAGTGGAGCTCGGGGAGAAGAGTTAGGAGAAGCCTGAGGAGAGGGGCCGTGGAAGGGCATGATGGATGCCTTCAAGGACTTGAAAGGCTGCCTTAGAGAAGAGGCATTAGAAGTGTTCTGCTAGGCCCCAGTGGGCCAGACTATGAAGAATGGAGAAAAGTTATGAAGAGACAAATTTCAGGTGGGTAGCTGGGGGGAAAACCAACTTCCCAATGCTGAGAGTTGTCCCCCCCTTTTAATCCCCTACCTTCCATTTTAGAACTGATACTGTATTGTGCTTCTAAGGCAGAAAATGGGAGTTCAATGACTTGCCCAAGGTCACACAGGAAAGTAGCTGAGACTGATTTGAACCCAGGACCTCCTATCTCTATGCCTAACTCTCAGTCCATCTAGTTGCTCCCAGGTCTCTGAGTATCTTAAAAGGATTAGAGAATTGGAGCCTGGCTTGGGTTCTCAGACCCAAAATTTTAGGGGCCCCATCTCTACCTCACCCCTCACACGTACTTCTGTCCTCAGGTCTGGTTCCAGAACCGACGGGCAAAATGGAGAAAGAGAGAGAGGTTTGGGCAGATACAACAGGTCCGCACCCACTTCTCCACAGCCTATGAGCTGCCCCTCCTTACCAGAGCTGAGAACTATGCCCAGGTAAGTGGGGGACCCCAATCCCGGGCCCGGCCCCTCTCACTGTAAGACCGAGCATCAAGTATTAGACCGTGAGTACCAGGGTCTCTCCCGAATCCTCCTTTGCTCTCTTTTGGAATAGAGAACTCATGGAAGCGTTGCTCCTTCCATTGTGCTATGTTCTTGGAGATCCTGGCTCCAAGAGCATGGAGGAGAATAGAACATTGGGGTAGGGATTAGGGCAGGGAGTGGCTGGGCCTCACAATCAGGATCTTGGGAAGTTTAGTCTCATTCCAAAAGGCATGTCAAGCTCTGGGATGGACGTCTCCTCACTGTCCCCTTCTGTGGTTACAGGGCTTGGGGGGGGGGTGTCTAGGGGCTGGACATGGGGGAAGGAAATCCCAATCCCTCCATTTTCCTCTTCTTCTGACTTGGTCACATTCTGGGTTAGGGAGCCCAGCTTGCCTCCTGGCCATCGCGCAGAGGAAGCCCCTCTCCTGGCCTCCCTCTCCCCTCCCTGTGTCCACTTTTTGCACTCCCCTCCAGCTATGGCTCTGTGTTGGCTGAGCTCTGCTCCGGTATCTGGACAGGCTAAGGGTGAGGGCCTTCCCGCCCCGTGGAGGACTCAGTTCCCAGGGAGGGGGGCCCCGGACCTGGGGGCTTCTGGGAAGGTCGGCCCCTCCAACCTGGCCCCCATTCTCCAAAGCCCCTAAGCTCCCGGTCCAGATGCTGGGCCTGCTTTCTGCAAAACGGGGAGGTCAGCAAAGATTGACTTGGGCGATTCCAAGCACCTCCCCCTGCTGGCCCCCGGCTCTCCTGTATCCCATTCCCGTCTCCTATTTTCAGAGGACACTCATCTCAGCTGGTCGCAGCTAATCAAATCTTAGTGACCTTAGAAGCCACCTAGTCCAGCCCCTCCTGAAACAGAAATCCCTTCTCGATGTCCGCCATGGGTATTTGAATGAGTCTAGTGGTGTGGACCAGTGCCTTGTTAGACCCTCATTCTTTGGCTGCCTGCCTTCCTAGAGCTGCCGTCGCATAGGAGCCAAGACCCAGAATCCTCTCTCTCATCGGGGCACTGCGACAAGTGCGACAGAGGAGACGACACCGTCCCGCTTTCCATCCCCCACCTGGCTGGTGCGCTGAGATCCCCCCTTTGATTTCTCGCCCTTCTTCTTCCCAGATCCAGAACCCATCTTGGATTGGTAACAATGGAGCAGCTTCGCCTGTCCCAGCCTGCGTGGTCCCCTGTGATCCAGTGCCCACCTGCATGTCTCCCCACGCTCATCCCCCTGGTGCCAGCGCTGGCGTCTCTGACTTCCTGAGTGTCTCTGGGGCCAGCAGCCATGTGGGCCAGACACACATGGGCAGCCTGTTTGGGGCCACAGGTCTCAGCCCTGGCCTCAACGGCTATGAGCTCAACAGTGAACCTGACCGGAAGACCTCCAGCATCGCAGCCCTGCGGATGAAGGCCAAGGAGCACAGTGCTGCCATTTCTTGGGCCACATGACAGGGCCCCTCAAGCTTTCCCCCTACCCCCTTCCCCTGCCTCGGGGCATTGGCCAAGCCCCTGGTCCCCAGGCCAGCTGCCGATTTGACTTTCCTCATTGCCCAAGGCCCTGGGAGCCAGGGTAGTTTCAGGAAGTTGGGAGAGCACTTTTAGCTGCCCAAGGTCTGAGCTGATTGAGTCCTCAGGGACTTCCTGATGGGCAAGGAAACAGGCCTGGCCACCCCTCACTCTGAGACTCTTGTCCCACTCGCTCTGGATAAAAAGGCAGTAGAAAAAGTCCTATCGTCAAGTCCTACAGCTTTTCGTCCATTGGAAATGGAGAACATCTCTCCATGGTCTGAGCCCCAGTCCCTTCCAACCAGATTCCCGTCCAGACAGGACCTGACCCAGGTGTAGACACCATCCCTCATTGTGATCCGTCTTGTCCCAAAGCACAAGTGCTTTTTTTTCTTCTAGAATCTCCTAATGGAATGGCTATCACACACCAATGAGACATTTCCCATCCACCCCTCCACTTCCCCTTCTCGCCCTCCCTGAAACAACCCAAGTGTCTGCCTCTGAAACCCAGGGTTACCTGCCTCTCTCTGCTGCTGTCACATTTGCCAAAGCCCAGATCGGGTACTTGACTGAGACTCCCTTAAACTGGATGCCCATTGGGAAGGAGAGGCTGGTTGCCTTTGTAGGGGGAGGAGGGGCAGGGGAGAAGTCACAAGAAGAGTCAACCTTAGGATTGATGGGATGCAGGTTGGGTCAGGAAGATTATGGTGGAGGGCTGAAGCAGACACCCAGGTAGACATTCTCCCATTTCTTTCTTCCTGTCCACGAGACTGGGTGCTAGCAATGGAAGGGAGACAAATTGGGAAAAGGGAAGACAAGACTCGGGACAGATGGACAGATGGACAGAAGGAGGAATCTCCTTTAGGCTTGGATGCCCCATATCACTGAATCCATAAGGAAAGGACCTTGGCAAGGAAGAACAAGCTATTGGGTGTGGAGGGAGGCCCCAGAGCAGTCACTGGAACTGCTACCAAGACTACAAAGTCACAGAGGTGGGAGGCGAGCCCTGGAGAAGGCGAAGGGACAGGGAGAGGGAATCTACATCCTCTTCATCTTCATTTCCCAACTTGACTCAACCCACACATTTAGGAGATAGGAGGAGGTGGGGCAGAGTCTGAGATTAGCTCTGATCCTCAGTTACTTGAGGCAGCTAGGGCTAGATCTCCTAGAGTCTCCTTAGAGACAACTCTTAGTCCACAAGGGAGACATGCCATGACTTTTCGGTGGGGAACTGGAAGGAAAACCTTGCACTCTCTTCCAATTGGTGGGGAGGAGGTCCTTTGGAATGGAACCTCCAGAAGCCATCTGGTCCATTCTCTACCTCCAGGCTGTGCTGCCCACCAACTATCTCAGAGAAGTTCCATTCTCTTTCCCTGTTGGCATTCTTCTAGCAGCTCATCACTTATTCTGCCAGGGCATTCATTTGTCTAACCCCAATACTATCCACAAAAGTTGAAATTCACATCTTTTGGACCCCAGACAAAATGGCAAATTACCTTCAGAACAGCCCTTCCCAGACTTGAAGACCTTTCAGTGAAGTCCTCCTCAGCCTTCTCTTCTTTGATAGAAAGAAACACTTAATGCTTTAGCCTTTCCTTAGAGCTTCCATATGAGGAATCTAGTGTTTCTGACTAAGAAAGTAGCTCCTGGCTCTTCCTTGCTCTCTATATGGTCCCACATGTTCAATGACTGGATACTGTACAGGCTGATGCCTGTACATAAGGGACCCTTATGAGATAGAGAGGGTGACTGATTATTTCTATGAATGGCTTCTTTTCCTCTCGAGGGTTGGACAGAGATACAGTAGATGTAGAACATTGTCCAGTTCCCCAAAGAATGGCAGCTGTAGCTATGGTCTCCTTCTTTATGCTGGCTCCCCTATGTTGAATCCCAAACTCATACTCCCATATTGGCAAGCCTGGAGTGGAGTCCATACTAGCTGCTCTTGCCACATTACATTCAAGACAACAAACATTTACTACCTATTCAGTGTATCCTGTAGCTTGGTATCTACAGGACATCATTGTTCTAGAAACAGAAAAGGATCTCAGAGGTCACCCATTCTAACTCATTCATTTTTATAGATAAGAAAATGGAGTCCCGGGGAGGCGAAGTTACTTGCCCACACAATGCAAAGTAGAAATTCTCAAAAGTTGGATTTGAACTCACATCCTCAGTAGTCTTTCCAACAGTAAGACTTGATGGGGGAATAAGTGTCACAGAGACTTGACTCAAGGAGCCAGTGAATATTGGGGTGACATGATACACAATTACTATACTACAAAGGAAAGTGAGATCAGTGCAAAGGGGGAATTCAGACAAAGGGATATATTTGAGAAAAGAGTCATCGTTTTCATGAATCAGAGGGGAGACTGAGGCAGAAAAGGCTTTCTGGAGCATTTAGCAGCTAAGTTGGATTTTGAAGGAAGAGACCTCAATAGATTGAAGTTAAGTTATGAAGACAGGAAAAGGTCAGAATGGACAGGGGAAGAGAGCATATTCCATTTTGGCTGGAATGTAGCATATGTAGAAGGGAATAGTTTGAGATAAAGGCTCTCAGGGGGAAGTCAAATCCCTCTCACCCTTTTGAATACTACCCTCTGCCTTTATATATGCTGGACCACAGCCTCTCTCCTTGACTAGCCTCCTCAGGTGAGAGTCAGTCAGGAATGGCAGAGGGGAGATCATTGTAGATGGAGGCAATTCTGACTCTGATCTGACCCAGGGTTCATTTCATTGAAAAGTCTCAGGCATGATACTCACGAGGCAATGTCTTTTCTCTGTTACCCTGCCATCCCCAAAGCAAGGATGGTACATAAAGGTAGGCTGCTTTGAGGTTCAGGTCCCCAAAGATAGGATCATAGAAGGCATCCCAGAAGTCAACTGCATCCTATTTTACAGATAAAGATACTGAGGTCCATGGAAATTAAAGGACTTGACCAAAGACATACAGGTAATGAATCAAAGGTGAGCTTAGAAACCAGGCTCTCTGACTCTAAGTCTAGCACTCAGGCTACATGCAAAACTTATCTGAACCCAGGTGAGAGGAGACAGATGCCTCCTGATCCACCCTCAAGGGGAATGAATGCCTGAGGATCTGAATGAATGCCAGGGAATCTGAGGCAGAGTGAGGTAAAGGCAAAACAGAGATGGGTCCCCTAGTCCTGCCATTTGTTGCTTCCTGTTTGGTGGTTACTCCCCAAGAAATAAGTCAGAGAATGAGAGTTGGAGAAGGGAAGAAGGAGCAAGAATTGGTCTCGCTTTAAAAAGAGAGGCCCCTCAGTGGGTTGCAGCCTTAGAGCTGATCTTTGCTGAAGTGAAAAGTGTGTCTCTTTGACCCTCTGGGATTAACTGTTCTTGGACCTGATCTTTGAGCAATGGCCTGTTGGAGGAGCTTGGAATAATGCCACCTCTGGGCTTGAGTCGATGAAAGTGAGTTACACCCTTTCTACTCTTCCTGCCCACCCCCACATCCTCCTTTTGGATCAGAAAGCATTGGTGATCAGGAAGGTAATGGAGGGATTTCCGTTTTGCTGTTATCTCGGCAAAATCATAGAATTTAGAGCTGGAGGAGCCTAAGGAATTACCTGCTTCAATTTCCTCATTTTTAAGACAAGGAAATGGAATTTGAGAGATGGAAAATGACTTGCCCAAGACCACTCAACAAATAAACAATATTGTTGGGTATGACCCAAAGTCCTTTGCCCCCAAATTGAGGGGAAGATGTTTGAGGGGAATGACATCAGAAATATTCCCAGAAGAACTGACCAGGGAAATTTCAGCATCCAGAAATTCAAGTAGATTGATTGATTCATGGGCTGGAAGACACCCCTTTGTAACCTAGATTACACTTGGCAGCTCAAAAAAGAGCCTTTCTATTCTTTCAAAAATCCTCAAGCTACAAGTTTCACAGGCTAATGCTGCAGCCCTTCTGAGTCTGGTAAGCTTTTTATAGAATTTAATGGGTAAGGAAGAATCCATATAGAAGACCAGATGCCAATGGCTATATGCTACAACTAGCATTTGAGAAGACAGAAGTCTCTCCCTAAGCATTGCTCATCCAGTTCCCATCTTCTCTACTTCCTTCACTCAGAGCCTTCTCCCTGAGAAGGTAGGTTTGGCCATTGGAGTTCCACTTCTCTTCAGTGTCTGGGCTCTGGTCTTCTCCTTCCTAGGGCAAAAGGGAAGGGGAAGCTAGAAGAGTTTCTCAGCCATCCCATATCTTGGAGCCCCTTTTCTTCTCTCCCAGCAGGGATCAGAGATAACTGATGAAGAGAAGGCGATTAAGACACTTTGCTTGATAATTGTTCTACTGGGAGGTTGTTGGCTCCAAGCTTATCCCAGAGAAGGGCATGAGGAAAATGTAGAAAGCCACAACATCCCTGCCAAAATGCCTCTCCCAGGAAAAAGTAAAGAATAATGGCAGCATTGAGTGAAAGGTTGTTGTGTTTCATCTCTGCCTGGTGGGGCTCCCCTAGGACTAACCCCATCTCAATGTCCAAACCCACCAACAATGAAAGCTGTCCCAATACAGGACGTATATCCCAATACTTTGAGAGGGAGCAAGTTCCCCATCCATCAAGGTGGAAGCTAGAGGGATGCTGTAGATAAGATTCTTGTTCAGGTCTGAGTTGGCCTTGTAGATCTATCAGTCTGTCCCAAATGTGAGATTCTTGGATTCTTGTGTTCCCCTTCTGGCTGGGCTGGGCAAGACACTGTAGCTGAAGACTTAAAATTAAGGAGCTGCTGCCATCTTTCTATGGCCCAGCCAAGGGTGGGGGGACTGGAGAGCCAAGAAGGAAGGCAATAAGAAGGTGGATAGGTGGGAAGAACAGCAAAGCCTGAGTCTCACTGGCTTCCCAGGGACTACTGCTTTCACTTTGACTTTCTTCTGAGGGCTGATAAACATAGACCCAGGCTTCCATGATCCCTGGGATCCAAGGTATGGGGAGTACAGGTGTGGGAAGGCCAGGCAGAAATTAATGATGAGGCATGAGTCTATCAATAATCTCCACACCTAACCTATACAACTTCTACCTCTCTATCCACCATGACAAGGCAGTGGCTCCATTTACTGACTGCCACCCTATTGAGGCTTTGTAGTACATCACCCCCACAAAGACATGGCCACAGGAATTGGGGGAAGAGGCTTGAAAAACTCCCTAAGAGACAACTCTGTTCACTATTTGCTTGTCGTCTTCACATTCCACAGTCAGAGCTACCAAATCACCCCAACTTGGGGATGAAGGTTTGGAAAATGGGAAGGATCTCCCTGACCAATCAGTTTGGGGATTCTAAAAATGGGGATAGTCCCTCCACTGGACAGAGCCCAAGTCCTCTATGCTATCTTATCTTGTGCAAATCTTATCCATCTCTTTCTTTGAGCCTTCCACAGAGGGTCTACCCAACTCCCTGGAGACCTTCCTTTGGTTCTTCTGATGTTTTGTGACTGCCAGTTTAGCACTCAGTCCATCTGTCCTTCACTCGCACTACCTGGCCTCACCAACCTCCTTTTTCTATGTCATCCCTGCCTCCAAGGCTATCTTTTGCATCACTTCCCACATGCAAGTCATTGTTAATAACATGTCGCAGTCCCTTACCTGTGAAACACCTTTCTATTACCTTTTGATCATAGGATTTGGAGTTGACAATGATCTCAGAGGTTATCTAGTCCATTTCCTTCATTTTAAAGATGAGGATAAAATAGAAGTGACTAAACAAACCAAGGTAGTTGGTAGCAAAATTGGGGTTCAAATCCCATTCTGGAGGGTTGGTTCTGTAGAGGTCCATTGTTCTTTCTTAGATTCATCACAGACAATAAAAAAGGGGGAAATCCTCAAGAACCTTTCCCTCCTCCCTCCAATTCCTATCAACATCCACAAGTCCTCATAGAGGATGCTGTGGGGAAGACAAGCGTTTCCAATGTACAGCGAGAGCTCTGTTGGCCAAACCATTTCCTTGACCCAGCCCCAGCCCCTTCACGTACATTTGTAGAAGCTAGGACTTTATACTACTGATTTTGAAGGACAGTTTTCAATGTCTAATAATATATCTGTTTGGGTGTGCAGTGGTTGAAAGAATTGGAGAGAAAAGGAACACAAACCTCAACCAGTACTATCGTTCTCATTGTAAGATATTTTAACCTTGTATAAACGCAAACTTTTCTTTAGCTTAATGGCCTGGGGTGGAATATTAAAGAAATAAATATATTATATATATTAAAAATGTCTGTAAAATACATGGAAGAAGAAAAACAAGAAAAATACTAAAAAAAAAACCAAACACCCAAGGTTGACTTCATAAAGTTCTATTGCCTTATACCACCATGTACTACAAGTTCATTGCCGCAAAATATTAAGAAAAAATGTTCTTGCCTTTGGTTTATTTCATTGAAAGTAAGTTATTGCACTTACATAATTTGGGGAGGGAGGAACGCCTTGGAGAAGGGGCTTCGGGGTGTGTTCTGGGACAAAATGGAGACCAGAAGCAGCTGGGCTTTCCCAGAGTCTCTCATCACTGGACACTGGCCCAAAGGATTCGCTTGGTTGTTCTTGTTGTTTGCAATAAACTTCTCCTCTCTCCTCCCAACTGGAATCTGTCTGTTTTGTTCCCAACTTGTGACATGTGAAATGTGATCAGAGGGGGCCTCGGAAATCTCACGTTAATTGAAGTCGGCAAAAAATACTAACAGTGCCCTTTTGAACTGCTGACACAGTACAGAATGGATTACCCAGGCCTAGATTAACAACAGGTGGCAGGAGACAGGCGCTCCCCTTTCCAAAGGGCCATGGGCTTAGATGCTTCCCTCCCCCTAGTTTATCCCAGAGGAGGTGCCTGGATGACCAGCCAATGGGCCTGTAGACCAGGGGAAACATGGAGCCCTCCACCTCCATTCCGTACCCCCAATCTCAGGCCATGGAAGAAGGCAAAGCTGCCTCTTAGTCTCCCTTTTGCTTATCATGCAGCCAGGAGGACCTTAGATGGAGAAATTCCATATGGTAAACCAGTGTCTTCTCCAGGCCTCCTTCAGCATCTCTGCTGAGGAGAAATGGGTTCATGGAGACCTTATCCCAAGGACTAGTAAAGAGGGAGGTGAATTCTTTCTCTTTCCATCCAATAAGCATTTCTGAATCACTTTCCAAGGCACTCTACTAGGCATGAAGATAAAAGGAAAGTCTGCTCTCAAGAGACATAATTTACTGGGAGGGAAATAACATGTATGCAATTAAATACATGTAAAATGTTCACAAAAATAAACACAACAAGTTTCAGAGAAGTGAGCAACATTGGGGGAAACTGAGGCAGAGAGCTGAGTTGGTGTAGAGGGACAAAAATTTTCTAGTCTTTATGGAAATATGTCTAAACTGTAAAGCAGAAAGTATTTCAGAAGTCTCAGAGCCTCCCTACCTTCCCTAGGAACGAGTCAGTCTTTAATTGATCGACTAAAAGAGGGAAGGGTTAGTTTTGTTCAAAGAAAGATTATTTTCTCACTTGAAAGCAGTATCAGTCTAGTGTGATACGTTCTGCCCATTCCAGAGTCCTATAGATTCCTCTTGATAATTGAGGGGAAGCTTCACATAGAAAAGAATCTCCAATCTGGTGCCTTTGGGATGGGATGAGTTCAGGCCAAGATGTGTTCTCTACAGTTCCATGGAAGATAGCTCGGAACATGGAGCATAGGAGCGATGTTAGAGCTGGGAAGGAGCTGAGAATGTCAAATGTCATATTGGGAAGGGATTTTGGAACAAGAGATATCAGAGTTGAGAGATACCTTAGGACCCAGAATGTTGAGCAAGAAGGGACTTCCAAAGTCTTCAGTCCAACCATCTCATTCGATAGATGAGGAAATTAAGGGTCTTTGAGGTTCACATGATATGTCTGAGATCAAATGTGCAATTAACTGCAGAGATGGGGTATGAACCCATGTCTCCTGAGTCTGGGTTAGAGAGGAATAACAGAATCAGTAGGAAGGGATCTCAAGCCTAGACCTAACCCAGAATCCTCTCAACAAAAATCGCCCAAAGTGGGGCTTTCATCAACTGTTTCGATAAGAACCTGCTATTTCTTTTTTTTTATTTAATTTATTTATTTAGCTTCCCCCCCCATTTGAATTAGTTTATTTAGTCAATTTAGAACATTATTCCTTGGTTACAATAATCACATTATTTCCCTCCCTCCCCTCCACCCATCCTTCCCATAGCTGACACACAATTCCACTGGGTATTACTTGTGTCCTTGATCAGAACCTCTTTACATGTTGTTGTTGTTTGCACTAGGATGTTCATTTAGAGTCTACATACCCACCCATATCCCTTCGACCCATGTATTCAAGCAGTTGTTTTTCTTCTGTGTTTTTACTCCCACAGTGTTTCCTCTGGATGTGGTAATGGTTTTTCTCGTAGATTCCTCCAAGTTGTTCAAGGAACCTGCTATTTCTAAAGGAAAATTATTCTGCTTTTTGATTCCATCAGAAGGGACTAAGCAGGAAAGAGACCCAGAGATCATGTCAAAAACCCCTTAATTTGAAAGAATAGGAAATTGAGGCCCAGTGAGTTAGAGTGACCTAACCAACGTGATACAGAGGATCACAGATTTAGAACTGGGAACTGGATCTCAAAGACCATTAGTCCAACTTCCCTTTTCCCCGTTTTACAGATAAGAAAACTGAGACCTAGAGAGGGGAAATTTCGTGGCTAATGAGAATTCAAAATCGGAGACGTGAGACTTGAATTCAAACCCTACCTGAGACACTAATTTTGTGACCTTGAATCACCCCTTACCATCTCTTAGTCTTAGTTTCTTCATCAATAAAATGAGGGGTAGGAGTGGCTTCTGGCCTCATAAGTCCCTTCAAGATCTAAATCTGTGGTCTTATGACCGACTACATTCTGTCTCTTCTGCATCAGAAGCCTTCTGGAGCATAAGAGACAATTTTCCACCCGGGATAAAAAGGACCCAGACTGGCCCTTTTGTTAACCTTGGTGACTCCTAGGCACATGCTTAGCAAGTCTCTGACAGTGGATAGAGTAGGCATCTGTTGTGGTACAGTGGACAGCGCTTTAGCTGTTGAGAACAGAGTGGTTGGAAATCCACTAATTTCTTCTGTAGCCTTGAGCATCACTTCATATCTCTAGAGCCCAGTATCCTCATCTGTAAAAGGGCAACTGGGGAGGAAGGAAGGGTTTGGACTAAATGGTCTCCGAGGTCTTCTCTGACCCTAATTCTATAACCTACTTAATCAAGGGGACTTTCAATTTTCATAGCTGATCAAGTATAGATCAAAGGCGTGTGGGGGTGAGAAAAAGTAGAGACATCATTAGAAAGAAGTGAATAATCAACCAGAAAGATCACCACCATCTTCTCTGCCTTGAGGAAAGCCAGAGGGAGTGACCCATGAGGACTTTCTCCTCTGTCTGAGATTGATTCATCTCTGGGACAACCCTGAGCATATCAGTCTAGCCTGGGGGAAGTTTATAACCATCAGTAGGACTCTCAGAGACCTTCTGGGGTTAACTCAAGAGTAGGGTTGATGTAGAATAGGCAGGGGTTGACTTGGGACCAGTCGGAGGGGCTCCCCACTGTACCCCACACCCTAATCTTTCAGGGATCATTTAATTTACTCATTTAATAAGAATATATTAAACATTTGCTCTATGCAAATTTTGCTTCATTTTCAGATATGCATTCTCTCCCTCCCAACTTGTCCCTGCTCCACTTCCAATTAAGAAAACAAGAGAAGGAAAATCCCCTATAACAAACTTGTAGAGTTTAACAAAACAAATCCCCTCATTGGTCACATCCAAAAGAAAATATGTCTTAGAATACTCTGAGTCCATCACCTATCAGGAAGTGAGTAACATGCTTCATCTCCAATCCTCTGCAATTGTGGTTGGTCATTGGGTTGAACAGAGTTCCTTAGTTTTTCAGTTCTTTGTCTTTTTAATATTACTGTTACTGTGTAAATAATTTTCCTGGTTCCCCTTACTTCACTCTGCATCAGTTGAGGCAAATCATCCCAAGCTTTCTTTCTTTTTCTTTGTTCCTTCCTTCCTTCCTTCCTTCCTTCCTTCCTTCCTTCCTTCCTTCCTTCCTTCCTTCCTTCCTTCCTTCCTTCCTTCCTTCCTTCCTTCCTTCCTTCCTTCCTTCTTTCCTTCCTTCCTTCCTTCCTTCCTTCCTTTCTGCCTTTCTGCTTCCTTCCTTCCTGCCTTCCTTCCTTCCTGCCTTCCTTTCTTTTCTTTCTTTTTCTTTTTTTAAACCCTTACCTTCCATCTTAGAATCAATACTATGTTTTGGTTCTAAGGCAGAAGAGTGGCAAGTACTGAGCAATGGGGGTTAAGTAACTTGCCCAGGGTCACACAGCTAGGAAGTATCCAGATTTGAACCAGGACTTCCCATCTCTAGGCCTGGCTCTCAATCCACTGAGCCACCCAGCTGTCCCCCAGGTTTTTCTAAAACAATTCCGTTCATCATTTTTACAGCACAATAGCTTTCTATCATATACACATACCATAACTTGTTTTTTTTATTCCCACCCTTCTCCCATCCCCAAGTCACAGAAGACATCATCGAGCAAACTATATAGATTGAGTCTTTCATGCTTTCACTTAGTTCATTCTCTGGAAGTGCATTCAGAAGTTATTATTCAAATATTAAATCTGTAGATGTATATAATGTTCTACTTGTTTCATTCTTCATTATCTCATATAGTTCTTTCCAAGCTTTTTAAAAATTGATTTTCTCATTGTTTCTTACAGTGCAATATATTCCATCACAAGCATATACCACAATTTATTTAACCATTCCCCAATTGATGGGCATCTCTTCAGTCTCCAGTTCTTTGCCATCACAAAGAGGGCTGCTCTAAATATTTGGGAACACATAGGTTTTTTTTCCTTTTTCCTTGAACTTCTTGGGAAATAGTCATAAATTGTTTATACATTCCCTAATTGATGAGTTCCTCCTATAATTCCAATTCTTTACCACTACAGATAGCTATTATAAATATTTTTGTATATATGCATCTTGTTCCTCTTTCTTTGATCTCTTTGGAGTATAAATCTTATAGTGGTATCACTGAGTCACAGGGTATGCATAGTTTAGTAGGGTTTGGGTTTTTGTTTTTTTTAGCACAGTACTGCAGGGCCATTTTATAGTCCACCACCAACAGTATATATTAATCGACCTCTTTCTGCACAGTCCCTCTAACATTTGTAATTATCTTTTTTTTGACAACTTTGCCAATCTGATTGGTGTTTAGTGGTACCTGATGGTTACTTTAATTTGCATTTCTCTAATTACTATTGACAGTGCATTTTTTTTCAACCACTGATAGCTTATAGTTCTTCCTCTGAAAATTGCTTTTTAATATCCTTTGATCATTTATCATTTGGGGGATGACTTATCCTTATCAACTTGAATTGATTACCTATGTATCTCAGAAATGAATCCTTTATCAGAGGAATTTGCTACCAAGATTTTTCCCCATTCATCTGTTTCTCTTCTAATTTTGGCTGTATTGTTTTTGTTTGTATGAAAAAATTTAATTTCATGTTACGAAAACTATCCATTTAACTTGCTATTATCTTCTCTATCTTTTGTTTGGCTGTGAACTGCTCCATAAATCTTAATAACTTTTTACTTGTTCCTCTAATTTATCTATGATGTTGCCTGTTATGGGTTTATCTTGGTATATAATGTGAATTTTTCTCCTCTACCTACCAGACTGCTTTCCAGTTTTTCCAAAAGTTTTTGTAAATAGTAAGCTCTTGCCAAAATAGCTGAGTTTATCAGCATTAGGTTATTGTGTTCATTTGCTTCTGTGTAACATGTACCTAATTTGTTCCTGTGGTTGAACTATTTTTTTACAGTCTTTTTAAAAATTTTATTTTTGTTGCCATGCAAAACATATTCCCATAGTGGTCATTGTTGTAGGAGTACACTTATACATAACCAAAATCCCAAAATAAAACCATAAGTACACTGATGTGAAAAATGACTCCAACAGTTCTTTCTGGTTGAGCTATTTCTTAACCATTACCAAATTGTTTTTCCTTCTCATTTTTTTAATTAGTTCCCTTGATATTGCTTATCTTTTGTTCCTTCAGATGGATTTTTTACATGTAATTGGGAAAAATAAAATATTAAAGAAAGAATTTAGATATCATGTCACTTGTTGAATATGTATTTAGCTTTTATATTTATTCATTATCTATAGTACCTTTCAGCAAAACATAGTTCTCTTGTTTATTTCTTTTAACTACTTCTATTTATGTTGTTGCTTTGCCTGAAATCATCATTCCTAGTCCTGCTTTTTTTGTTTTTATAACTTTAGCTGAAACATAATAGGTTTTGTTCAAGCCACTTATTAGAACTTTGTGCATCTTTCTGCTTCAGAGATGTCTATAAATAACATATTGCTGGATTCTGGTTTTTAATCCATTCCATAATCCTTTTTTCATGTTATAGGTGAACTTATGTCATTCACATTCAAAGTTATGGCTTTTAATGATGTATTTCCTTCAGTCCTCTTCTCTTATTATTTATCCTTCTCTTCATTTCCCAACCCCTCTTCAAGAGTTTGTTTTGCTTAAGACTAATCTCTCCCTTAATCTACCCTCCATCGAATTCTCCCTTTTCCTTTCTCTTTTCCCCTGTTGAAATGCATTTCTGTTCTCAACTCTGTGTGTGTATATGGTATGCACATATTCTCTTCTCCTTTAACTAGTTCTGATGAAAATGAGATTCAACTATTGCTCATTCTTGCCCCTTCCATTTTTCTAATTGCAACCCAATTATGTATGATATTTGTATCTTCCTTCCTCTCCCTTCATCCCCCAGCCACCCCTTTTGCACTGCTTTACTATTTCCTTTCCATTCTTCTCTTAAGATCATCAAAACTTAACAGAACTATTTCTAGGCTCACTATATAATTAGATTCTCTCTATGATCCACATTGGTGATAGCCAGTGGAATATGTTAATATTATCATATATTATCTCCCCCATATTTTAGAATATTAACAGTTTATCTGTGTTTATTCCCTTATGGCTGCTCACTCCTGTTTACCTTTTGATGATTCTCTTGATTCCTGGGCTTAGTTCAAATTTTCTACTCAGGTCTTCTTCTTTTCATCAGGATGCTTGGAAGTCCTCTATTTCATTAAAAGGCTGTTTCCCCCCATATAGCATTGTATCCAGGTTTTCTGGGTAAGTTATTATTGGTTATAGGCTTACCCCTTTTGCCTACTGGAATATGGCATTCCAAATTCTCTATTCTTTTATAATAGGGGCTGCTAAATATTTTAAGATCTTGAGAATGATTCCTCAGTATCTGGATTGTTTCTTTCTGTCTACTTGCAGTATTTTTCTTTAACCTAGAAGTTCTGGATTTTGGCAATAGTATTCCTTAGCATCCTAATTTTGGGGTTTCTTTCAGGAGGCAACTAAAGGTTTCTTTCTATTTCTACCTTGCCCTCTGATTCTAAGAGACCTGGGTAGTTTTATGATTTCTTGAAATAGGATGTATGGGTTTTTGTAATGGCTTTCAGATATTTCAATGATTATTAAGTTATCTTTTAGTTGACCTGCTTTTTTTGCTAAGAGGTACCTTGTATTTTGGGTCACTTAGTGCCCATGACTGGAAGTTCCAGTAGCTTGTTGCTCGATTTATCCAGCATCAGCCATCTGGGATGACCTGCTAGTAGGCTCCCCTTTTGTCTGGGATTCCTGGCTTGGTTATTCCACTTTCTTCACTTTTCTGATCAAGATTTGGTCCACTGTGTTTTTTAGATCTTTGTGGAGGATGTGATTTGGAGGAGGAGGAATATACTTCTTCCTTTTGGTCTTCCACCTTAATTACTTTCCTAATTATTAAAGTCATTGAGCTTGGTTTTCTGCTTTGTGCCAGATAATGTGCAGTTCTCCAATATGTTGAAAAGTGGAGCTATTTTTGCCCTATTCCTAAATTTTCTTCTTGCAGTAGCTTAGAAGCTATGGATTCTAAGGGATGGAAGCAAGGACAGGAGGCACTTCTGGACCAGGGGACAACCACGTCTGCAAGTGCTTGGAGATGGGAGATGGAAGATGGAATATCATGGACAAAGAATAGCAAGTAGGCTCACATAGCTGGAATAGAGTTTGTAAGGGAGAATAATATGCAGTAAATCTAGTAGGCTGCTGATCTTGAGTTGACCCAGGTCAGCCCACATATACATATACTGTCCTCTCTGCTCTATGTCCCTTAGGTTTGGCCAGTCACCCAGCTCTGCCAGATGAAGGAAGGCCTCAGGACCAGAGACATTTACTCTAACCTATTTTCCACATGAACAATTATGCCAAGTAATACAAAAATACTAGGCTTGGGGTCAGAAAAACTGAGTTCAGATACAAGCATCTATACTTATTGGCTAAATTACTCTAGACAAGGCATTCCATGTCTCTGAGACTCAGTTTCCTCATCTGAAAAATATCTACAATAGCAACCTTACAGGGTTGTGGTGGGGAACTTTGCAGATCTTAATGGGCAGTGGAAATGGGAATCATTTTAGTGACCAGGCTACCAGATTTATCATCATGGAAAGACTTACCAGGCTCCTTTATTCGCTTCTTTTTGCCTCTGCCTCCCTCTACCAAGAAGGAACTCTGCCCTCCCCAGTTGGGCATCCTGAGTCCCCCAGATCCCCCATGCCCCCAGAGGAAGCCATGCCCTAATTTTTACTTGGGACTTTCACCCCCTACACCCAGCCTCAGCCATGTCTCTGTAGCTTTAGCCCTTTCCCAAAGCAAAGGTTCTGATCTTCTTATGAACAGAACTCTTCTCCCTCTAGGCCCTCCTTTCAGAGAATCCAGCCGACAAGTAGACAACCATTTCCTGACAGTCAAGGAGAGCCGAACTTCCCAGATAACAAACTAATTCCAAACCAATCCATTCTACTATTGGTGGTGAACCCTTCATCCATCCCCATGGGCAAGAATTCCCATGCTGGCTCCAGACATAATGGGGTGTGAGAGTTGATATTTTCCCAGGAATCCTGTGATTCCAGACAGATCTTTTTTTTAAGAGGACAACTTAGACTTACTGGTTTCAGAAAGGGCAAATTTCATTAAGGGGGCTTCGGTTTATGACCATATGCAGCCCATGTTAAGGTGTTGCCTTAACCAGATAGAAGCAAACCTAGCCATGGGATCTGCATGCTATTTCTCTCTGTGGCACTACTTGGAGTGTTACTTAGATGTACAGATGATCCACTGTTTTCTCCCACTGCCTCCTGGGATGGTTCCTTTCATTTCATCTTTTTTTTTTTTAATCTCCCTTTCACACTTTGACATTTCCTGGATTGTGGGAAAGGGCAGAACCATGATCCTTTGTTATCATGTGGGCTGTACCATACTATGCAGCAAGAAATAGAGGGGGGGAAATTTGGGAGAGAGATGGAGACAAAGCAGGAGCAGGAGAGAAACCCAAGGTCACCAGAAGTCCCCCCCCATCAACCCACCCACCCAGAGAGACAAGCACCGAAGCTTCCAGCCAGATGAGGGAATGGAGGTGTGTGGGCCGAGACTTGGATGCTCAGTCAGTCAGATGGAATGTCATGGCAGGCAGGGGCCAACAGGATGGAACTCCACCCAAATGAGAATGAGAAGATGGCCAAGAGTTAAGTCGATGTGTTTCACAACCAGTTGTCATGATGCCATGGATCCCTGAGATCCTCAAGAAGATGCTTTTCAGGGCACTGCCATGGCCTCAGTCCCTGTGGCCAACTTGTGTCTCTGGAAGTAGTGGTGATCATGATGGACACATGGCACGATGAACATGATTGGGTGTGGAAGACTGTGCTTCCTACCTTGCATCATACCAGACCCATGGGCACCAATGGGTCTTAGTAAGCTTCTGCATGGGCTATTTCCTGCTGGCATCACCCTAGGTCAGGCCTGTAATGCTTCATTTATAGACTTCCTATAATAGCCTCATTGACCCTCTTTTCTTCTCCAATCTACCATGCATAAAAATGCCAGATTAATCTATCTAAACCATTGCTTGGATTGTATCAGGTTTTGTCCCAAAGATGATCAATGACTCCTCACTACCTACCAATAAAGTCTAAACTCCCTAGCCTGGAACTGAACCTAATCCAACAAATACTTTGTTAAACGTTTACAGTAAAGCATGCAAAAAAAAAATGGAAAATGAGGGGATGCTCTTTGATTGGGCAATGGCTAAACAAATTGTGGTATCTGTTGGTGATGGAATACTAATTCCATGTGAACTAGAATGAACTCCAGGAATTGATGCAGCGTGAAACGAGCAGAACCAGGAGAACATTGTACACAGAGACTGATACACTGTGGTACAATCAAATGTAATGGACTTCTCTACTAGCAGCAATGCAATGATCCAGGACTATTTGGAGGGACTTATGAGAAAGAACACTATCCACATCCAAAGAAAGAACTGTGGGAGCAGAAACACAGAAGAAAAACAATTGCTTGATCACATGGGTCAATGGGGATATGATTGGGGACGTAGACTCTAAACAATCAGCCTAGCACAAATGTCAACAATGTGAAAATAGGTGTTGATCAATAACACATGTAAAACCCAGTGGAATTGTGCGTTGACTACGGGAATGGGGTGGGAAGAGGGGAGGGAAAGAACACAAATTATGTAACCATGGAAAATTTTTCTTTATTAATCAATTAAATATAATTTGAAAATAAATAAATAAAAGTATGCAAAGTATCGCAGATATGGAATTCAAAATAGAAATAAAGAAAACAGTCCCTGATCTCAAGGAGCATATATCTGGGGGGGGGGGAACAACATGTCCCCAGGCATATATAATGTTGTTGTTCAGTCATTCAGTCATGTCTATCTCTTTGTGACTCCTTCTGTTCTCATAATGTCCATGGGGTTTTCTTGGCAAAGGTACTGGAGCAGTTCTCCAGTGGAATCCCCTTTTGTCAGAACTTTCCACTATGGCCCATCTGTTTTGGATAACTCTACACGACACAGAACATGGTTCCATTGAGTTATGCAAGTGCTTCTCCCACAACAAAGCAGTGATCTAGGAGGGGTGATATAAGATAAATTTGGAAAAGGAAAAGAATACTCAAGTTTTGAGGAGGCAGAGAAGAGAACTCAAGAGCCTATATGATGTAGACCTTCTATCCTTCTCCAGCATCACCTCACAATATTTCCTGACAAAATGGCCCCAGAGGTCCCTTCCAACTTCATGATTCTGCAACCCAAATGGCATATATCTTGAAAATGGGTATGGAATGTTTCATTGTGCCTTTGCTTATTTATCCCTCACCATCTTTTCATCATCTCTGAGGCTCCTTTAAGGCTCAGTTCAAGGTCTGCTCCTATACCCCCTAGCCTTCCCCCATCATCCCAGCCCAGTGATTCTTTATAACTTTGCACTTAGGTAGTTCTAGCTGAATCTGGCTATATCCTTGAGAGAGGATTTTATTTTGGGGGCAGAACTCCAGGAAGACTGGAGTTCAAATCCAACTTTACCCTGTTTGCCTCAGTTTCCTCAATGATTAAATGATCTGGAGAAGGAAATCACAAACCACCCAGTATCTCTACCCAAGAAAACCCCAACCGGGTCATAAAAAGTTGAACACTAATGAAATAACTCAACAACAAGTATCTTATTTTACTTAGTACAGAGGAAAATCTTAGAGGGGAGGAACCATATCCAGCTTAGTGTCTAATGTGGTGTCCTACATGTGATAGCTAATAGCTAACATTTATATTGCATTTACTATGTACCAGGTACCAGCTATGCACATTTACCATTAGTATTTTTATTAATCTTCACAATACCATTGGGGGAGATTGCTACTATTATCTCCATTTTACAGATGAGGAAACTGAGGCAGAGAGCAGTTAAACAGCTTGCTATTTATATTCTGGCCTTCTCAATCCCAGGCCCCTCTACCCATTGCACCACCTAACTGCCTCGATATAGAACATATAACATGGGTTCAACACTAGTTAACTGGTTGATTGATTGAATGAATGAATGAATGAATGAATGAATGAATGAATGAATGAATGAAGTAAAAGACTGAGTAATGCTGGATTGGGAGGGAGTGAGTGCACATGCCTTGAGGTATCTGTTCCTACTGGCTGATTGCTTATGAAGACCAAAGTAATACAGTGGGACAAATATACTGGATCTGAGGTCAGATGACATGAGTTCAAATCTCATTTCTGCCACTTTCTAACTACAGGATCCTGGCCAAGTTACCTCAGTGTCTGGGCCTGTTTCCTTCTCTGTTAAATGGGGCTAATACTCTTGCAAGTTAGAGCATTTTTTTCAATTTGAAGAAAGCACTTGATAAATATGGGTTGGCATCTTCTGATCAAGGCATCAAAGGTTAGGAATTGTCTTGTCCTGACTTCTTAACCCGAGGCTAAAATATAATCTTGAGAGAGTGTGTGTGTGTGTATTTTTTTCCTTTTTTTTTTGAACCTTCATCTTCCATCTTAGAATCATTACTGTGTGTTGTTTCCAAGGCAAAAGAGTAGTAAAGGCTAGGCAATGGGGGTAAGTCAGGATCACACAGCTAAGAAGTGTCTGAGGCCAGATTTGAACCCAGGACCTCCCATCTCTAGGTCTGGCTTGTTTGGGTGAGCCAACTAGCTGTCTCGTGTATTTTTAATTTTTTTTTAAACTCTTACCTTCCCTCTTGGAGTCAATACTGTGTATTGGCTCCAAGGCAAAAGAGCGGTAAGGGCTAGGCAATGGGCCTAGGCAATGGTGACTTGCCCAGGGTCACACAGCTGGTAAGTATCTGAGGCCACATTTGAACCTAGGACCTCCCATCTCTAGGCCTGGCTCTCAATCCACTGAGCTACCCAGCTGCCCCCTATTTTTAATATTTTGACAACTATGCTTCAACAAAACTGATTTTTAAATTATCTTTTAAAATTTTATTCATATAAAAATAAAAATTTAATTTAATTAATTACATAAATAAAATTAAAATAAAGTTTAAAAAATTTTATGAACTTAAAAGACAATATTTGAAGAATGGTCTTTATATTGTACTGGATTGCCAAAATGGTCTAGAACCCTTTCCCTAAGAGCTATGCCCCTAAAGCTATTCACCATGAATTGTCAGGACCTGAAGGAAGCAAGGAGACCCTAATTCTAAGGAATTCCTTAATCATTTACCTCTGTAGGTAGGAAAGAATTGGCTGATTGAGAATTGGGATGTCTGCAATCCTCAATTCTTCAAATACCACACCATGTTCTACACCAGTGATGGCAAACCTATAGCCCCTAGGCCAGAGGGAGCTCCTCCTCTTCCTCTCACCACTGTGCCTCATGACATTTTTTTTCACATCACCAGCCCCTCTGCCCAGCGACCCATAATGGGAGTGCTTCCTCCCTCCTCTGTCTGGGGTACATGTGACTTGAGAGTGTAGTTTGGGCACTCGGTCTCAAAAAGATTTGCCATCACTGCTCTGTACTGATGGTCTGCCATTGGAAAGGGTGGTCATCAAGGAGTTGTTTAAATGATATGTTTATGTTTATAAACAATGAAATGTTTAAATGATAGACGATTAGAGCAGGAGGGGCCCTTCTACTCAGATGCCAGTCTTGAAAAAAAAAATGGAATTGTGGGTAACATCAAATTCACCAAGTTGGAGGAAGAAGAGAGTGATACCCAGAACCTAGCCTTGACTGCCAATAATTGGCAATGGAGCCTGGGAACAAACCACTTTTTTTTTTTTCTGGAGACAGCTCAAGTCAATGTAAGGGACAAAAGGGATGCTCTCCACTCCCCCTAGATCTGGAAGGGAAGGTGAAGAAGAAAGTATCCTCACTCTGCCTCTGTACCCACCATATTGGTGATAAAAGCAAGGACCTTGGGAAGACCAGATCTAATAGACAAGGCCAAGGGCTGCAGTTGGGGGGAGGAGGAGATGAAGGTGAACCTCTCAAAGTCTACCCCAGAAAGACTATTGGGAATCCCATTGGAGCTGCTGCCACCAATGGGCAATTTCAGCTAATTACCCCAATTGTTGCTGTTATCCCCTTAATGAAAAACACAGCTTTACTTCTAAGCAGGCACTGGGCCTGGCAGAAAGATGAAACCTGAAAATCAGCAGACACAGGGCTGCACAAAGTTCTTTCTACTAAAATTAAGCCATGTTCAAGGCACACTGGGGAAGGGCTGGAAATAGCTTCAGACTGAAGCCAGCCACCCATGGCCCACACCAGGCACCGGATGGACACGCTCAGGGCTAGTCAAGAGGCCTGAATCCCAAGTGCTCAGTTCAATAATGTAAGAAAATAAACACGGGGCTTATTTATAGCACAGGAAAAGGGCTGCTGCAGGAGAACTGGGCGCTTGGTAATCCATCCTGACGGGGCCAGATAGGATCCAGACCCCCAGCTTCTTCGGTAACTGGGTGAGTGGGATTCAAAGCCGGAAGAAAGAGGGACTGGCGACCACCATCGCCAGGTAGACCCAAAGGTTATCTTTTGTCTAATGGAGAGGCAGAAGAGCCGAGGAAAGCCTTGGCCTGGGAGGCTTAAGTTCGAATCTTGGCTTCCCAGAATTCTGGTTCCTTCTCTGTAAAATGAGGATTGGGCGCGTTGGTTTCTATGGCTCCTTCTGGATCTGGCCCAAAGAGGGAAGATGGCAGGATTCATTGGGCTGGGGCCGAAAGGGCTAGAATGTCAGCTTTGCTTTTCTGCTCTGACCCTTTGAAGGTCCCCCGAGTCTTTCTCTGAGCGTTTCATGACACGGTTAATGGTTTAAATTTATAGCAACTACCCAAATCGTGAAACAGACATAAAACCCGTCTTCTCCAAGTCTTTCTCTTGGAGCCAAACAGCTGCAATCTGTAGGGGGGAAAGCCTGTGAAAGGTGACGTGGGTGAAGGCTTCCTACGTCTGTTGTCCTTCAAGGCTCTCAAAACCCCATGAGGGAGGGGGTAGAGATATTAGTGCCCTTTTCTGGAGGGGGTCCTTTGCCTGCCAGGCCCATGTTTCATGGGATCGGAACGAGTTCTAATTCTGGTTTCTTAGTTCTAATTTCAGCAGCTCTTCACTGGACTCACTTGTCCAGAGTCTGGTGAAATGTAGGCTGTATGATCATGCTGTAAAAATGGAGATTTTGAACCTTAGACTCCAATCCCCAGAAGTCCTTGGTATTTCCCAGAATTCCCTGTAATCTCACCCGAGTCTCCACCTGGGTGAGATCACAATTAGTATTGAACTGGCAGTAACGCCTCCCACACTCTTCTCTGCCATTGCAATGATGTAGTAAGTAAGCTAAGCGTGGGGATTCTGAATGGGCTAATCAGCCATGGGCACGTGGTTTTTATTTTGTATCCTTGATTTCTGATCATCCTTAATAAACCTCATAAAATATAATATTTTTTATTATTAGAGACATAATTTAATTTTTACAATATCTAGCTTGTTGACAGACCTTTGGTCGGTTTTCCTTTGGGTGCCTTGGTTTATTCATGTGGAAAATGGGAAGAACATTGACTTTCTTACCTTGGAGGGAAAAGTAGCAAGACATTGGATTAGGGCTGGCTGTCTAGTGAGGATGGTTGTAGAAACAACGGCTCTACAGCCTCTCCTGGGGATAGCTGTCTGGGGAGTTCTGTGCCCTTTTCGTGTGTCATCTCTGAGCAATATATAGCTGAGGAGGGGATGGACAGGGTGGGGAAGATGCCGTCGTCGTGGGAGCCAGCCAGCTGGGAGCAGAACAGAGGGAAATGTCCCTCCCTAAAAAGTTGTAAATTTGAGGAAAACAAAACACTCTCAGACACAGACACTGGTGACTAAGCTGCTGCTGGAAAAGGAAAGAGGCCCGAAAGGCTGAAAAAAGGACCGAATTCTCCCCAGGCGGCCTCCCTCCTGGTGCCAGTGACAGCTAGCCTGCAAAACAGAAGCCACCGGCAGAGAGACGCCTGCAGAGTGAGCCGCGCTCACCCTCTTTGGGAGATGAGGGGCCCCCGCAATTTTAGGATAGAGACTAGGAGAGCTCTGGGAGCAGCTTTGCTACAGCACAGCTACACCTAATGACCTGCAGCCCTGTGGAGAAGGATACCAGGGGCTGCCAAGCTCTCCCTTCACACAGAAACAATCTTGGGTACCCAGAGAATGATGAGGCACAGACAGGTAGAGTGCCAAGAGCAATGGATTTGGAGAAGATCTGAGTTAAAATTCTGACTCAATTCCTTCCCACAAGACCTCAAATGGCATTGAAGCTTACTTCTTTAGCTGTAAAATGGGCACAGGAAAGGTGGGAGAGGTCGGACTGAACTAGCCGTCTACAGTTCCTTCAAGCTCTAATAAATTCTTTGGTCTTGAGGTGTACCCAATCAGACGATATGTTCCTCTGGCTTATTTTTCCTGGCCAGGAGAAGATAGAGCCTGGGTTCAGATTCTTAGAAATACAGGATTGAAAATGAGGGGAGAATATAAATATAAAATATAAAAGTTGGAGAGTTCCTCAGAATATGGGGACCCTACTATATTGTTGGGGAAGCTGCGATTTGGTTCAACCATTTTGGAAGTTGATTTAAAATGATACTAGATGGGGGCAGCTGGGTAGCTCAGTGGATGGAGAGCCAGGCCTAGAGACAGGTTCAAATCTGGCCTCAGACACGTCCCAGCTGTGTGACCCTGGGCAAGTCACTTGATCCCCATTGCCTAGCCCTTACTGCTCTTCTGCCTTGGTGCCAATACACAGTATTGATTACAAGATGGAAGATAAGGGTTTAAAAAAAACTACACTAGATGCAAATATCAATAATATGGAAATAGGTCTTGATCAATGACACATGTAAAGCCCAGTGGAATTGTGCGCCAGCTACCGGAGGGGGTGAGGGGAGAGAAAGAAAGCGAATCTTGTAACCATGGAAAAGTATTCTAAATTAATCAATTAAATAAAATTTTCTAAAAAAAAATAAAAACAAAATTACCCTAGAAAAATGGCTAACTTGCTTAATTTTTGGACTTGGTGATAAAACTACTGGATATTCACCCCCCTCTCCCCAAGACGTTGCTGACGTAGGGAAAGGACCCATATAGACAAAAGTGGTTATAATAATACTTTGTGTGATATCAAAACAACTGAAAAATAAAGGAGGAGATCATTGATTGGAGAGGGTGGATCCAATTGAGGCACATGAATGCCATGGATCATTATTAAGCTGTCATGAACAAGAATAAGAAGGCTTCCAAGAACTGATGCGGAATGAAGTGAGCAGAACCAGGGAACCACATGCACAATGACCACAACAATACAAAAGGGAACGGTAAATAGATGTCAGAACTCTGAAAGACGATTTTCTGGGAATGGATGTTCCCGAGAAATGACCACAGGAGCTTTTGAAAACGCAATAAAACTTTAATTTTTTTTTTTCCTTAAGGGAGTCCACTTGGTTCTACTTGGAAGAAGAGAGTGAGCAAGGGGGGAGCATGTGCTGAGGGGCAAAGCCTGTAGGCTCATTTAGCCTCCAGATCCCAAGAAGGAAAGCTGTGATGACTTCCAAAACATTCCTGGATGGGAATGCCTGCCAATTCAGTTAAAATTCCCGCTAGGATTGCTTCACAGGAAGCAGCTGGGACTCACAACTCCCTGTGTTCCTTGCTGGTCCAGGGTCATTTCAGAAATAGAATGGTGGCTTCTGTTTGCTACAAGAGGAGCTTATATCTGCATCAAGGAGCCAGAAAAAATTGAGTCCTCCTTAGAGATGTCACCATCCTTAAAAGGGAAGCAAGCCTGGTAGCTGAACTGGAAGCTTCCAACAGTAAAGGTCTTCCTACTTTCCAATCTGGTCCCCACCAGATATTCAGGATCTAATTAGCATCATTGTTCTGATTCCAAAACCAGACTCCCCTGGTTCCCATGGGCAGATGCTCCCATGTTGTGCGTAGGACCTTGAAGACCAGTTCTTTAACCCTGATCTGGGATGAATAAACCAAGATGGCTGAATTTCTACTCACCATTGGATCCAAAAGTCTTACTCATCCTCTGTGAGTTGTTCCTACTCTACCGGTGATCTTGGGCACATCGATCAACCTCTTTGGATCTCAGTTTGTTCATCCGTAAAATCCAAGAGCCAGTCAGGATCATCTCTAAGGTCTCTGTCACCTCGAAAGCCCAGAATGCTCTGAGATACCTTGGATTTCACATAGTACTTGGTCTTGCAGTATTCAGGTGCTTACGATGTGCCTGGTACTGGGCTAAGCACTGGGGAATACAAAAGCAAAAAGCATGGCCATGCCAGTCCTCAGGGAATATCCATCCTAATTGAGAAGGATATGAAATATAGAGCCTGGTAGATGGGGTTCTGGTCAAGAGAATCACAGTGGTGAGTGGCTTTAGAAAAATGTTATGATTACTGTGCTCATGAAGCAAGACTCGGGAAAGGGGCAGAGTATGAGAGCGCTGGGCATGGCATGAAGATGGCCACGAACAATGGTAGGGAGGGGGTGGCATAGGGCATAGCTGGGCTGGGTGAGAAAGCTCCAACCCGGGTCGCCAGTGCAGCAGATGGGCATGACTGAGCCAGGAGTGGAGTCAGGAGCTTATCAGAGTTTTTCACGTAGGTAGTGTGTTAACTGTCTTGTTAGACGGCAAGTTCTTTGAAGGCTGGGACCTTCTCATCTGTTCTTATCTTCCCCAGGGATTGGAATCAGGGCTCTCTGAATGAACAGGGTTGATGTCCGTGGCCCTGAATACCCACATTGTGGTCTTTCTGCTGTTGCCCACCCTGATCCATGGAAAGTCCTCACTGTGCAGAAGCTGGGATCCAAGACTGTCAACTGTCAACCGAGGAGAGCAGCCAAGGAGAACGAAGAGCATTCCCTGCTCTGCACAACATACGTGTGTATCGACCCCCAAACACATATACCCCTGAAATTAATGTTAGTAAAACAAAATAAGGAGTAAGCATGAGGTCTGGCTTCCATGGTTCTAGGTTCAAATCCCAGTTCTGCTATTTTCTATTTCCATGGCCGGGCCATGATACTTCCTTCAGTTTCTTCACCCATAAAAGGATAGAGTTGGATTAAATAATCTCTACGGTCTTGTTGAGTCTCAAAGAAGCTACACATGGTCTGGGCAGTGATGCCTTTGCTAAAGGGATGGGGGCACTGGACTAGGGAGAAACCAAGTTGGCCCTTAGGAAGGGGGGAATCAGAGATGACCAATCACAAGGTCTGGATGAGAGTTGAAAGGGTCCGGTCTTCCCATTTCATAGACCCAGGACTTGAGGTCCACTTTGGTGAAGTGTTATGTCCAAGGCAATCCAGGGCTCCTGCCATGCAACACAAAATCCAGGTCAATGTTTCTGCATTTCTGCTTTAGTTTCTTCTGGCAAGGTCAACTGAGGAGGAGAGAGAGGAAGAGTGAGAGGAAGAAGGAGGGGGAAGGAGAGGAAGAGTTGGTTCGAGGAAGAAGCAATGATAATGTACATAAGGTAAAATGTCAGGAACGATCTCACATGAATGAGCAAAGACTTAATTCAAACATGGAACTCATATTCCAACAGGGTCCCAGCAGTGGAAAAAGCCCAGCCAGACCCCCAGGACAGAGAGGAGGGAGTGGCTGAGCACCCACATTTGGACTCAGTCCAGGGACAACTTGGGTTCACCTTCTCTGTGGGCTGATGGAAGGAAATCTCTTTAAAAAGATTTCTCAATCTGTAACCAGCTGCTGGTCTTCACAAGCCAAAACATGACATTTTAATTAGCATCATTGTTCTGCTTCTGAAACCAGGCTCACTGGTCCCCCAAGGCTAGATGCTTCTGGGTCCTGCTGCTGGTGGGGGCTGGGAGCTGATTATTTTTTAACAGCTCTGAGAGGCACTAACACTTCCATGTATGGGGGGGGGGGTGATCGTGGACTGTCTGAGCTCTGCCTCTGAGATTCCATGGAAAACTGGCCTGCAGCTAAGGGAAGCCAGGACTCCCACATGTATTTGAGAGCAGGCACCCAGGCTAGCTCTTTGGGCTAGAAGACACCTGCTAGATCATTTTCTTGAGGATACCCACCCAGTGTAATGGAAAGAGCTTGGGACTGGAAAAGTCAAAAGAAGCCTGGACCAACTTCCCACCTCTGGCCACTCGAAATGACCCAAGGCAAGTCACTATCACACCTGTAAAACAAGGATAAAAATGTCTGCTTTGTTAGAATCTAGCCTGTAATATTGCTTTGTTTTTCTAATTGTTTTTTTTTTAATTTGTACCACCAAAATATTCATAGCTGCGCTCTTTGTGATGGCAAAAAATTGGAAAATGAGGGGATACCCTTCGATTGGGGAATGATTGAACAAACTGTGGTATCCGATGATGATGGAATACTATTGTGCCTAAAGGAATAATGAACTGGAGGGATTCCATGTGAACTGGAAAGATCTCCAGGAATTGACGCAGAGTGAAAGGAGCAGAACCTGTAGAACATTGTACACAGAGACCGATACTCTGTGGCACAATTGAATGTAATGAACTTCTCTACTAGAAGCAATGCAATGATCCAGGACAATTATGAGGGACCTATGAGAAAGATGCTCTCCACATCCAGAGGAAGAACTGTGGGAGCGGAAACACAGAAGAAAAACAACTGCTCAATCACATGGGTTGAAGGGGATATGATTGGGGATGCAGACCCTAAAAGATCACCCTAGAGTAAATATTAATAATATGGAAATAGGTCTTGATCAATGACACATGTAAAACCTGGTGTTTTGTATGTTGGCTATGGGAGGGAGGTGTGAGGAGGGGAGGGAAAGAACATGATTCATGTAACCATGGAAAGTTTTTCTTAATTAATCAATAAAATAAAATAAAAAATAAAATAAAATAAAATTTGTACCACCAATCACGCGTCGGCTACTGGGGGTGTGGGGGGGATGGAAAAGAAAATGATCTTTGTCTTTATTGAATAATGCTTGGAAACGATCAAATAAAATATTATAAAATTAAAAAAAATTTGTACCACCATAGTTTTTTGTTTTTTGTTTTTTTTTTAATCTCGATCGTCTACCTTAGAATCAATGCTAAATATTGGTTCCAAGGCAGGAGAGTAGTAAGGACTAGGCAATTGGTGTTAAGTACCCTGCCCAGGGTCACACAGCTAAGGAAGTGTCTAAAGCCAAATTGGAACCCAGGACCCCCCCATCTCTAGCCCTGGCTCTCTATCGATTGACCCACCACTGACCTGAGAAAAAGGAGACCCAAGGCTATAAGTCTTCTCCTGATGCCTCTTCCTGGTGAGGGGATGCCTGGACCAAGGACAAGCACGGGCTGACCATTCCTAACCAAGCTAGGCAGGTCTTAAGTAAGAGCCTAGTGGGAGACTGTGTCTGAAGTCTGAGGCCCAGCCTGTTCAAGGGCAGAGACGCAGAGTAGGGGCCACTTGACGAGCAATCTTTTAGCTCAGGAAGAATGTGGATTAAGTCACTGGAAGGGCTGCGATCTCTAGCTTTGGAGGGAATGTCCACACTAAGCAAAGCATGGCTCCTTGAAGCAACATGGCTGGAATTCCAAAGAAGGCTGGGTCCCTGGGGCAAGGTGGGAAGAGAGATCTTGGCTTTGCTACTTTTTTGTCAGTTTGTCTCCACAGGCCTCGGTCAGTCTCAGCTTTAAGTCTTACAAGACTCACTCCCTGCTCCCTAGGGATGTCCCTTGGGTGCCCTCAGATGGGCTGACAGGGCAAAAACACCATGAAGTCCAGAAGCCACAGCAATGACGGTGAATGGTGAGGGGGTGAGCTGGCACACGTGCAAGGGATACTGATGTCCTGAGGAAGGAGTCTGTGCCCACTTATGTGCAGCCTGGGACTCCAGAGACACATCAGGCATCTTTCCTCATCCCACTGCTCTATGCCAATCTGTGTTAGGATAGGGAAGAAGGACCAGACATGCCCCCAGCTGAGGAGCAATTCTTGATGCAGATCTTCCTCTTTAAGCACAGCACTTCTGACTTAGAAGCAGGATTTAAGGCCCCTTACAGCTCAGAGTTATGAATCTCTTTACTCATCTGGGCCTCAGTTTCCTCATCTACAAAATGAAGAGAATACCCAGGGGTGACCTAATAGGGTAGGAGACATGGGATCCAAAGAGATACTGCGTGCAAAGTGCCTGGCAAATGTTAGTGTGATGCACGAACAGTTATCAGTGCATGGTGATGAAGATGATGATGGGGGTGACACAGGGAGCAAGGAGTTTTCCTGGACCTCCGTCTTGATTGTCCTCAAAGCCCCTGTGCATCTCCCAGCTCTCCTGTTTTCAGTGTTTGGTGCACAGGGCAGAAAAATGGAAGGATTTTCATTCTTGCCCTGATGCTGCCACCACCACATATCTTCGGCATCTCTACACCGGTAGACATTCATTTCGAGTCTCTTCTGTTAAATATATAAGTTCAGCTATGTTTGTTTCTATCCTGCTTTTTTGGTTGATTCAAAACAAGGTGTCAAGGACAGCACTCACAATATAGACATGGTTATCCATGTCTAGCTGGAACATATGTTTGCAAAAATTCAAAATGGAGTGAATCAGCATTTTCTTGAATTAAATATATACTTAAAGCCTTATTCTCACTGTATTACATTAATACTACAAAACCTTAAATTAAGTATAGTCACTGCCTTCCATATAGGGAGGAATCACCCACACTTTTGTGGCATTTGAGGCATCGTTCATCACTGATCTTCATGGTAATTGGGTAGATTATTCTGTTGCCAATCTGTAAATTGATCCAAGATTCCACATCAGCCTGGTTAATGTAAAGACTGGAGATTAGCCAGCTAATGAACTGGCATTTATCCAGTAAACAAAAACAATAAAAAGACATTAGGCACCTCTTGGATATCCCATGATGCTCAAGGCTTTCTCAGCTGGATGGTGATTACAGGAATTCAGTGTTCATCTGTGAACGAAGTGCCTCTTATCCATTCCCAAGAGAGTTTTGTAATTCTCTCTCCAAAGGAAAAGGGGATTTTCTGATGGAAAACTAGACTCCCTTGCAACTTCATGACTTTTTTCAACATTAGAACCTTTCCAGTCCTAGTAAAAAGCTTCTTTCTCCTTCTCTTCTCATGACTGACAACAGAAATTAGACTTATTAGAATTTTAGAACAGCCACATGACCATGTATAGCTTTCAAAGTTATTTGTCTTGACCATATCATCGTCATGCAGAAATGGTTCTCCTGATTCTAGTCATTTCACTCTACCTCAGGTCATATAAATCTTCCCAGGTTTCTCTGAAAACCATCTTCTTCATAATTTCTTAAAGTATAATATTGTTCCATAGCATTTATGTACCATAACTTGTTCAGCCATTATCCAATGGTTGGGCACGCCTTAGACTTCTCATTTTTGCCACTTCCAAAAGAGTCGCTCTAACTATTTTTGTATATTCTTAGTTTATTTGATTTTGGATGACATCCTTTCAATCCCCCTTCTCCATTTTCCTCTTTCCTTGTTGAATATAAGGTATTTTTCTATACCCAACTCTGTGTATATTCTTCTTTCAGTGTCCAGTTCAGGCAGGAATGAGCTTCAAGCTCCAGCTTTCTTCCCTCCCATCTCTTCCTTGCCTGTACAGATAAAGTCTACTTGTGCACTCTGCTTTTTGAAATCACATTCCCCAAACTTGCTATCCTCTTTCCATTTTTCTCTTCAGATCATCGAGATATAACAGAACCACCCTCTCAGGCCCTCTGCCTAATTAGTCTCCTCCTATGATCCTGATGATGATAGGATTCAAAGGGAACATGTATCGTCTCTCCATTTGAATGTAAGTGATTTATCCTTGTTGAGAACCTTGATTGTCATTTGTGTTTACCTAATGTTTCTAAATGGTCCTGTTGAAACTTTCAAGTAACTACAAAGCTCTGGTCTTTTCAGGAATAATTTTAGAAGTCCTCTATTTCATTAAAAGCTCATTTTTCACCCTGGAGGATTATATTCAATTTTGAGGTAAGTTATTCTTAGCTGTAAGACTTTATCTCACCTTCTGGATTATTAAGGTCTCAGCCCCTTTACAGAGGTGGATGCTACTTTGTGCATGATACTGACTGCTGTGGCTCCCTACTTGAATTCATTCTTTCTGGATGTTTGCAGTATTTTTCTTTGATCTATAGATTTTGGCTACAATGTTCTTAGGACTTTTCAAATGGAAGATTTCTTTTAGGAGGTGACTGATGGAATCTATTTCCACTTTGCCCTTTGGTTCCAAGACATCTGGGCAACTTTCTTTTCAGATTTCTTGAGTACAACCAACCACTGGCTCCTTTTTCTGATCATGGTATTCTGTGTCCAGTGATTTTCATGTTTACTCCTCAATTCTTTCGCCAGGTCATTTGTTTTTTGCTATGAGTTACCTCATAATTCCTTCTGTTTGTTCAGTCTTTTGACTTTATTTTAACATTTCTTATGGTTTCTTTTTGGTTTCTATTTGGTTCATTTTGATTTTCAGGGAGTTTGTTGTTTGGACAAATTTTTTACTTTCTGGACCAAGATGTTAAATCTTTTTTTCCCCCAATTTTCTCTTTCTTTTCCATTTTTTATCTAGTTAAAAAATTTTTTTTTTCATCATTTCCAAAAATTCTACTTGAATTTGTGCCTGTGCTGTGCTTTTCTTTGAGGCTTTACTTGTAAATGTTTTGAAGTCATTCTCTTCTTTCGGGTTTGTGTCTTAACCATCACTATCACAATAATTGTTTTTTAAGGTAGGGAGTGGGGTGGAGATTTTTTGCTCATTCTTCCAGCCTACTTTCTGACTTTATTTAGAATGTTAGGGTCAAGATCCTTACTTCTGGAGGGAAAGCCAGAGTTGGTCCTAAGAACTGGGTGCTTTCAGGATTTCAGGGATGGCTGAGGATAGAGTTAGCAAACTTTCAGGGCTTCATATTCTCATTCAGGGCAGTCTGATTGCTGCTCCTCTTGGTCATACCAAGTTCTTGACCTGGATTTGGGTCTGAGAAACAGAGAACTGTTGCTAGGCTCAGTTACTCTCTGCTATTTAGGAAGGTTCAGAGCAACAGAACAAGCTCCCATTTGGTCTGACTTCTGCTTTACTTATTTCTCTGCAGGCTTTAGCCTAGGCTGGAAGCTGAACCTGAGGCCCCACTCTGTTCCTGGGATCTGAGCCACACACCAGCAGCTTCTTACTTCTGAATTTACCCCCTACTCAATACATCCATGGCCCCTCCATACCCCAGAACACCATCCCTAGGCAGTTTTCCTACTCTGACCACTCAAGTTCCTTATTAGGTACCAGTTACCACCTGTTGGCCATCCTCCACACAGGGTCCGGTATGGATCTGGGTCATCTTCCTGCACTGGTTCACTGTCTCTCCCTGGATCTTAAAGTGGTCCATGAGACCCCAGGCACCTGGTCAGACCCATTCCCAGTGTCTATAGACCTCTCAGTCTGTCTCCCTATCCCAAGCTGGGATGAAAAAAATGACTTGTGTGACTTTTTTCTAGGATTTTGCCATCAGGATTCAGGTTGGTACACTTTCTAGGTCTGTTTGGAGATCTTTTATTGGGGCAGATAAGGGAGCTTGATGCCTTGCTTCCTCCTACTCTACCATCTTAGCTCTGCTTCCAACCATGAATATCTGATGAAGCATGCTCTAATATTCCCCCTTCCAGTGAAGAACTCTCATTGAAAGCCATGGCTATACTAGCTACTAGACACATCTCCTTTAATATCTAGGCTCCCTCCTTCCCTTTCTTTTCCTTTTTTCTTTCCTTTCCTTCCTTCTTTCCTTCCTTTCCTTCCTTCCTTCCTTCCTTCCTTCCTCCTTCCCTTCCTTCCTTCCTTCCTTCCTTCCTTCCTTCCTTCCTTCCTTCCTCCTTCCCTTCCCTTCCCTTCCTTCCTTCCTTCCTTCCTTCCTCCCTCCCTCCCTCCCTCCCTCCCTCCCTCCCTCCCTTCCTCCCTTCCTCCCTTCCTTCCTTCCTTCCTTCCTTCCTTCCTTCCTTCCTTCCTTCCTTCCTTCCTTCCTTCCTTCCTTCCTTCCTTCCTTCCTTCCTTCCTTCCTTCCTTCCTTCCTCCCTTTTTCTTTCCTTCTTGGTTTCTTTGTTTCCTTCCTTCTTTTTTTGTTTCTTTTCCTCCCTTACCCTCTGTGTTAGAATTAATACTAGGTACTGGTTCCAAGGCAGAAGAATGGTAAGGGGTAGGCAACTACTAGAGTTAAGTGATTTGCTCAGGGTCATACAGCTAGGAAGTATAAGGCCAAATTTGAACCCAGGACCAGCCTGGATCTCAATCCACTAAGCCACCTAGTTGACCCTAGGCAGCATTATTCTTAATGTAAGACCTAGAACTATATCCAAATATAGTTGACCAGAGTTGGCATTAAATGACCAAGCAGGGAAAAAGGTAAAAAATAAAATTTATTTATATTAAAAAGCCAGACCGAGGAACAATGGTACATGGTACACAAGGGACTTCGAGTCCCTCCTCTTGAACCAAGTCCCATAACCCAAGGCTGCAGTGAATGTATCATCTGTAAATCATGATCCTCTATTTGGTATCTGAACCCAATGCGGGGCTTTTCCCCAAAGAGCCTACTGATTTGGAAGAAGTAAAAGTGAGATGGGGATGCTATTTTCCATGATTTCCTTAAGCTAAAAAGTGTAGGCAGGTAAGTCTGGAACTGTCGAGGCGAGAGCAGACAGGCAGTCACAAGTCAGAAGTCCCGGAGTCTCAGTCTTACTCTGGACTCAGCCTTCCATTCTGTGTTTTCAAATGGGTCCACCAAAGACTCTAATGCGTGTCAGCCCTGACAGCCCAGGCCTGTCTGGTGGGCTCCTGGCTCTTGGGAAGAAGGCAAGGGGCTGACTCTATTCCCAAGTGTGGCACAATCACCACACGCCCCTTGACAGGCCTTGCCGAGGGGCCCCTGGTTCCCCGGAGCTTCTTTGCAGACTCTGCCTCCTACAAGTGGGGCCTTTCACAGGCTGCCGATGTTGGGGAAGCTCTTCAGTTTTTCAGGGAAGTCATCTTTATAGAGGACTGGGTCCGCTCGGTGCTCTACCACTTTGAGAGGCATGGTCCCAAAGACAGAAGCAAACTTGTTGATGCATTCAGATCTAGAGAAAGAAGGAATGCAGAGGTTGAGAGAAGCGGCATAATTACAACAGCAATGGCAAGAGCCAGCATTGATGGCTCTCTAAGGTTCGCCGAGCACTTGTCAACTCATTTGATCCTCACGATAACCAAGGGTAGAGGGAAGTAGTGCCACTCTCGTTCCCTTTTTAGAGACGAGGAAACTGAGGCAGGCAGAAGTAAGTGACTTGCCCAGGGTCACAGGGGCCCCAGGGAGCATTTGTTGGAGGAAGAAAAGAATGAATTCAGCCTGAGCCTGGCTTTTGTCCCTCTTAACTCGGGCTTCTGTCTGAGGAGACTCTGAGAAGATCAGGTAGTTTCTGAGGCTAGATTAGAACTCAGGTCTTTCTGATTCAAGTCCAATATTCTGGCCCCTACACCATGCCTTCTCCAATGTACAGATCACCATGCCAGGCAATAAAGGAAGAGCTCTGATCTAAGGACTGTTCCTCTGTTCTCAGAAAGGTTCAACCTGGATTTAACCAGCTTCTGCTCTTGAGAGACTGCGGTCTGAGTTCCTCAAAGGGAAGGAGAGAGAAATGGAGAAAAGAAGAGAAGGGATGCCGCCAGGAAGCTCCACACCCCCACCCTTCCCCCTAAAATTCCAGGCATTCCTGCAGCCATGTATGAGCACAGGAGGCACCGAGATGCTCCTTAACTCCTTGGCTGCCAGTCTGAAAGAGTCAAGGGAAGAGAGAAGGAGCTGGCTATCCCCATCTGCTCTTGGACAAATAGTAGAAATAAATACTGAGTCTGAGTCAGGACTGCCGATCCTGGACTAACTCCTAAGCAATTGTGGGATCTTGGCCAGGACACTCCCCCTCCCCTAGCTGGTGTCCCCATCTGTAAAATAGGAAAGAAATGCTCTCCCCATCCCCAGGGCTGCCGAGAGGAGCATCCTCTGGGGCCTTCCAAGCACAACAGGAGGGATGGAGGCAGCTATGTAGGTCGGGGAGTCCTAAAGCTCCGAGTATGGACAGCAGCAGCACCTCATTGCCTTTATGAGCTGCCTTTGCCAGAAGGACTAGGAGGAGCGATGCAAGACTCGGGGCTGTGCCTGAGCCCTCCCCCCTTCTTGCTCTCCTGCAGCCCTGCTGGCATCCCCTTGGGGTGAATGGGTCAGACTCTCCAGGGGAGCCTTCACGAGGGGTCTCAGTCAATCATGCCTCGCGACTGTGACAGCTGAGGGATGAAGATAGCTTTGGTCCTTCCCTGAGGGGGGACCCTCTGCAGCACCCTCAAAAAGCAAAACAAGAAACCCCAAACTCCCTTTGAAGTAGACGGGATGGAAGGCTGGACTTCAGAAAGGTCAGTCCCTCTCCCTCCAGCCGGGCCGTAGCACCTCAGTTGCCTACACAAGGGCCGCCTCTTCTGGGAGCTTCCTTGGAGAGGCCTGGCTGGGGAGATGGGGACACGCAACAAGCGGCTTCTAGCAAGGCTACCCTGCGGCTATTTCCAAGCACTCAGAGTTACGGCTGAGCCGGGACAGTATTCCCACGGATGCCCGAACATCGCTGAGGATGGAGCAAAAGTGCTTCCTGCTGGCCTCGAGCTTGCCCTTCTCACTCCCCCAGTCTGAAGCTCCCCGAGGCAACCTGCTGAGTTCCAAGAGGCCTGTCCTGGGTGCTTCTCACTGTCCTCTAGGAGGTGCCACTCCCAGGACTGAGGGGACCGAGAGGCCCAAAGCACAGGCCCTTCCCTCGAGCAGCTCCCAGCCTGATGGGGAGGCGTCAGATCACACACACAAAGCATATTGGGGTGGGTCTGGCCACTTCAGAGGCACGGCCTGGGCAGACGCATGGGGCGAAAGAACCTCCTCCACAAGGACCTGAGCCATTCATGAGGCAGGTTAGGAAACCAGGTGGCGGGAGGAGGGGGGAGTGCTCAGGCCAAATGGAGGGTGGGCTGGAGCGGGGATGGGCCTGAGGCTTGGCAGACCACCAGCCACCACTGTGGTAATGTGGGCCTGGGGAGACAAAGGCCTGAACTAGAGGGGTGCCACATCAGACGAGAGAGGCAGCACTGGAGTCGGGGTGTGAAGGGGTTAAAGGCAGAGCCTAGAAGAGGATCCCAGGGAAAGGCCACACAGGGGCCAGAGCTGCTCTGGCCACCTCATTCCCTGGTCACTCCAGCTCTAAGCCTGAGCCCACTTCCCCAGGGCTGCTGTGACTGTGGAGGAGAATGTGGGAGAGAAAAGGCTCCGGCCTGTCTCTGGGAGCCCAGCACTTAGGGTCGTACCTGGTGCAGCAGCAGGCACCAATGAGTGTGTCCAGACTGAGTGGGCTCCAGGCTGTGGGGAAGAATGCAATGCAGACACTGCCCTTCTGCTGCTGTCTTTGCTCGTCACCAGCGGGAACTCGTGCCTGACTGTTCATGGGAAGCACACCAATAGGGACTTGGGGCAGCGTGAGAAGCCGTAGTGGTAGTAATAGCAGTAGTAGCAGTAGTAGCAGCAGTAGTAGCAGCAGCAGCAGCAGCAATGGCAGTGGTAGTAGTAAGATGCCGCCCAGGATTCATGAGACCAGCTCTGGGCCAGGCACTGCTGATAAGCCCTTCCCTACTGGAGATGCCATTTGGGGACCCTTTGGCAGATATGCTCAAACACTGGCCGCCCTGGGTCCCACACACACTCTGCCTGCCTGCCTGCCTGCCTGTCTGTCTGTCTGTCTATCAAACTTACTTTCTTGCAGCTGAGCCATGGGACATGTTGAGGGGTGCAGCAGCTTTGTGCCTCTGTTTCGGGGCTGGGGGAGGGGGTATTGGGTCTTCCTTTCCTTTCTCTCCTCAGGGGTGCCCGTATTTGCCTTCCACAAAGGACAATGGTCTTACCCTCTGTGGGAGGGCCAGGTCCTGATCTTCTCAGAGTCTACTCAGATGGAAGCCTGAGGGGCAGAAGTCAGGCCCAGGCTGAATTCATTCTTTTCTTCCTCTAACAAATGCTCATTGGGGCCCTGCCATGGATTCCAGTGGGGGCTGAGATATAAGGAAAAGCCTCTGAGATCCTGGGGCTCATCATTGCAGTAGGAAAGCTGAGTTGTGTAATGCTAATAGGATTTATTTTAGCCCCCACCTTCTAGACCAGTGATAGACAACCTTTTGAGCTTGGTGGGTCAAAATTTGCCAAAAAACTGAGCATAACTTGGGTGGTGTGTCACTTTGAGAAAAAAAAACATAATTTTGAGATATTTATAGTTTAATAACAAAAATGTATAATTGTAATATATAACTGTATATATAAACCAAAAACTAGTTATTTAACTTACCTGCTTAGTGACTTCTTTGTTCATCTGTCAATCAGTTTCTTTTGTTGGGCTTGATATTATTTAACTTGTGTGTGGTACCATGAACTAAGATAAGTGAGGGGGAGGGGGAATTCTTTAACTAATGCCTATTAGTGACTTTTTTTGTTGCTGAATTTCCTTGGCTAAATCTTCAATTGAAGGTTGGTATTTTGTACACTTCAAGCCCAAGCAAACGCTACTAATTTCATCTGTCAATATGTTTCTTTTGTTGGTTTTGATATTATTTAACGCTGAGAATAAGGTCTCACAAAAGTATGTAAAGGGAAAAATTGTCAGTAAAGCCACTGCTATATTTTTCAGGGTGCCAAAAGTGTCTGGTAATCAGTTCCAGGTACTCCAAATTTCCTGTTCGTAGTGGCACTCCTCTTGATTCTCCCAAGTGGCACCTTTCCAGATTCCCAAGATTTGACCTCAAGTCGACAAACAATCCACTGAAAACCATTTAATTCCAAACTACTGTAGACTACTACATCAGAATACTTAATTATTTTCATGGTCTGTTCTAGGCTTCTAAATTGATTAAATCTATCACTGAACTGGTCAAGTAATGAGTCTAAAACATGCTGGTACTTTATATGCAAAGGTTCCATTTCATTTGTACAGCTGTGCTGGCCTCAAAATACTTTGTTACTTGAGGAAAATACTTATAAGTTTTAGTTTCTACATCTCACTTGAAAATTTTAAGTTTACTTTCAAAAGCTTTCATGTATTGAAACATAATATCAATACTTTTGCCAAAATTTTGTAACTTTAAGTTCAGTTCATTAATATAAACAGAGAGATCTGTAAAAAACATCAAGGTGTTGACCCACTTATCATCATTGAGCTGAAGAAAGTTTCCCAGATCCTTATCCTCAAGAAATACCTTAATTTCTTCAAAGTACTACACAAAGTGCTCAAGAACTTTGTCTTGGCTCAGCCATCTTACATTATTGTGCATCAGCAGTCCACTGTAGGTGGAATCAACCTCCAGTAAAAGTGCAGAAAATTCTCACTTGTGAAGGGGGTGAGTAGCTATTAAATTAACTATTTTTGTAACAACTGACATTAAGTCATTTAAGTCGGTGAATCTTGCCTTGGCACATAAAGCCTCCTGATGGATAAATCAATGAAAAGGCACAACCAAATGTCTAATAGCTTCCGTAAACAATCCAACAAATCTGACTTTTTCCCCACCATGTTTGGTGCCCCATCTGTCATCACTGACACTTCAGAGATATCAATGCTTAGGTCACAGAATGTTTGTATAACAAGCTTACATATTTTGTTTTCTGATGTACTTGGCACTGATACTAACTTTATCAACTCTTCTCTCATTGTGAGACCATCAGAATCAGACCAATAATGGCCAACTGAACATGTGATGTGACATTAGTAGTTTCATCAAGAAAGAATGAAAAATATTTACAATTACTTATGGCTCTCTTTAATTGATGCTGTACATTTGTGTTCAGTCTCATTATTCAGTCTTCTATGATATTTCTACTGAGTGGCAATTCAGATATTCTCTTAATAATTGCATCTTTATTCTGCATATTGTGAAATAGAACTGATGCACATAATGGGAGAGTTTCTTGAATAAATTCTCCCTCACTGAGTGTTTTTCCATACTAAGCTAAGGAGTGAGCAAGGCTCAAACTTGCAGATGTTAAATTTATAGAGCCTTTTACAAATTTAAGGATGGAATTAGATTGGCTCTTATAAATGTGTAGCTGCCTGGAAATGTATTCCTTCCTTTCATCCTTACTTTTTTTCAAGAGCTGGGAATGATTAGTTTCAAAATGTCTATTTATATTCCACATTCCGCTTACTACCGTTTCAGTACATAGAATGAAAAATGATGTCATTTTTTTCTATAATGTCATACATCTCGGTCCGTGTCTCTTGAAAGGGTCAGATACTGCTACTACCACTTCCTTTACTTAACCTTTTCTTTTTTGTATTTTTTTCAGTTCTCCATCAGGGGGGCAGTGTCAGAAGATAGAATTCTAGATAGCCTGTTAGCCCTGCAGGCAATTAGGGGTTAACTAGCCTAACTGACCACAAGATGGCACATGTAACTGTCTTTTAGGAAAGGGCAGGGTTAATAAATAGAAATAGAGGTTAATAAGGATGCACAACAGTAATAGTGGTGAAATGGAGTCTGCACTATGCTACAAGATGGCGTTTCTTATGTAAATTAAGATGGCTGCCACTATTTCTAATGGCAGGAAACAGCACCCATAGCACAGGCCCTGTCTCCCAGCCTCCCCCTCACTTATCTCAGTAATGATGATCAATTGGAAATACACGACACCCCAGAACAGTAGACTGGATGATGGTTGCTGTGGTTATGTGGTTGCTGGTAATGACGATCACAGGGCCCCTGAGATGTGTCTCCTGCAGCATTCTGCTGCTCCCTGCTCTGTGGGTCAGAAGTGAGGTCAAAGATCCCCTAATGGCTTAACTGGAAGTCCCAGAACTAGATGCTCTGTGCCGGAGTTCTGTTGTTTTGGCCTACAGACCTCTAGCACAGAGTGTCTACACTATACTACAGCAAATGTTTTATCCTAGGCTACTGCACCTGGCTTTGCAGGAGCCCAGGAGGAAATGTCCTTCTTGGCATATAGCCCCACACGTCTGTGTATGCGGCCACGTGTCACTCTAAGTGGCTACACACGTGTCATGGGTTCACCATCACAGTTCTAGACAATGGGAGTTAAGTGACTTGCTCAGGGTCACAGGGCTAGGAAGTGTCTGAGGTCAAATTTGAATCCAGGACCTTTTGTCTCTGGGTCTAGCTTTCTATCCACAGAGCCACCCTGCCCATCACCCCATGTAAGGTTGACAACCACGTGGGGGATGTGAGAACTTCCCTTTAACTATGTGCAATTAGAAAATCTCGAACCCTTGGACTTCATCTCTCAGAATCCTTTTCCCTTTGCCCACCTAGAGTCCTTTCTTATTTGTTTAGAAGTTCTGTACCTCCACCTTGCTGTCTTCTCTCACAACCCCGGCTGATTTAGCTCCCTTTTACTTTTTCCTTTTAGTTAGTATTAATAAATCTTATCAAATACAATACTTGGAGTTATTGTATGTTAATTTTTAAGCTTACAATGACCCAACATTTTCTCATCACACAACTGCTCCCATCAGCACCTCCCTCTGATCCCCCAGCACCGGGCCCCACTGACGGCCTCTAGACTTCAGACCAGGGACTGTGCCCGGCCTCCAGCTTGACCCCCGTCCTGGCACCTCTGTAAACCTCAGAGGATCCTCCGGAGCCGGTCTTCAGTTCTGCACCGATTTCTCCTCGGCTTTGGCAGCGCACACGTTACCGTAATCATAAGTATAGTATCAGGGTCCCGGCCACTTGTGAAGGGGAATCTGTGGGGCACGGAGCAGGGGGCGGGGCTAGGCCTGTGCGCAGTCTTGGGCGCCCAGGAGGCGAGGCCTTTCTCTTCAGCTCCTACTCAGTCCGTCTGTCAGTCGGCTCTTGCTAGGTGCCCGAGAGAGTCCTCGACTTGCCCCAGATCCCCCAGCCAAGCCGAGACTGAGGCGGGAGTTAGAGCCAGGTCTCTCCGGCTTAGACCCAGCCCCGTCCCGGGTGGCTGCATCTCTAGGAACCTCGGGATGGCTCGCTCAAGTTTCTCTTTCTCTGTCCCAATGACGCTCCACCCTCCGACAGGCTCACTGGGCCCCCTGGGATCCGCCATGTTGGGGTCCACGTGGGGCGGAGCCTGCGCTTTCCAGGGAGAGGATGAGAATGGGTAAGAAATGGGCGGAGCCCACGGCCTGGAATCCTGCGACTGCCTCAGTTCTCCCTCCCACGGTGTGTTGAATGGAAAGGGATCATCAATGTGCTGGAGGCTCAGAGCTTGAAGGGCTGAGATCCTCGCGGAGTCTCGCGAGAACGAGGGCAGCCCCCGCAGAGCACAGTCCAGAGCCTTCCTCCGCACTCCTGTGCAGGGCCCAGCAGGATGGATGCCCTCGGCCCTGGGGTGCTCGGGCATGAGGACAGCCGGGAGTAGGGCCGGCCTGCTCCGGACACCCGATGCCTCTCCTCCATGGAGCTGGTAGCTCGGGGCGTTGGCAAAGGCTCTGTGGGCCCTGTGGCTGTTTTTAATTCTGACTGTGCTGATGGGCGCTAAAGCGGGGCAGATGCGCTGAAAGGATCCAGCAGTGCCTTGGAAGCGGCCAGTTTCCACTGATCAGGGACGGAGGATGCTAACTACTTGGTCAGCGTGGGGCCTCCTGCGGCCCTCTGGAGCCTGCCCAGGCACCCGAACGGTGGCCAGAGCGATCCCAGCTTGGGCTTTTAAATCCTCCTCCCACAGAGCACCAGCGGGAGCCTCAGCCCGGCTTCACTCACCTTTCCACCATGTGCGTCTGGTCCAGGGAGAGCCCGTCGATGGCGGTGCACTCCGGGCATTTGAACTTTTTACGGGGCGTCACCTGTGGGCAGGAGCACAAGAAAAGGATCCGGGGCTGTGGGAGCACCCTTGCCTCTGCGGGATGCCCACCGAAGCCCTCCTGCATCCCCCTCCCACTCACACACGGACACACACCTCACTCTTCCTCCATTCAATCCCATCTGGCGTGGCCAAAAGCAGAGCTCACCAGGGCCCAATAAAAGAGGCTTGGAGGCTTTGCCTTCTGTAACTGGAAAGAAGTGGCGATGACAAGCTGCTTAATTCTTGTTTAATGACTGTTTTCTCACTGCCAAGGTCCCTGTATAAACACCATTTGTTCTTGCAGCCATAAGGGCGATGAAATACGGCTTCCCCTGCTCTCACCGTAACCTTACTCCAAAGACCGTCTTTCTGCTCCTTCCAGCCTGTGGCTGGCCAGCCGAGGCTGCAAGAATCCTCTGGGCCCGTGAAGGTCCCTTGCCGGCCCTTAGTTCAAAAGATACCCTTGTGCTGTCCCCTGTCCCCCCCCCCCCTCCTCTCCACTGCCCAGGTCCTACCCCTGTCTCTTTACTATCTTTGAAGAGAGTTTTCCTAGGAAGCCAGCCAGGGATAGCCAGGCCTGCGGTGCTGGGCAGACCGGAGTAGGGGAAGGGGAGCCCGAATAAGGGAGGCGCTCCATTGGCATTCTGCTTTCCAGTCTTTGAGAGGAGCATCTGGAGAGCTATCAGAAGTTTAAAATATATGAAAACAGGCGGTGGGCTTCACCCTGTGGGTGCACCCTGGCCCCATCAGTGGGTCAGCTCCATGTCCTCTCCAGGGCCTCGGGATGGGGCTTGTCCTCTGCCTCTCTCAGCACCGGCTCCCCTGGATGCTGGCCTCTACAGATGGGCATCCTATGGGGCATCATCCCGATGAAATCCAGGAGGCCTGCCCCTCTCCTCCAGAGATGTTCCTTCCCCGAGCCCTTGCCCACATGCACCAAAGGAGAGAGTACAAGTCCTGGCCGACCTATGTGTGAGTCACCCTCAATCAAGAATGAGCCATGTGATGTGAGGCAGCCACTGCTCAGGACAAATTAATTCAACAAACATTCATTAAACACCTAGGGAGGGCAAGACTCAAGGAAGAACTCTCTACTCTAAGGGCCTAAAACTTAGGGGATAAATCTTAAGGAGCTGCCAGAGGCAAAGAAGGATTCTGACTTAGCAAAAGTAATAAAATTGGTAAATTGGTGTAGGATTTGAACTTGGATCTCAGAGTCTCAAAAATCTATCCATTTATCCCCCTGACCACAGTGCCTCATTCATATGCCAAGTCAATAAAGTGAAAAACAAAGCAGTTCTGGCCCTCAGGGAATTTTTATTGTATAGAAGGGAAGGAGAAACAAAGAAATTTTGAGACAGAACAGCAATAAGTGAGCTTTGCAGGTTAGAAATTCCAAGAGTCAGGAATGAAGGTGACAATAGCCTGTGCAAACACATGAAGATGGGATATGGCTTGTTAAGTTTTGGAAATAGCTGGTATGCCTGTCTTGACCTCAGTTTCCTTAAATGCTGCATCTCCCTCATGAGATGTCGAAGGATCAAAGGAGAAGGGAATCGCTAAAGCACTACAGAAATGTAAGTGATTATGAGAAGACCTGAGATAAACTGATAGGAAACATATTTGTGTGGCTAGGATGGTATGACTGTAAGAACCTCACCTTAATGACAGCTTTCCCTGTGACGTTGGCCACCAAGAAGTTCATGGCAATATCTTCGCAGTTCATGTGAGCATCCACCCAGTTCTTGATGTCTCCCGGCATTTTGTAGGTGTAGAGGTAATTAAAATACTATTGGGGAGAGGAAAACAAAAGGCCTGCACCTGTTAGATTAGTTCCTGTCAAGTTCCCTTTCAGAGAGGGTTGCAACAACTAACCCAAATACAGAGTAGGCACAGACCCTGATTTACAGAGAGCAAAGGTCTAGCAAGGGCCAAATATGACCGGACTCTTGTTTTTGTACTATGAGCTAAGAAAGGCTTTTACAATCGTCTTTCAATACAATCGTCTTTAAAAATATAAAAAACAATTTTAGGTCAAGAGTTTTTTCCATAGTTTGTCAACGTCTGGCCTAGATGGCCAAAAAAAGCGTTCTGAAGCAAAGTACCTGTTGTACTGACTACAGTCGGCTGTAAGATACAGTAAGAAATATGGTCTACAGACATGACATGAATATTCTCATATTGTTTCTACCTTATTTCAATATCTTCCTTCTTCATTTAAAAATGCTTGTTCTCATTCCGGTTGCTTAAAAAGGAATATTTGAAGGGTCTAATTCAATGTTAAAAATGTGTGCTGTGCCCCCTAGGTGCTGGGTTTAGGGAAAGTTTCTGTTCTTGAGGAGCTCCTTAATTACCTTGTGGTAAAAAGCCACTCCTGTGAGTACCATAGATACTTCATTGGTCCACTCCGACTCATACTTCCACTTGCTCATCTCATGGTCCCAGAGGTGCAGGCGGCCTGGGTATCCCACCAGCCTATCGGGAAACTCACGCCAAACCTGAAAGGGAAGACATGTGGTTGAACACTTCCCTGACAAACTGCACCCAGGTCACAAAGAGGTCTTCAGACAGATGCTGGCAGAAATCCGCACTCTCTTGGTTCGTATTCCAGGATAGAAAGCATTCTCCCTAAGTAAGGAGGGTGGCAGGAGGTGAGACTGCTGGAAGATCAGAAGGTGGAAACTGGGGCCTGCTTTCTTTGGCAAAAACTTCTGGTACCCATTTTGTGTCCAAACTATCCTTCTACAACACAGGAGATTATTAGAACAATATTAATGAAATCAAACTGATAGATAATTGGACCAATTGAGAAGAAACTACATTGATTGAATCTAGGTAGAAGGAACCACTGGCTCTGAAAGAAGACATTCATTTTTTCTGAGTACATTCTTTCCTGATACCCATGCTATACTGGGAGCCTGAGGTCTGAGGAATATTTCCGAAAAGTACAGGCCTTCTACCCAAAAGACTTGCATTCTAATCCCAATTTTGTCACTGACTTTTAAATTTGATTATGAACTTAAATACCAAAAGAGTATTTCCATATGCACATAGAGTTGTAGAATACAACCTTATGAATGATGGGCCCCTGAGTTGTTGGACCCCTAAGTAAAGGGATCATAGTACATTGAATAGGCCTGAGTGACCTAGGAATGAACCGAGGACACGTTTGTGTATCATAGCCCCGAAGACTCTAGCGGAGACTCTAACAGAAGAGACGTCATCTTGAGTATGTGTTCATGGATCTTATGGATAGCCTTGGTTGTCTGTTGCCATGTAAATAGTGACTGTAGCCATGTGGATGGGTATGTTTGGGGCAGCAACTCAGTTTCTTATAAGTATTATCCCCTCCCTCAATAAAGCTACCATTGATGTCACTGAATACTATCTGCATCAGTGGTCCGTTTGATTCGGTCGTCCTTCTTACCATCCTCTCTGCCTCCTTACCCCAGTGAGGACTTTGCAGAACCCTTGCAGGACCCCAGATACCAGCAGGGTAGTCCTAGATCAAAGTGTATGCACAGTTTTATAGCCCCTTGAGCATAGTTCCAAATTGTTCTCCAGAATGGTTAGACTAATTCACAATTCCACCAACAGCATTAGTGTCTCAATTTTTCCACATCCTCTTCAATATTTATCATTTCCTTTTCTGCCATGTACCCAAATTTACAGGTGTGAGGTGGTACCTCAGTTGTTTTAATTTGCATTTTTCTAATTAGTAGTGATGGAGCATTTCTTCATGTGACTATTAACAACTTAGATGGTTCAGTGGATAGAAGGCTGGGCCTGGAGTCAGGAAGATCTGAGTTCAAATCTGCCCTCCAGTACTTACTAGCTGTATGGTCCTGGACAAATTATTTAACTTCTGTTTGCTTTAATCTACCACTCCAATATCTTTGCCAAAAAATCCCATGGACAGTATAGTCCAAAGGTTTGCCATCACTGATATATGCTATTTTTGCCAAATTGCTTTCTAATTTTCCCAGCAATTTTTGACAGTGAATTACACCAAAAACTTAGATCTTTGGGTTAATCAAATGCTAGATTATTATGATCATTTGCTTAATCTATTCCACTGATCCACTACTATATTTCTTAGCCAGTACTAAATTGTCTTAATGGTTATTGCTTTGTAATATAGTTTGAAATCTGGTACTGTTAGGCTACTTTCCTTCACATTTGTTTTCATTGATTCCTTTGATATTCTTTACCTTTTGTTCTTCCAAAACAATAATTTAGTAATTATTTTTTCTTACTTTGCAAAATAATTCTTTGGCAGTTTGATTGGTATTACACTGAATACATAAATTAACTTAGATAGAATTGTCATTTTTATCATATTGGCTTGGTCTACCCATGAGCAATTATTTCTACAACTATATAAATCAGTCGTTATTTATTTGAAAAGTTTTTTGTAATTGTGTTCATATAGTTCCTGGGGTTTGTCTTAGTAGGTAGACACTTAAGTGTTTTATATTGTCTGCAGTTATTTTTAATGGAATTTCTGTCTCTTCCTGCTGGGCTTGGTGAGCAGTATATAGAAATGCAGGTGATCTATGTGGGTTTGTTTTATATCTTGCAACTTTCCTAAAGTTGCTAATTCTTTGTTGATTCTCTAGGGTCCTCTAGAAATGCCATCATATCATCTGCACACTGAGTTTTCATTGCCTGTTTTTATTCCTTCAATTTCTTTTTCTTGTCTTACTGCCATAGCTAGCATTTTTGTACAATACTGAATAATAGTGGTGATAATGGGCATCTTTGCTTCATCCTGATCTTAATGGGAAGGTTCCCAATTTTTCCCCATTACAGATAATGCTTACATTTGGTTTTAGATAGACATTACTTATTATTGTTTTAAGACAGGCTCCATTTATTTCTGTTTTCTAATGGGTTTTTTAAATAGGGAATGAGTGTTGTATTTTGTCAGACTTTTCCTGTATCTATTGATATGATCATATGATTTTTGTTTATTTTGTTACTGACATGATCAATAATTTGGAACTATGTCTAAAGGGCTATAAAAGTGTGTATAACCTTTGACCCAGCAATGTTGCTACTAATTCTGTATCCCAAAGAGATCAAAGAAAAAAGAAAAGGATCTATATGCACAGAAATATTTATAGAAACTCTTTTTGTGGTGGCAAAGAATTGGAAACTGAAGGGATGTCCATCAATTGAGGAATGCCCAAATAAGCTGGGTTTTGTTATAGAATATTTTTATGCTATAAGAAATAATGAAGGGAACAATTTCAGAAAAACCTGGGAAGCCTTGTATGAGCCGATGCAAAAGTGAAGTGAGAAGACCTAGAACACTGTACACAGTAAGAGCAAAATTGTAACAATAATCAACTGAAAGACTAAGTTACTTTAATCAATACAATGATCCACAACAGTTCCAAAGGACTCATGATAAAATACACTACCCACTCCCAGAGAGAGAGAACTGACAAACTATTTGCAGATTGAAGTATATTTTTTCAGCTTCTTTGTTTTTATTACTTTTTTCCAACATAGCTAATGTGGAAATATATTTTAATAATACATATGCATAATAGATATTATTTTTCTTCCTTTCTCAATGGATGTGGGAAACAGATAGAATTTGGAACTGAAAATAATTTTTTAATTAACTTTATTCTCCTTCTCCTCTAGCCTCCACTCCTCAATATGATTATATTGAACTTTTCGGGATAAGTTATTCTAGGTTGTAAGCCTATATCTTTTGTTATTTGAAATATTGTATTCCAAGAGCTCCGTTTGTTTTTAGTGAGAGTAACAGGTTTTGTGTGATTCCTCCTTTCTGGCTGTATGCAGTATATTAAAAAAAAACTGATATGGAAATGCTGGATTTTGTCTAGGGTATTCCTGGGACTTTTACTTTTGAATTTAAGGAGACCATTAGTGGATTGTTTTTATCTTCACTTTTCCCACTTATTCTAGTAGATCTGGGCAGAAGGTAGTTTTTTATTTGTGATTTCTGGAAATGTGATGTCAGAATTTTTTTTTAAATCATGGTTTTCAAGGAGTCAAATAACTTTGCTGTGACATTTTCAAGGTCAGTTGTCTTTTATATCAGATAGCTGATTTTTCTTCAATTTTTAAAATATTTTGAGTTAATTCTAGTATTTCTTGCTATCTCACAGAGACACTAATTTCTGTTTGTGTGATTCTAGTTTTCAGGTAGTCCATTACTTGGTATGGTTTATCATTTTCTCTTGTAAGCTATTCCACTTCCAATTTTTTCCTCTAGAGCTTTTAATTAATTTAAATTCTTGTTTCAATTTGTCCTAGTAATTAATATAGCACCTGTGAAAAATCCATTTCCCCTTTTAAGAGTTTGTGAAGTTATTATTAGAGGATTACTTTTGCCTTCTAGACTGGCAGTATTTTTAGATTTTATATATATGTATAGAATATTTATATATGTAACATATATATGTATATATATATATATATATATATTCTGTTCTCATTTAATTGAACTCAGTTTGAAAAAAATTGCTGCCAGTGTGAAAAATTGCTCATTTGTTTCCTCTTCACCTCTCCCCAACCTTGTCCCTGAAGCCAGACATAGATGACTTGCATATAGGCAAGTAACCATTTGTAAAGAGAACCACATTTTTTTTTTGCACATGATTCATGTTGATAAAGGCTTTGCACTAAATGGGGAAAAAACCCTGAAATTATTTTTTATTTAGCTTCATGAATATATATTGTAATGTAGGAAATTGTCTTTGTTGACCAGGAACCCATATGATCAATATTATTTGTTTTTAGTAAAAATTTGTATTTAAGTTTCTGCAAAATACAATGAAGCTAAAAAATCTTGGGTTGTGTCTTCCAATCATTAAGTCATATTATATGCTTTGTTCCCCTATCAAAAAAAATTAAATATATATGAAATATATCATAATATAACCTATATGATGTATATAAATATTTCCTATTTTTTTTCACTCCAGTCAGTGTTTTCTTTGGTTCATACATGTATTTTTAGTTTCTAAATCGGAGGGTTTGGCTAAATGATCTCTAAAGTTCTTTCCACCAATCAAACTGTACAAGTCTATGAACAAGTGTTTAATACTTTTATGTAATTCTTTGATTAGACTATATATATATATGTGTATATATATGTATATATATATACATATATATATATATATATATATATATATTCTCAGAGCATAGAAAACAGAGATGCCTCCTTCATATTCTCCCTGTCCATTCACCCCTTTCTCCTACTTCTCACTGGCTCTGACTTTGAGCAACAGAGGGAAAGTCTCTGTGTTCATTAATGATTTTTTACTCTCCTCATTTTTGAAGGATAAGTTCAGCTCTGTAGGATAATATGGTAAAAGCCAGTGAAAAACCGCAGGAAAGAGATGATGTTTTCTAGTGTAAGATCACAATCCCATGCTGTTAAACTTAGCTGCCTTTCAAATAGAGAATTAAGCTCTTTGGTTCAGATCCCAGAATCAGAGGAACAAAGACAAGCTCTCAGCTGTCATCGAGTCCAAATCCCTCATTTTAAAGATGAAGAAAAAACTGGATAGAGATAAGTGACTTGCACAAGATCACAAAGGCAGGCGTTGTCAAGAATAATTATGATGTCTCTTTCAAATTCTATATGACGTTACTGATATGATGTCTTGAACTGCTTTTCCAGAAATGGAGATAGGTTTCTTCACTGTCGTTCTATGTCTCTTGCCTTATTTCCCCTTGTGACTAACAATCTATTTTTGAGACATCTGGCTGCGGCTGTAGAATGGAGTTTGCCTCTGTGTGAAGATAACTCACCATCTAATGGGCCTCCAGTCTGCAATCATGGCCCCCTGAGCACTGCACACTACCCCGCCACACTAAGCAGTCACAGGCTGAATAATACAGGCTACAGACAACTGAAGCAAGGTCAGATCTAACACTAAGGAGGCATCCTCTCTACTCAGTCACTAGGAGACCATTCTTCTCTGCCTGCATTTCTGCTGCTTTCTTCCAAGGACCACTGATGACAAAGTCTCCCACAGTCTTCTTTCTCTTCTATAGACACCTGGCATTTCAAAGCAACTCCTAGGTTATAGGTTGAGCCCCTTCACCCAGACCAGTGCCCAGGACTTCTGGAGCAGGATGTTTTCTAGGGAAGTGGTAAGGCTGGTGATGGAAGTGATAAGATGCAAAGAAGCTGCAGGACAGAAGGGCACTCACTGTGGGACAGAAACCTCAGTTCAAGCCCTGGCTCCATCAATAGCAAACTGTCCTATGGTAAAAAAGAACTTTTTTCTCAAGAAAACCCTGTGATGAAGATAGCATAAGAATTATTCTCTCCATTTTACAGAAGGGGAAACTGAGGTACAGGAGTGCAGTGACTTGCCTATGGTCATGCAGGAATACAGAAATAAATAACTTTCTGAGCCATGAAGTCCTACAGAAAAACAAGCTATTATTTTGATCACAAATGGAACATGAAAAGTAGAAAAACAGAGTCTTCTTACTAGTGGAAGAAACTGTAACCCAAGCTCCCCACCAAGAAGAATGAGACTTTAGGGACATTCAGTCACAAAAATGGTGTACTGGGTCAAATGAATAGCAACTGTGAGGCCCTGGATTTCAGACTGATCCGTAGCCTTAAGAGTGCTGCTCCTGCCACATGCAGGGCTCCCTGCCCTTGACTTCGTCCTGGCAGCTGGATACAATCAAGATACCATCCTTGTCACTTCATCTATTACTGTGCAGCTGACTATGGGATCAAAACTGAGGAGAGAAGAATGGGGATGGGCCATCCCTAATGGAGCTTGAACGGAGCAAGATGGTGATCATATTATATAACGGACTTCTTCCCTCGCTAGACAAGCCAGAACTCCAGCTCCACCCTCCTCCTCCTCCTTCCCACAATAAATTCAAGAGATTTTTTTTCTCAGGGGGAAATGTTCTGGGGTTGCTTTGGAGCCATTACTGACAGATGTCTTTTCATGTTAATAGCACGGACATTTTAGACTACACATTATCCATTCAGCAGTCCCAGTAATGGATAACAGTAATAAATATTTGCATGGTCCTTTATACTTGCAAAGTGTTTTACGGTCTCAGAATAATTATTCAAATAGACTAGACTGTCGACACTGCCATAAGTAGCCATACCATCCTGTTTTCATCCATGACACCTCTAGAGAGTGGACAACCGCCCAGAACATCACCAGGCCACTGGGCAAAGACACGGGTTATTCTGGAGTTATTTGGAGACTCCTTGCACTGCACATTTCTTCTACATTCCCCACAGGTGCCTTTGGGGGTTGTAATTCAACTGAACAAATATTTACTAGGCTCTTACTATGATCCAGTAAGGTACTAAGTTGTAGGAGGAGACAGAAGATGATGTACACCCTTTGGACTTATGTTCTGATAAAGGAATAATAATGATAGCTCCCACTAAAAGCAGTTGAAGTTTACAAAGTACCTTCCTTACAATACCCTGGAGAGGTCAATAGTGTCAGTGTTACTCTTCTTCTTAAAGCTCCCTGCAAGTCCTGTCAAAGTCATACTCTGGGTCCAGGTGCTCTCTCTTCTACCTGCGGCATGCCAGAGGAACTCCTTTCTGTAGCATTTACAAAGCACCCTCCTTCAACAACCCCATTGATCCTCTTCGTTCTCATCACTGTTTCAGTGACCCACAGTGAGTCCTGTTTTCTGAGGCTACAGAGATATAAACTAACATCCAGTGGCAAGTGGGGATGGAGAGAAAAGCTGGAAGTGCCCAAGCGGGATCTCGGTGATAATGGCCAATGTTCCAGGCATCCCAAGAGGCTGACTGGATCCTTGATGCTTTAAGCTGAAAGAGGAGCCTATGGGATAGCAGCAGAGGCTCCTGACCCCTGGGTCTCCGAAACCATGACATATTACCAGCTCCGAGGGAACAGAGTCCTGCCTTTTGGCTATGCTCTAATACTTCGTATAAAGACTAAAATAACACACCGTATTAAACCAATCTGCCCCTTTCTTTCTTTTTCAGCTGTGATGGCCTGACACCAAGCTTTAATCATCTCCTACCTGGACTGAAGCAATGTCCTCTTCTGCCTTCCCAGTTCTGCTGTATTGGCTAGACAACTGGCTCTTGGTGTGGCTGCCAAAGCCTCCTATTCTTCAGGCTGCCTGCTGAGCCAATGTCTCACATCCAGGGTGAGAAGGCTCAACCTGGGTTTCAGGTCTCTAAATGCAGAGCTTTTTCTAATACAGAGGCTCAATACAGAGGCAGCTAGGTGGCACAGTTGATAGAACACTAGGTCTGGAGTCAGGAAGCCCTGAGCTGAGCTCAAATCCAGCTTCAGACACACTAGCTGTGCAAATCTGGAAAAGTCACTCAACCTCTGTCTGCCTCAGTTTCTTCAACTGGCAACATGGGGATAATAATAGCACCTGCCTCCAAGAGGTTTTGTGAGATCAACTAAGATAATATTTGCAGAGCACTTAGCACAGTGACTAGAACAGTTGGCACTTAATAAATGCTTGTTTTCTTTCTATCTTCTTGAGTTATATGACTCTGAGAAGGCCAGTTAAGCTCCCTAGGCTTTGGATTCCCGAGTAAAGTGGCACTAGGGAACTGGACTTGGAATCAAGAAGACCTGAGTTCAAACTCTGCTTCTGAACTTTACTAGTTGTGTGACTTTGGGGAAGTCACTTAACCTCTTAGAGCCTCTGTTGCCTTCTGTAGAATGAGAATGATAATAATAGTGCCTACCTCACAGAGTTGTTATGATCAAATGAGATAATATGAAGCACTTTACAAACCTCACAATGCTGTATGTTAGCTATCATCATTATCAAAAGGAAGGTGGTAGTCATGTCTAAAGGCTCTTTAAATTTCCTCCTAACTCTCTCCCATTGGCCACCTCTGTCCTCAACACTGCCCATCTCAAAGGCTAAGTTAATAAAGAACATGAAGAGAGTTGTTTTAGTCTTACGGATACTAATAAATGCTTTGGGTAAGAAAGACAATTCATTTCACTTTAAGACAGCTAGTCAGGAATCTTTTAAGTCCAGAGTGTGTTTTAACCACACTCAGATTCTGAAATCTGGTTGAGCAGCAAAAGGGAAAGAAGGTGTATCACAGGTGGTGCCCATCTGGGATGCAAAAATATGAAATTATGTGTCTGCTCCAGGGAGAAAAATGACCCTCCGAGTAGCTGCTGTAATCACCATATCTTCAAAGGCAAAAGGTGCCCAGGGGTGCTGCTACTGGGCACCTGGGATGGTTACACTTACCAGGGCCTATGGGCTACAGTGATCAGGCTTTAAAGTGGCAGGAAATAACAACTTATGCTGATTTACATTTATATACATTTTAAGTTTGCCAAACAGTTTTCTTAAACCTCTATGACGTCAGGAATGCAAATTAGCCCTTACCTTCATTTTACACATGAAGACACTGAGTCAGCTCTAAGAGTTCAGTGACTGGCCCAAGATCTCATTAAGTTTGTGAGGATGTATACAGGGTGCAAAGGGCCCTGGTGATGCTGGGAAAGTCAACTTTTCTCTGAGCTTAAGTATCCTCATCTTTAAAATGAGGATAATAAGAGCATCTATCCTCCCAGTGCTCTTGTAAGGATGAATAAATAATTGAAAACATTCATTAAGTGCTTTCTCTGTCTAAAGCACTGTACTAAGTGCTGGAGATACAAATAGAAAAGACAGCATTATTCCCATTTTATAGATAAGGAAATAATCTCGTAAGAGGTAATGTCCATGTTCAGGGTCTTAACAGTCCAGGTCCTCATTATTACTTGTTAGACAACTGCAGTGGCGTCCTTACCTTAAGTCTCATCCTTCTCTACATTCTCTACATCAGATTTCTCAGGAAAATACCTCTGCATGGAACCAGATTAAAATTCAATTCATTGATCCGCTCTTTCTCTATTTTGTTAATATATGTTTGTAAGTATAGGATTTCCCTCCCCCTAAGAACTACTTTAGTTTGCATCCCAGAAATTCTGGTATTTTTTTTCATCATTTTAATGTTTTTGACATGGTTATTGTTTTATGATTTATTCTACCACCCACTCATTATTTAGGATTTCATTGTTAAGTCTCCATTTGAGTCTGTGTCTTTTGTTTGTGGTCCCTGAACCAATTATGATTTTTACTGCATTATGGTCTGCAAATGATATATTAACTATTTCTGCCTTTTCCCATTTGTTTCCAATATCTCTATGACCTAGTACATGGTCAATTTTTGTAAAAGTTCCATGTGGTGCTGACATTTCTGTATATTCTTTTGCTGTTCCATTTATAAGACTCTATATAGCTTTTAACACTAGTTTCTCCAGTAAATATTTCAATTCCCTATATTCCCTTTTGTTTATCTTTCTGTTAGATATGTCCAAAACTGAAAGGAGGGTACTGAAGTCTCTGATCACTGTTATGTTAATCAATGTTTTCTTGTAGCTCAGATGTTTCCTTTGTGAATTTGGATGCAAACGTAATTGGAGCATATAAGTTTATGATATTGGTTCCTTTCAGCACAATAGAGTTTTCTTGTCTATCCTTTTTTTTGAATGTTTGTTTTTGTTTTAGTCAGCATAATGGCAATTCCTACTTTTTTGGATTCACTTGATGCATAGTAAAAAAAATTTCCCCATCTTCCCAGTTTTATTTTGTGTATATCTTTATTTTTTCAATGTGTTTCTTATAAGCAACAGATTGTAGGATTGTTTTTTTTATTCAATCTGTCATTTTTTTTTCCATTTTATAGGATTGTGTAATCCATTCACATTTAAAGTTGTGAGAGTCAGGTTTACATTTTCCTCCAACAGTTCTTTTTCTCAGGCTTAGTGGAATACTCATACTGTTCCCTCCTCCCCAAACTTCACGTACATACATATGGTATCCTGTCCTGGTTTCCATTCCCAGTGTCTTGTCCCACTACTCTATTTTTTAGTTCTCTGACCTGCCATCAGCAGTTCAGAGCTTTGCTGGATGGTGCCATGGGGTTGTCTACCTTAGACTGGCAACTCAGAGCTTTGTAGCACTGGTGCTATTGGACTATGGCTGCTTCCAAAGCCTGAAGCCAGAGTCTCCATGCCACTAGAAGGAGGGAGGGGCAACTGAGATTATGAAGGTAGGTTTTGTTATAAGTCCATGTTGGATGTTTGGTCACTTAATGCAGTCTTGATGCCTATTGTGTAGGAGGTGGAAGAAGGATGCTGAGGGAGCTGAGTCAGGGAATATGGGTTTAGGCTTTTTAATTTTAACCTTTTTAGGGGGGATTCTGGATGTCCCAGACCATGTAAACAGCTGAGATCACTGTATCTTTGGTGCATAATTAATTTTTATTTTGGAGAAGTTTGAGAGGTTGTCAGGATCACAGAAACTATCTAGTCTTCCACCTTGTTGCTCACATAAAAAGAAGTTCTAATTCAAGGTTTTCTAGTTCTGTGGACTATAAGAGTCCATTTCACACTACTGCGTTACACCAGTGGTATCAAATGCAAATAGAAATGAAGCCACTAAAGTGTTCAGAAGGATCCCTGTGAGCCTCATATTAATGAAGTTTTAAAATGTAAAGTTATCTACATTCTATCATATATTTACTTATTTTGTTAAGTATTTCCCAATTACACTTTAATCCAGTTCAGGACTCACTTGGGAGTCTGACACCTCTGCTCTACCATAATGATATTCCTATAGCCCCATTCTAACTATATCACCTCTTTACTCAGTAAATGGCAATGGTGCTCTATTTCCTCTAGGACCAACTATAGAATATTCTGTTTGGCATCTAAAGATCGTCACTATTCCAACCATTCCAGTCTTTCCAGACTGCTCCACTGCACAGAGGCTACAGTCCAGCCATCCTGGTCTGTTTGCTCCTCTGTGCCCAGTGCCATTTTCCACCTAGGTGTTCCAGACTTGGAATGTTTTCTTCCCTTAACTTGACTCTTACAATCCTAGGCTTCCTTGAAGACTCAGCTCTTTTGCAGGAGTTTCCCTTATGCTCCAGCTGTAAGTACTTCTTCCTCTGAGGCAGGCTTCCCCCCACACACATACTTAAATGTACATATATTTTTATGTGCTGTCTCCTCTACTGAAATCTAAGATCCCAAGGGCTGGGGCTACACTTTAGTTTTTCTATGCACCCTTAGTGCTCAGCGTGGTGCCTAGCATAGAGTAAGCACTTAAATGTTTGTGGATTAACTGAGAAGTCTAACCTCTTTCCATCATTTCACCCTGGCTTTTTCTCCCAGGTTTTCCTTGACACAATAGCTGGAGGTGGAGTATGTTTCATGACTGGCTTTTTTTTTTTTTAACCAAGCATTACAGTTATAGAGTCTCTCCTGGACCACACCAAGTCCCTGAATTAACTCTAGAACCCAGACCAAAGCTTATCTCTTACATTCACCTTTCCATATTTGAAAGGGAGTAAGTCTTGGTGGTATAAACCTTGGAGGAATGGTGGGTCTGATTTGCTTCATTTTCAGCTCATGACTTTAATGAAATTCATGCCTGACAACACATTTGGTACAGGACAAGCTTCAGAAAGCTCAAATAAACCTTCACCCGTGTCTGAGCCACAATCCTAAATGGACACTGGATTTCCCAGAAAAGGGAGTGAGGGAGTTGTCACCTGGAGTTTCATAATACTGATTGGTTTTGACAAACACATGCATGTGTTATGTTATGTGTTAACATTCCCCCGTTAGATCATTTCAGGCTGTGTGGTTAAGGGCATTGATTAAAATATGCCAACCAATCACAGAATCACAGAATCTCAGAGCTGGAAGGAAACCCAGAGGTCATGCTACTGGGGTTTTGGCAGGCTTCCCATTCACCACAATCTGACTCCAGGGAAGTGTCTGCATAACGGGATGTGGCATTCATGCTTTACAAAATCTAGAGCTAGGTTACAGAGCACATGAGGACCATCTGAAGCTGACTAGAATTGATGTGGGAATGAATTTAATTAGAAGTAGAAAGGCACTAGGTTTGGAGTCAGAGGGCCTGGGTGTGAATTTTCCTTCTACCCCTTACCACATGTGGGATACTGGGAAAGTCACTTCCCCTTTCCTCAGTTTGCTCATTTGTAAAATAAGGAAGTTGGGTTAATGATCCCTAAAGTACCTTCTGAATTCTGAATCTGATGTTAAAATCCCCAGATTTTAACAGGGTCAGGAAAACAACACTGAAGAGGGAAGCTGCTTTTGAAAAAGAGTAGAAATGGAGCTTACTGTTCATCTACTATAATGACTTTATTCTAAAGATAAAGAGACTAAAACTTTGTTCTGGGTCACCAGGCTTCTCAGTGACAAAGTAAAGATTTACACACTAGCCTTCTGGTTCCCAGGCTAAGGTTCTTTAAATCATGCTCCCTCTCATCAGCACAATCATTCCAAAGGATACCACACTTTTTTCTCAATATGCCTGAGATGGGACTAATCTGCAATATCATCTGACCACCATATTTAAAGTGGTCTCTTCATCATCTCAATTATTTTTAAACCCTAATCTTCTGTCTTAGAATCAATACTATAACCTTAGACAAAATAAAATACCTAGGAATCTATCTCCCAAGACAAACACAGGAACTATATGAACACAACTACAAAACACTCGCCACACAACTAAAACTAGACTTAAACAAATGGAAAAACATTAACTGCTCATGGATAGGACGAGCCAATATAATAAAAATGACCATCCTACCCAAACTTATTTATCTATTTAGTGCCATACCCATTGAACTACCAAAATACTTCTTCACTGATTTAGAAAAAACCATAACAAAGTTCATTTGGAAGAACAAAAGATCAAGGATATCCAGGGAAATAATGAAAAAAAACACATATGATGGGGGCCTTGCAGTCCCTGACCTAAAACTATATTACAAAGCAGCAGTCATCAAAACAATTTGGTACTGGCTAAGAAACAGAAAGGAAGATCAGTGGAATAGACTGGGGGAAAGCGACCTCAGCAAGACAGTATACGATAAACCCAAAGATCCCAGCTTTTGGGACAAAAATCCACTATTCGATAAAAACTGCTGGGAAAATTGGAAGACAGTGTGGGAGAGACTAGGAATAGATCAACACCTCACACCCTACACCAAGATAAATTCAAAATGGGTGAGTGACTTAAACATAAAGAAGGAAACCATAAGTAAATTGGGTAAACACAGAATAGTATACATGTCAGACCTTTGGGAGGGGAAAGGCTTTAAAACCAAGCAAGATATAGAAAGAATCACAAAATGTAAAATAAATAATTTTGACCACATCAAACTAAAAAGCTTTTGTACAAACAAAACCAATATAACTAAAATCAGAAGGGAAACAACAAATTGGGAAAAAATCTTCATAGAAACCTCTGACAAAGGTTTAATTACTCATATTTATAATGAGCTAAATCAATTGTACAAAAAATTAAGCCATTCTCCAATTGATAAATGGGCAAGGGAAATGGATAAGCAGTTCTCAGATAAAGAAATCAAAACTATTAACAAGCACATGAAGAAGTGTTCTACATCTCTTATAATCAGAGAGATGCAAATCAAAACAACTCTGAGGTATCACCTCACACCTAGCAGATTGGCTAACATAACAGCAAAGGAAAGTAATGAATGCTGGAGGGGATGTGGCAAAGTAGGGACATTAATTCATTGCTGGTGGAGTTGTGAATTGATCCAACCATTCTGGAGGGCAATTTGGAACTATGCCCAAAGGGCGACAAAAGAATATCTACCCTTTGACCCAGCCATAGCACTGCTGGGTCTGTACCCCAAAGAGATAATGGACACAAAGACTTGTACAAAAATATTCATAGCTGCGCTCTTTGTGGTGGCCCAAAACTGGAAAACGAGGGGATGCCCATCAATTGGGGAATGGCTGAACAAACTGTGGTATATGTTGGTGATGGAATACTATTGTGCTCAAAGGAATAATAAAGTGGAGAAGTTCCATGGAGACTGGAACAACCTCCAGGAAGTGATGCAGAGCGAGAGGAGCAGAACCAGGAGAACATTGTACACAGAGACTAATACACTGTGGTATAATCGAACGTAATGGACTTCTCCATTAGTGGCGGTGTAATGTCCCTGAACAACTTGCAGGGATCCAGGAGAAAAAAACACCATTCATAAGCAAAGGATAAACTATGGGAGTGGAAACACCGAGAAAAAGCAACTGCCTGAATACAGAGGTTGAGGGGACATGACAGAGGATAGACTCTAAATGAACACTCTAATGCAAATACTATCAACAAAGCAATGGGTTCAAATCAAGAAAACATCTAATGCCCAGTGGACTTACGCATTGGCTATGGGGGGTGGGGGGGAGGAAAAGAAAATGATCTATGTCTTTAACGAATAATGCTTGGAAATGATCAAATAAAATATATTAAAAAAAATAAAAAAAAAGAATCAATACTATATATTTGGTTCTAAGGCAGAAAAGTGGTAAGGGCTAGGCAGTAGGGGGGTAAGTGACTTGCCCAGAGTCTAAGAAGTGTCTAAGGCCACATTTGAACCCAGGATCTCTCATCTCTAGACCTGGTTCTCAATCCACTGAGCCACCTACCAGCACCTCATTTAAATTCTTGAAAGTGGCTAGTGTCCATACCACTCTTTTCATACCACCTGGTGGTGGTAGTTGTCTTAAATCATATTATTCCTTAGTTTCTTATCTAGGCTACAAGTTCCTGAAGGCAGAGAGCACATCTTATTCATCTTCATCTAATCCAAAGCATCAAGGGTTAGGGTTTCCTACAGAGTAAGTGCTCAGCAAATACTAAAGGATATTCAGATGAAAGCACAACTAGAGTCCAAACCACCAGCTGCCTCCATCCAATATCTTCAAATTTATAAACATTTATTAAGAACTAACTAGGTACAAGACACTGTTTGACACTGGTGAGAAATAAAAAGCAGCAACATTGCAGGAGAGAACATTTTTCTGAGTACTAGAGAGAAACAAGAGAGTGGGGTGGAGCCAAGATGGCAGAGTAGAAGCAACATTTCAGCCAAATTCTCCCAACATTCCCTTCCAAACAACTTAAAAAATATATCAAATAAAATTCTGGGACCAAAGAGTCAACAAAAGGTTAGGGTGAAACATCTATTCAGTTTAAGACAACTGAAGAGGTCAGTAGGACATCTGTGACAATGTGGTGGGGGTTATCCTGGAGCACAGCAGCCCTACCAGCTGTGGGACTCAGAGGTGGCAGTGATGACAACAGCAGCAGCCCTAGGAGCTCTTACCACCCCAAAAAAGTAAGGAGATTGGACAACTGATCAGAAAGACATTACAAGTATCCTCTGTGTAGGAACAGGGTACAAGACCAGGTTTGTTACTCCATTGCCCATTACCCTTGTTCTGGGTTATCCTACTGAAAACAACTTGAAAGGTAGGCAGAGAGAGAGAGTCAATTTTCACAGGATAATGGGAAACCAGAAGCAGAACAGCACACAGAGGAGTGCTGGCCAACCATCGCCACTACCTACCATGCTAGGTTCTTCAATTGGGCATTGGATAACTTCAGAATCCCAGGATGGGGGCTATATTAGCAAAAGAGCAACTCAGACCCACCACTTGAAGTTTCAAGCTCTGACACCAACCTACATTGAAATCCAAAAGTCCATCTGGTTGGGCCCTTTCAAGCTTTATCAACTGGCTAAGTTGAAAACTTAGTTGCAGGGCAATTTAGCAAACCAGCAGAAAAGAGACAGAATTAGCAAGCAGCTTGCAGAATTCCCAGTACACAGGCAAAAAAAAAAGGTTAGGAAAATGAGCAAACAACAGAAAAAACACATCACCCTTGAAAACTTCTATTGAGAAAATGAGCAAAGAGTAGAATCAACAGAGAATGGTGAAATTCAAGAAACTACAAGCAAAACTTCAAAAAAATGAGAATTGGTCTCATGATCTGAAAGAACTCAAAAAGGAATTCAAAAATCAAATAAAATAGAATGAAGAAAAATGGGAAAAATAAATGAAAGTACTGCAAAAAGAAAATAACAGCTTAAAAAGCAAAATTGGCCAACTGGAAAAAAAGGCAAAAAAATCCAAAGAAGAAAAATAGAATGGACCAAATGGAAAAAGAGGATCAAAAGGTTATAGAAGAAATTCAGTCTTTAAAGATTAGAACTGGACAAATAGAAGCTAATGACTTCATGAAATGTTAAGACACAATCAAGTAAAATCAAAAGAATGAAAAAAAAAATAGAAGTATAAAATATCTTGTTGAAAAAAAAAAACTGACCTGGAAAATAGATCCAGGAGAAAAAATTTAAGAATTATTGGACTACCTGAAAGTCATGATGAAAGTATATACTCTCTAGTTCTTTTGTCCTGATTGAATATTTAAATCCCATAATGCTATTGATTGGTTTCCTATTTGTCTCATATCTCCAAATAGATCCCTCACTTTCTGGAGAATGGCACCAGAAGCAGAATCCTTTATCCTCTCCACCCCCACCTCAGTGTTTAGTAAAGTGTCTTTAGTATAGTAGACATACAATGAAAGTGGGTTGATCTGACATCAGAAATGAGAGATAAAAGCTGCCAATGGGAGATAATGTTTCCCCCAGGAGTTGCTGACAGACATGGGAAGAGAAGGCAGCTTCTTCCAAAGATACAAGGCCCGTTTGTACAATAAGGGCCTAGATTCCTGGGCAAAACAGCCAAGGCAGATGTTTAGCTCTCATGCCCCCCATCAAATGCTTGGCTCTGTGTGAATATGGTTTGCATTTAGAATACAAAGCGGAGCCCTCACCCTAGTATGGTCAGTGACTCTACCAGCTGTCAGCTGGTTCTGCAGTAAGGAACTGGTGAGGTTCCACAAGAAACTTATCAGAGCTGGGGCCTTGTCTTCTGCAATGCTCCTGGGCTGGAGAAAAGCAGCAGAAGGAAAAAGAAGCCTTGTTCTCCTTTCTCAAAAAGCAGTGTGTTCCCCTGAAGTGTGACGTGACCAGAGTGGGTGGGGGCAGGAGGAGGTGATGCAGGAGCAGGTCTAATGAGGGGCTCTGGAGTGCATCCCAAGATGAAAAGGCTGCCACTTCTAGGACCCTCAGTCCAGTGTGGGTGGGACTCACTACACTGAGCTCTGGCCTTAGGACACAGTTTATGAAGCTACAAAGAATGGTGTAGGTAGGGATTTCATCCAATGGCAGTAATGAGTAAAAAATGGAGATCCTGATTTTCTTTCATTCATTGACTCACTCAACTAATGCATCTTAATTGGATACCTATTATTTCCAAAGTACCCTACAAAGTTCTGCAATTATCTCTCCCTGGGACTTAAATGGCTTTTATTTAGCTTTGTGCAAAGGGCTACGATCATTCCCAAAAGCCAAGTTCTTCTCACTAGCTCATCAATTACACCAACCTTGGATTCTGGGTGTATCAGCTTTAGGTCAATAATTCTGTCATTAAACTGACTATATTTGGCAAGCCCTTCAGCCCCAGAACAGCAACACTCCTCAGACCATGAGCTGTCCATCCAGCCTGGTACCCACCATCTCACTGGTGCCTGAGGCACCAGCCCTGTGGGCAAAGGTGAGGCAGATAAGGGCTACCAACCCCAGAAGAGTGATTTTGATGGACTTTGCATGTTACCAGGAGGAAGGAAGGATAGGAAGGAAAGGAAATAAATACCTGTTGATTTTATAAAAACTGTTCAGTTTTTTAAAGAAAAGATTCTTATATGAGATAATGAAGAGCAAAGCAAGAAACAAGAGAACATTATGATGCTCATCATTATAATGTATAGCTATAGATTTAATATTACAAAATTACTTGTGAACATTCACCTCCAGAGAATGAACTGAAATGTGGAAATGAGGAAGACATAATCTATATATTTTTCAGGATCATGCCTTCTGTGGTGTAGGAAGGGATGGAAGGGGCTGAATAAAAAAAGATAGAAAAAAGTTCTCAATCTCAAAAGTTCTTGAAACCATCAAATGGTTTAGAACTTAATATTGGTTTTATTTATAGAAATGACATTTTAAAGAGTCATTGTGTGATGTCTCCTAGAAAGTGAGCTCCTTAGGAGCAAAGATTGTCTTTTCCATTTGTGTCTTTAGTGCTTAGCACAAGGCTTTATATACATAGTAAACATTTCATAAAGACTTATTCATTCAAAACCAGGTTTCAGCTGAATTCAAGAAAGTAAAAAGGACCAGAAAACAAAAATAAAATCCCAGATAATATAACATAATAATTGTGCCTTATGATCATTAGTTTTTCAAACTTCACAACATCCTGGGAGATAAGAGATTGTTGCTAGGTGGCATAAAAAATGGAGTAATAGTCTTGAACTCATGAAGACCTAAGTTTCGATTATGCCTTACTAGCTGTGTGACACTGGGTAAATCACTTAGCCACTCTCAGACTCAGCTTCTTCATCTGTAAAATGGAGCAATTGGACTGACGGCCTCTACAATTCCTTCCATAACTAAACCTCTGATTTTATGATCCTTGAAGAATAAGAAATAGAAAAAGAAGCAGCCTGGCATCTTCCTTGTTGCCAATACCTTGGGTGAGTGATCAGGTGAAGACTGCAGGAGTAATCGGAATTATATGTGTAAGGGGGAAAATTAGGGGTTATTGACTGAATATATTATACTAGTGGTTGCCAGGTATTAATTCAATCCCAATAAAATACTCAAGTCAGTTTGGGATTTTTATGGTGGTTTAATTACAATAGAGAGAAGAAATTAAGAAGAAGAGAGAGAGGAAAGAGAACTTAAACTGTTCCGGCCCAGGCTGAGCCAGGCAGGAGTTCAGAGGCCTTGGCCAAGGGAACTTCTCAATCTAGCTCAGCTACCAGCCACAAGGCCTCCTCCGAGATGAGGGGTCTCCTAGGAGGATGGCGTTTTAGGAGGTAAAGGAAGAAGGAATCAGCCTAAACAACTCACCAAGAATGCCAAGAACTTCTCCCAGTCACCTCACCAGCAAGCCACAAACACCAAACCCCGACAAGAGCTACAAGCACGCCAAACGCTGCCCAGCAATCCCCACGCTGCTGACAGAGACCAACGTCTCTTCGAGCGAGTGAGCGAGAGAGAGAGAGAGAGAGAGAGAGAGAGAGGAAGTGACGTGAAATATATAGACTGTTATTTACATCACTTCCTGTGTCTCAAATGTACTAATGGTAGCTTAAGCTTGACTTAGGACAGCCCAGAGGGTCTGTCAGTTGTTTTTTATTTGTCACTTGCTAGCAAATGTCTGTCATAGGCCATCCTTCTCAACACTTAATCCTTAAGTAGAGGTGTATACATTCCTGGTTACTAGGATTTTAAAGACTAATCAGGGTGGAGAAAATCTAAAATTCACACATGTTGATAAGGAAAGGAAGGGAACTGATTGGTCTTAATTTTAATTACTCCTTATTGACAGAGAAAAGCTCCAAATAAGGAAACCACTGATTAAACACAATTTAAAGAAGCATCAATGTCCCTGGAGTAAATGAGTGAGCATGTGCACATATGCACACACACACATATGCACACACAGAGAATGATTTTAAGTGGCTTCTTGCCACCAGCATCAGCCTGGAGTCAGTAGCCCTCTCTCCCTCCCAGAAACTGGAGTCTCTAGTATGACCTTCTCCCCAGAAATGCTTCCAAAAGAAAGAAAAGGATTGTAATGTGGCTCACCACTCCTCGTTCACTGATCTATGCACTCAGCCAATACAGAGAAAGTGCTTTCCATGTACAAGGCAGAGTGCTAGGCAAAAGGGATAGAAAGCTGATACAAGCCACAGTCTGGGCTTTTGCTCTCTAGAAGGGGAGACAAGACAACACAGAGTTAAAATAGGAACAATGTGGTGGCCTGAAGAAGTACAAAGCAAGAAATATTCAATGTAGCAAAGCTGTAAGTAGGGAAAAAATCAGAGAAGGCTTCATAGAAGAAATAGCACTGAGTGAAAAGGAGATTTTCAACAAGTGAGATTTGAGGGCAAGAAGGGGAGGTAGAAGAGGTAGTGTTATTGCTATTGTTGTGAGCATATGCTCCATTCTTAGCCTAGGAGACATGTAATCATAAATGTGCAAACAATCTTAAAAGTCTATTGACTACTGCCTCTGCTCCTTCATTTGGAAGATGAGCAGAACAGATGACTTCTAAGGTTCCTCCTTACTCACACATTCTAGGAATCTGATTCTAAACTAACAGATATGTGATGATTAATTCCTATAGACACAGACATACTATACCATACCACACTATCCTAATTCTCAAGGGTCAGGAGGTAGATTGCATGTGACCAGTAATTACTATGATGTTAGTTTACTTTATTTTGATTTTCCTAACCTGTATGTCTTTCATGTCAAAAACCACTCTCCCAAAACCTCTTTCTAAGGTCAGGGCACCTAATGAAATCTCACATATTCCCCTCCTTTCAAAATGTGGAGTTAATCATCACTTCTTATGCAATAGCAATCATAAACCACCATCTCAAACCCTGGATTTTCCATCCAGTTTTACAACTAGAAACAAAGGGAGTGGCTTAAAGTTCAGAGAAAAACATTGTAATATTTTCCTCTAGGAAACAAGGAACAAGCAAAGGCCTTCTTTGGGGAGTTGGGGGAACAGAATAAATCAGACCTCTCTGGCTGTCACTATCCCTTGGCCCTGGGCAAATCCCTCTGTTTATATCTCTTTTAGACAGCCTATCCAAAGTCAATGCAAAAAAATTGCTCATCCAAGACAAATTCTCCAAAGCCCCCAAAACTCAAGCTAATGTTTGAAAACTGGCAATTTCTGGAGAAACTGATGTTAGCCCATAATCTATCCCAAGAAGACAACATGCTCCAAATGGGAAACATTCCCCACTAGCACATGCATCCTTTCATAGACTAGAATATTGTCACAATCGGCTCTACTGGGGAGGCGAATTGTGGGAAGATAATGGAATAGGAAAGAAAATTGTCTCTTTAAATTCCCCCACAAATGATTTAAAATAGTACCTCAAAAATAGTTAAGTTGGAAACAGTTGTCCAATGTAAGACTATTTGGGAAAACTTTCAAATGTTATTAAAGAAAAGACAAGAACTTAATGGAAAATTTGATCTAAAAGAATTAGAATAAACATAAGAAGATAACAAGAAAGACCAATACAAATCATTGAATAAGATCAAAATTGTTTACTTCTCATATGATAAAGTGACATATTTAAACCTTAAGAATGATGTACTTATCAGTTGAGTGGTTTGGAAGAGTATATATAGAACAAAGCTTCAAGGTAAAATTGAATATAATGTCTTGAGTCAAAAAATAAAATAGAAGTGGATGGGGAGAGATAAAATGGAATAATTATCTCATATTAGAAAAGCATGAATGAAAGAAATTTTACAATGAAGGGAAGGAGATGGAGGGCTGGTAAGACTAGTAGTTTTTTCTCACTGGATCTTGGTAAAAGAGGAAATAACATATACATATTGAAAGATAAATTTTAATCTTAACTTATAAGGAAATAGGAGGGCAAGGGATAAAGATTAAGAGAGAGAATCTTAGAAGGGCGTGTAGATTAATAAAAAAGAGGGCAAGGGGATTAGATAAGAGAGGAAATAATGGAAGTTGTTTATTTTTACAAATTAAAGGGTAAGAGAGGATAAGAGAGAGACCTATAGAAAGGTAAATGGATGAACAACTAGGGGGTAACAGGAGGGGACAAGGGAAGGAAGTATAGAAGGGAGGAGGAGAAAAATAAAGGAGGGATTGAAGGAGAGGTGGAGATTAGTGAGGTAAAAATTAGAGAAAAATTAGATTTCTGAAGAGGAATAAAATAAAAAGAGAAGCAAAGAAAGAAAAACAACAAGGAAAAATAGAATGGAAGGAAAAGCACAACTAAAATTATAACTTTGAATGTGAATGGAATGAATTCACCCATAAAGTGGAAATGGGTAGCAGAATAGATAAAAAAACAAAACCCAACCATATGTTGCTTATAATAAACATATTTAAAAATGAGAGTCACACTAAGTAAAAATAGATGAATGGAGCAAAATATATTAGGCTTCAGCTGATAAAAAAAGCAAGGGTAGCAAATAATGATCTCAGACAAAGTTAAAACTAAAATATATCGAATTAAAAGCGATAAACAGGGAAACTATATTATGTTTTAAAAGGTACCATAAGTAATGAAACATTATCATTCCAAAATCTATATACAGCAAACATTAGAGCATCCAAATTTTTAAAGGAAAAGCTAAAGGAATTATAGGTAGAAATAGAAAACAAAATAAGAAAGAAGGCGAAGATATTAATAAAATAAAATAAGCTAAATATGGAAGAGAACTGAATGGGAATTGAAAGGAATATATCTTTTTTTTCCCTCAGGGCCACATGGTACCTTTAAGAAACACACAAAAATTAACTGGAGACTAAATAACTTGAATCTTAAAGAATGAGTGGGTTAAAGGACAAGTCATAGAAAGAATAAATAATTTTATTAAAGAAAATTATACTGATGAGAAAACATACCAAAACCTAAGAGATACAGCAAAAGCAATAATAAAAGGAAAATTTTTATTTCTAAATGCATATGTCAATAAAATAGAAGAACAGATCAATGAATTGGGTATGTTTAAAAACAACTATAAAAAGAACAAATTTTAAATCCTCAATTAAATACCAAAATGAAGATCCTAAAAATTAAAGTTAATTAATAAAACTGAATGTAATAAAACCATTTCATTAAGAAATAAAACTAAGAGTTGTTTTTATGGGGGAAACCTCCAACAAAATAGATAAATAATTGGTTGATAGGATTAAAAAAAAGAAAGAGAATAAAACCAAATCACTAGCATCAAAAATGGAAAGGGTGAATTTGCCACTAATGAAGATGAAATCAAAGCAGTTATTAGGAGTTAATTTGCCTGGTTATATTCCACCAAATTTAACAGTTTAAGTGACATGGAAGAATATTCAACAAAAACAAAAACTGCCTAGACTAACAGAGGAGGAAATAGAATATCTAAATAATCTTATTTTAGAAAAAGAAATTGAGCAGGCCATAAATGAACTTTCTAAGAAAAAAGCAGCAAGACCAGAGAAATTTACAAGTGATTTTATGAAACAATTAATGATAATCTAATTCCATGTTAATTATTTAGCACAATTAGTAAAGGAGTTCTGTCAAACTCCTTTTATGAAATAAATATAGTGTGAATATCTAAATCAGAAAGATAAAAAAAGAGAAAGAAAATTATAGATCACATTCACTAATGAATATAGATATAAAAATCCTAGGTAAAATATTAACCATAAATGTTATACATTATGATCTAACAGGATTTATACCAGGTAGGTAAAGATGGTTTAATATAATATAAATAAAACTATTAACATAATTGATTATATAAACAAAAAAGTAATAAAAATCATATGATTATATCAATAGATACATAAAAAGCTTTTGTAAGATATTATAGCAATATGTTTATGCATATACATATCTATAGTAAAAGATTATCTAACCATATATTTGACAAAAGTAAAAATCTAAGTTTTTGGAACAAAAATTGACTATTTGGTAAAAATTGTTGGGAAAACTGGAAAGCAGTCTGGAAGAAACTAGATATAGAACAATATCTTACACAATTTACCAATATAAGGTCAAAAAAGACAACTGACTTGGGCATAAATGGAGATATAATAAGCAAATGAGAAGAACAGGGAACATACTGCCTATTAGATTTATGGATAGGAGAAGAATTTATGAATAAACAACAGATAGAAAACACATTGTGAGATATAAAATGGATAATTTTGAATACATTAAACTGAAAAGTGTTTGTACAAATAAAACTAAAGTAGCCAAGATTAGAAGGAAAGCAGTAAGTTGGGGACATTTTTTTAGAAAAAATTTCTCAGATAGAGATCACATATTTAAAATATATAGAAAATGTTGTTAAATATAGAAGAATATAAGTCATACCTCAATTGATCAATGGTCAAAAGATGAACAATTTTTGGATGAAGAAATAAAAGTTATATATAACTGTATAAAAAAGCTTTAAAGCATAATTGATAGAGAAATACAAATCAAAACAATTCTGAGATATCATCTCATACTATCAGACTGGCTAAAATAATAAAAAGGCAAAATGACAAATGGTGGAGGGGCTGTGGAAAAATGGGGACACTAACTAACACTGTAGGTGGAACTGTGAACTGATTCAATCACTTTAGAGAACAATCTGGAATTACGTTCAGTTTTAAAACTGGGCATACCTTTTGATCCAGTAATACCACAATTAGGTTTATTTTCGAAGGTAATCAGGGAAAAAGAAGAGAACCTATATGTTATAAAACAGTAATAGAAACTCTCTTTATAATGGCAAAGAACTGGAAATTGAGGGGATACCTATCACTAGGGGAATGGCTAAAAAAAAGTTGTGGCATGTAATTATGATGGAATACTATTGTGTTATAAGAAATAATGAGCAGGTTAATTAAAAAAAATACACAGAAAGACCTACATGAAATTATGAAGAGTGAAATGAGCAGAACCAAGAGAACATTATATACAGCAATAGAAATATTGTTTGAAGAATAACTTTTGTATATCCACAACCAGAGAAGGAACTGATACATAGAAATAAGTAAGACATAGTTTTATATATACATATATCTTTTTGTCAAATGATACCTTCTGTAATGGAGAGAGGGAAGAAAGCGAGGGAGTTAATTGGGTATTTTAAGTGACAAACAAAAAAAATATCTTTTTAAATTACCCTCACCTCTTATGACTAATGGTCCCAGAACAATGGCTCACATGGATAGATCTTATTTACCTAGCACTTTGTGACATAAAGCATTCTTCTTACCCCTACGCTGTGAAGCAGGAACATTTTACAAAATTAAACAGGAGCATAAGAAGGATCTGCCCTTGAACAAAGTGAATAAATGACAGACACAAAACTTAAACCCATTCCTTCTAATTCAAGGTTCAGCTCAAGTGTCCCCTCAATCCTCATCTCTACCTGGCTTGTAGCCTTTGATCACAATAATCACCCTCTCCTCCCTGATACTCTATTTTCTTTAGATTTTGGGGACACCACAGTCTCCTGGTTCTTCTACTAGACTATCTGAACACTCCTCCAACTCTTTTGTTGGATCCCACTCCAAGTCATGTCCTCTAACTGTAGGTACCCCTCAGGTTTCTGACCTGGGCCTTCCTCTATTCTGTCAATACTACTTCATTTGGTGCTCTCATCAGCTACCTTGGATGGAATTTCTCTCTATGCTGATGATTTTAAAATGTATCTAACCTCCAAGCTCTCTGCTGACCTCCAAATCACATCTACTGACTTTCAGACATCCTGAAATGGATGTCCAGTAGACATCTGAAACTTAGTATGCCCAAAATAGAACTCATTATCTTTCCCCCTAAATCTTCCTGTACTTCCAACCTCCCCTTTTACAGTAGAGAGCAATAACATCTTCAGAGTCCTTCAGGCTTGCAACCTAGGGGTCATCTTGGACTTCTCACTGTCTCTCACTCCCCATATGCAATCTGTTGCCAAGACCTGTTGATTTCATCATCCCAACATCTCTGAAATATGCCCCCTTCTCTTCTCTGACACTATTGCCACTCCAGACCCTTATCACCTCACACTTTTGATTACTGCAATAGCCTACTGGTAGGTCTCTCTTCCTCAAGTCTCTTCTTCCAAACCATCCCCCATATAGCCAACAAAGTGATTTTCCTAAAATACATATTTGATTATGTCTTTTTCTTACTCAACAAACTCCAGTGGCTTCCTATTGCCCCCAGGAGCAAACACAAAACGCTTCGTTTGGCCTTCAAAATCCTTCATAACTTATCCCCATCCTACCTTTCCAGCCTTCTTACATCTTATTTCCCTTCATGTACTCTTTTGATCCAGTGACCCTGATCTCCTGGCTGTTCCAAGAATAAGACACTTCATCTCTTAACTCTGAATATTTTCTCTAGCTGCTTCCCATGCCCGCAATGCTCACTCTCCTCATCGCCACCTATTAGTTTCCTTGGCTTCTTTTAAATCCAACTAAAATCCCATCTTCTACAAAAAGCCTTCTCTAACTTCTCTTAATTCCAGTGCCTTTCTATTTATTCAGCATATGGCTTGTTTCTATATACTTGTTTGCCTCCTGTCTCCCCCATTAGATTATGAGCTCCTTGAGGGAAAGGGCTATTGTTTGCCTCTTTCTGTATCCCAGCACTTAAGTGCCTGACACACAGGTGCCCAATAAATGTTTATTGATTGGCTCACCCAGAAGAAGCATATTCTAATCAGCTGCTAGTGAAATTACTTTGTGTTTTTTTTGTATTCTCTATCAGTATTCTGGGTTCTATATTTGTACCCCTCCCCTCTTAAGTGTCCCTATGAGAATGAAAGCCCCATGAGGAGAGGGGCTTTTATATTTTGTTTTCGTCTGCCCAGCCCCTATCAAAGTGACTGGCTCCCAGGAGGCATCTAATAAATGCTTATCGTCTAATGCTCTCCCTGACAGATGCTGCTGCTTCTAATGGCAATTTGCTCTGGAAGATGACAGGCTTCCCCAGGACTAACAGGTAAGCTGCTGCCTCCAAAGGCATGGCTGTGAATGAGGTGATGGAACCATGGAGGGCCAGGATGGCTTCCTTTATCAAGAGAGGATCAAGACAGGCTCAGACTAAGCTTCTTTGGAGAACACGGAATCTGGAGAGCACTGTCTTGTTTGTTATTAGATTTGAACAGAAGGCAATGGAGGCTTAAGGCAGAAAGCAGGCCTGCTCTTCTGGGATGAGGAGCCTTGAGCTCTACATTTGATGTTGCATCAATAGTTGTATAAACAAATCCTAAACTCATTGTTTGAATTTGCTCAGTTGGGAAGAAAAAAGTGCCACTTCACTGTAATTCCCACCTGGGTGCTTTTTAAAAAGATCAAATGTTATTCCAGTGTTTCACACATACACATTTGACTTCCTTCCTTCAATATTTGTTTGACTTCTTCTCCAATGGGGATCAGATGCTTTGCAAACAGTTTGGAGAGGTCAACCTTCACTGCATCTTCTCTCAGCACCTCTCCAAGTCTCTGCTCTCTTGTATTTCATATCTTCTTGAAGCAATGCTCTCTACAGCAGCAACTCACATCAACTATTTTCCCTCCAAATCCCATGAGCCTTCAGTGTGTAAATCAATTCAAGCTGTAGGTGGAGTGATCCTAACAGATTACTCAACATTCCTCAAGAGGAGACAAATGGAGCATTTTTTTAACATTCACTTCTAACTAAAGGCCTCCAAATAGGAATTACTCTCAGGGGCTCCTCAATTTTTAGATGCTCCACCATGTTTTGAAGGCTGGAACACTTCTAGCACTGAGGTGAAAGTCTGAACCATCTCCTCTTTGGGGACAACAGCTTCTCCAGTGGTTCTTCATCAGGTACTTGAAAAAGTGACAGCAATTAAGAATGTATAGTATCCATGCTGGGATCATGCCTAGACCAGGTAACTGCCATTCAGATGTAACAAGCAAGCTCACCAAGAACCACCAGTCACTATTCTCTCAGGATGTCTCATGTGGAAGAATACCACAGGATTGGCCAGGAAGACTCCTGCCTCCATGACGCTCAGCCTTGGCAGGGGACAGATCTAGCATGGTCTGAATGTTTTCTGAGCAAGACAGACTACAAGGAAAACCAAAATCTGTGCAGGCCCAAAGACACCTTTAGTCTAACTGGCTTTTAGAAGTAGAGTTTTAACTCAATAGCACAGAATGGTCACTTGAACTGACTCCTGGATTCCACTCAGGATACTCTTTTTCTAGGACCAATTAACCAAATGGAAGACAGAAACACAAAAATCTTCAGCCTTCTTAACTACTCCATTGTGTTAGATGGGCTGCAGGTTGTGGCCTCATACACAGAGTACAAAAGCCAGCCAAAAAGAGAGCGCTAACTCTTGCTAAAAAACTTGAGACATTGATAAAAGTCTAATTTCTCAAATCTATAGAACTAAGTCAAATTGATAAAAATATAAGTCATTCCCCAATTGACAAATGGCCAAAGGATATGAGCAAGCAAATTTCTGAAGAAGAAATAAAAGTTATCAATAATAATATTTCAAAATATTCTAAATCACTCTTGATTAGAGAAATACAAATTAAAAGAATGCTGAAGTGTCACCTTGCACCTATCAGATTTGCCAATATAACAGTATAGGAAAGTGACAAATGTTGGAAGGGATGTGGCAAAATTTGAACACTAATGCACTGTTGGTTGACTTGTGGAATGATCCATCCATTCTGAAGGACAATTTGGAACTATGTCCAAAGGGCTATAAAATTGTGAATATCCTATGACTCTGTAATACCACTACTGGGTCGGTATCCCAAAGAAATAATTAAAAAGGGGGAAAGACCTACCTATACAAAAATATTCATAGCAGCTCTTTCTGTGGTGGCAAAGAATTGGAATTTATGGGGATGTCCATCAATTGGGGAATGGCTGAACAAATTGTGGTATAGGCTGGTGATGGAATTCTACAGTACTATAAGAAATGATAAGCAGGATGATTTCAGAAAAAGCTGGAAAGACCTACATGAACTGATGCAGAGTGAAATAAACAGAACCAGGAGAACATCGTACACAGTAATAGCAATACTGTATGATGATCAACTGTGAAAGACTTAGCTATTCTCAGCAATGCAATGCTCTGGGACAGTTCTGAATTTATAACAGGGAATACTATCTACCCTAAGAGAAAGAACCGTTGAGTTGAATGGATATGGATCAAAGCATACTATCTTTCACATCAATGTATTTATGGTTTTATTTGGGGCTTTTGGTTTTGTATGAGTGTACTTTTATAACAATGACCAACATGGAAGTGTGTTTTGCATGATAATACATGTATGACCAAATCAAATTGCTCATCTTCTCCAAGTGGGGAAAGGGAAGGAGATGGTTTGGATCTTATAATTTTGGAAACTGTGTTGAAAATTATCATTACATATAATTGGGAAATAAAATATCTTTTAATTAAAAAAAAAACTTGAGATATTTCCAGAGATTAAGCAGAGTCTATCTTGCCTTTAAGCAAGGCAGGTATGTCTACAAGGTTGCATGTTGATGTGCCTTTCTTTGGAGACACAAATGCTTGCTTTATCATTACTGCGTAAATGTCACATCCTGTTGCTTAATTGTGTAACAAAGAGCAGTCTTGGGTTCTCAAAATCTATGCCAAGACAGTGTAAGTTCAAGTAGTTCCTGCCCATTTGGAAAGGCTTTCTGTACAGTTCTAGAGACAGGCTACTGCCCAAGGACAGAAGGCTTCATCATCAATAGGTAAAGTCACTAGGTAATGACTTCTTTGACCATGACAATGAATGAGACTGTGGGAACTTAATCTTTGGTATATGTTTAGATCGACCTGGAGGCCTAAAATGTCTATAGGTCTGGAGGCCAAGGCCAAAAGAACCTCTTGCTGAGATCCTCTCTGGACCTGGAATGAGAAACATTTTCAAAGAATCCAAGTCTATATGCAGACCAGAGCTAGGGAAGACAGGCATTCATTTTTGCAACTGAAAGGCTACCTAGGGCAGTACAAGTACAAGAGACACAAGCTCTGATACCAATCAAAGACTCGGTAACTTTTATTACTTGTACATACATGATCTGGGGACTTGTGCCAATAGGCAGATGATAGAAGCATTCATCAGACGACTGACCACTCAGGAGCGTCAGCCTTCTGACTATATAATTATTATAAGATATCATATAATCTAGTTTAAGTTAATAATAATAATAATTTTGTTACTGTTGTTCTTGTTCAGTCACATCTGATTCTTTACTGTTCATGGGGTTTTCTTCACAAAGATACTGGAGTAGTTTGCCATTTCCTTCTTCAATGGATAAAGGCAAACAGAGACAGTGACTTGCCCAAGGTCACAAAGCTATTAAGTATCTATCCATTGAGCCATCCAGCTGCCCAATCAAAATACCAGTGGCTCATATTTATAGAGCATTTTAAGGTTTGCAAAGTGCTTTATATTTGTTACCTTACTTGATCTTCACAACAACCCTGGGTAGATGTGATCATTACCTCCATTTTATGAATGAGGAAACTGAGGCTGAAAGGCCAAGTTATCTGCCCAGGATCACATAACCAAATGAGGATTCAAACTTGGGTTTCCCAAACTCTGGTCCAATGTTCTAGCTGAAAGGCAGGCACTGCAGGCACTCATTGGCCCTATTTTACTGAGAGGAAAACCAAGTCTAGGAAAGGCTCATGGGTCACACAACTAGTACCAAAGCTATCATCATCATCTGGGCCTTGTCAGATATAACGCCGCTCCTCTTCCCCAGCAAACAGGGCAAAGGGCTTTTTGAGGAAAAGTGTGACTGGAACATGCATTAAGTTTTGATTTTACAACCAACATTAACTCAAAAAGTATTTCGCTTCTCCCAAGTGAAAAATGTTCAACACTTGAAAGCTACTAATATTTTTATGGTGAAAATGAAGATCAAAGTTTCAAAGGAAAAAAAGATACCCTGCTTTATCCAGCCAAGTTTGTGTGGCTCAAAGTTTCTGCCACATGTTTTAAACTCTCACGGATGGGGGAGGGGGGCAGTGGTGAATTGCTCTGTGTTTCCCAACTCCTGAGTCCTGAAGTAAAAGCAGATGAACTTAAAAAAAAAAATCAAACATTCTGGTAACACTATATGTTGCTACTGTTCCCCTAGGAGTCCCTTGCAAATAAGTATCAAGAACTCAATAGATACTTTCCTGGTAAAATACATAAACAGATAAATAAATTATCACTGACTAAAGAGAATTTCAACATCTGGTAGCTCACTAAAGACTGTCAAACAAGTCAAGAGACACCCAGAGCCAGAGAAGATCAATCTACAGCTCCTGATTTCAGGACCAGAGAGAAGTTCTGTCCCCCGATTCCCCTTCTCTACCCAGTGAGAACATGACCCATTTAAATCAGTAAGTGCCCACTGGGTTTTCTTCCACTGAAATAAATAATACTGGTTACCAAATTTAGGAATTTAACTGAAACTTAAGCTAAGTCTCAAGCAATGAAAATGGAAACAAAAGGAACATCCCTAATCAGTTCTATATTCCATTCCCAGGACCCAAAAGTTTCTCAATGGTGAGCCTTTTAAGTCAGATCCACTAACCTAAATTCAAATCCTGCCTTGAACATTTACTGTGTGATCCTGAGCAATTCACGTAATCTCTGTCTGCCTTGGTTCCTCATCAGTAAAATGGGAATAACAATAGCATATAACCCCAGGGTTGCTGGGAGAATAAAATAGGTTAATATTTTAAAGCACTTTGCAGACATTAAAGTGCTATACAGAAAAGCTAGCTACTTTATAAAGCAAAATTCTAACTATTGTTGCCAGATTTCTTTCCCACAGAATAGAATTCTAGCATCCTCCCTCATGCCCCCTAGATTATCCGCTCATGGAATTACTGAATATTAAAATTGGAAGAGACTACAGAATGGAAAGTCAGAGATGGAAGGGCATATTAGAACATCAGTACTGGAAAGGACATGAAAACATAATATCCCAATTGGAAGGGATCTTATAATATAAAATGTCAGGGTTAAACAAGACCTTAGATCACAGAATGTCAGAAGCAGGCAGAGCCTTAGAGACCCAGACCAGTTCCTTCATTTCACAGATGAGAGCAGAGCTCTCTGGATACATGCTACCAGATATTCTTGACCTGAATTTTCTGATTTGATAATTCTCTGTTCCCTCCCACTCTTTGCACCAGGCTCAAATGTTCTTCCCATCACTTTGGTAAGTGAGTGGTCGATAAATTGTCTGTCCTTCTGCTTTACTGTTCCTTAGCCAAGCTATACAGAGTTTGGCTTTTGAAAATTCTCCATAAATCAGTTCTTCCATTCCCCTAAGCAACAGAGCTATTCTGCCCTTTGAATGAGCTCCAGCTTAAGTCTTGGCTAAGAGCGTGATGCCTCTGTATGTGTGCTGTGCCTCAGATGAAGTGCCGTCACAAGCATGTACAAACTGATTGCTGGCTCCTCATTCTCTAAGACCAGACACAGGAGCTCCACATAAACCCTCAAGCAATGGCTGCCATGTACCCCTCTCAAAAATGTTGATGGGGGTTCTCGTGCTCAGTGAATCAAGTAGGGGCTTCTTGGTATGTACTCTGCACTATGTACCACCCCTACAACCTGCTCCATCCTTCACTTGTCTTTCTTCACACACTATTCCTCCATCTATGATGTCCTTTTTTCTCACATATGTGAGATTCTGCAAATTTTTCAAAGTCTGATTCAAAGGCTGCTTCTTTCATGATGCCTCCCCTAAGCTCAACTACAGTGATTGCTCCCTTATCTCCTTTCATGGCACTTTATGACCCTCATATGCATTTATATTTTAACAGATGTAATTGATTTTTATCTAAATTATATTTTCTCCTATATCGGTATGTAAGTGTTATCTTCCTTACTAGATAGCAAGTTCCTTGAAGGCAAGGGTCATTTCTAAGGACAGCACTGAAGGAGATATAAATTAAATTAGACCTTAAGCATAAGCAAATAAATCAACGGGGGAAATATTAATAGCACAAGGAAATATGACCTCCCGATTAAATAACAGTTCAAGCATCTGTGAATAAGTGTCATAAGACCAAAGGGGGAAAAAGTCAATACTCAATGAGGCAGAGGACTTCAAGGATTTTGAAGTGAGAATGGAATCATAGCACACTGTTCCTGAATGATTTAAGGGAAATAAAAATTTTGAGGGCAGAATTTATGGCCTGCACAGCAGAAATAATTAACAGAATTAAAAAAAAAACAAACAAAAAAACTTTATAATCAGTAGTGGCAAGTCTCACCAAAGAAACAAGAGAGGATAAGCAATGGAGAATATAAATATATGGAAGTGAAGAACAACTGGAAAGTAGAGAAGCAAAAAACAATAATAACAAAAGAAAGCATGATTTCCATTTAACAAAATATAGTGACCTAGAAGACAGGATATGCAGAGACATTTTAAGGATTACAGGGCATCCAGAACAACACAAGTCAAAAAAAATCTGAGCATCATAATGCAAGAAATAATACAAACTTCTGACCCCAAACTTCTAAAAACAGAAAACAAAGTAGCAATCTACAAAATCCATATATTCCCTCCAGGAAAAAAGTCCTAGGATGCAAACTTCAAGACACACTGTAGTTAAATTGGACAATTCTACTGACACAACAAATTCTGCAAGGTAGCAGGAGAAAGACCTTCAACTTTAAAGGAAAGGAAATTCAAATAATCTAAGACTTCTGCATCCATGAGTAATGGTGGGAGGGAATGGAATAACATGTTTCAAAGAGTCAAGGATCTGAAGACACAGTCCAAGATGATTTACTCTGAAAATTTGAGACTAACCAAAGGAAAAATGTTTAATGTTCAATAAAAAAGATGCATTTGAAACATTCCTAGAAAGAAAGCCAGACTTAAAAAGACATTATTTGCTTCTCAAACATTCTAAACAACAAAAATACAAGGGTAAAAAAAAATCCAGCAATCAAGGACAACAAAATAACAACAGAGACCATTAAAAGTTTTATTTCTGAACATTAATGAGGAGACAAAGATAAAAGCAGAAGTAAAATAGGCCGTTATAGTAGAGAAACAGGCCTGAAACATAATAGACTAAACTTCTAAATTGAAATTATTAAACCTTCAGTCAACTCTACTTAAAAAAAAAAAGGAACAGGGCAGAACATCAACAAAATAGCAACCTAATAAACCCTGTCTGCATGTGAATCAATGTAAGGGGTATGTGTGTGTGAGTGAAATAACATTACAAAATGGGAAGGTACATAAAAGAAAGGAGGAAAGGAAGGAAATGGGGTGGTTGGGATATGTGATGTACCCAATCTCTCAACTGCCAAAGTGACTTTCCTAAAACATAGATCCTTCACTTCATCTTGCATAAGGAAGTGGCTGTTCTTCCCAAAGAAAATCCTTCTCTTTGCCATCTTGTTCCCACTGTCTCACTTTCTACAGTAGATTGTTTCCACTATCTACTCTGCAACTCTCTCATCTTCAATCTCTCTCTATTGGCTCCTTGCCTTTTTGCCTACAAACGTGTCCATGTCTCCTTCATCAAAACAAATAACAGCCAAAAGACTCATTTCCCACTAACTTTTGCTTGTGAAGAATGAATCAAACTCTCTTTGTCTATCAGTGACTTTTAAGTTAATCAATCAAAAACTTAAGTACCCCTACTTAGTGCCTTACCAGTCACTAAGTATGAGAGTTCACAAGTCACTTGCTAGACAATCCAAGTGACAACTCTAGAGGCCACTTTCTCCTCCCACCCCCCACAGTGTTAGACAAATTAAAAGACTGAGATTAATTCCCATAAAGTGAAGAAGGGACAGGAAGTGATGTGGGAAAAAGGACAAAAGAAAATGGAAAAAAGATCTTAACTTCCTGTCCAAGGGACTTCTCCTTGAGGCTTCTCCTTTGGAGTTCTTCTTTGGAGTCTCTGCTCCTTGAGATCTTCTTTGGACTTCTTCTCTGGTTCCTAGGGGATTTTGGACTTGGACTTGGAGCTTTGGGCCTTTTGACAGGAGTTTTTTACTTCAGGACTTCAATTTTCAGCTCTGGAACTTCTTGGAGTCAGTTGGGTACACTGCTGCCTTGGTGAGCTTCACTCATGAGGGTTTTTCTACATTGGGACCTTGCCAGGATCCTATCCAGTGACTAGGATTCCCACATGGAGACTGGAACTCTGTTAGGCCTTGAGCTTCATTTCATCTGATCATCATCAGAATTAGAGCTCATTAATGATATTGGTCTGTAATTATTGGAGTGTCTTCTTTCTCAACTTTTGAGAATAATGTGTAGTATTGGCAATAATTGTTTTTTAAAGTTTGATAGAATTATCCAGTAAATCCATTACAGTCAAGATTTTCCCCCCTGTTATATATCTTTTATAGCTAGTTTCATTTCCTTTTATGAAACTGGATCATTTAAGATCTCTACTTTATACTCAGCTAGTGTGGATTATCTTATATTTCTCTATTTTTATATTGTTTTGTTAAACACGTAATTGTACAGAGTAGCTTCTAATAATTCTTTATATTTCTTCTGGTTTTATTATGTTTTTACCTTGATGTTTTTGCTATTTTGATTTCTGTGCTATTCTTTTTAATAAGCTTGGCTAGGGGGAAGTTGGGTTGCTCAGAGGATTGAGAGTCAGGCCTAGAGATAGGAGGTCCTAGGTTCAATTCTGACCTCAGACACTTCCTAACTGTGTGACCCTGAGCAAGCCACTTAACTCCCATTGCCTAGCCCTTACTGATCTTCTGCCTTGGAACCAATATACAGTATTGATTCTAAGATGGAAGGTAAAGGTTTAAAAAAAATTTTTTTAATTAAAAAAAATAAGCTTGGCTAAAAGTTTGTAAATTTTGTTCATCTTTTCAATGAACCAACATTCAGCTTTTGGTTTTATCACTTCACCGGTCGTTTTCAGTTCTAGTTTCATCTTTCTTCTCTAATTTTCAATGTCTCCTCTTTTATGTTTCTTGGGAAGTTTACTTATTGTCTAATTTTTAAAATTAATATTTAGTTTTACTTCATAAATGTATGATTTTTTTAACATGATCTTTCCCCCCTTGAGGACTAATTTAGTTGCATTTCAGAAATTTCAGCATGCTTATTTCATCAATATATGTTTTTTAAAAACAATTATTGTTTCTCTGATGTTTTCTGCACCACTCATTTAAGTTTACATTGTGATGATTCTTATGAGTATGGGTCTTTTGTTCATAGTTTTTTAACTATAATTTTTACTGAATTATGGTCTGTAAACAATGTGTTTATTATTTCTGCCTTTCCTCATTTATTTGCAATTTTTCTATGCCCTACAACAGTCAATTTTTACAAAAATTTCATGTAGTCCTAAAATATGTGTATATTTTTTAGCAGTTCCATTTAAAAGTCTTTTAAGACTAATTTCTCCAACAATTTGTTCAATTCTATGTTTTCACTTTTATTTATTAAATTTGTCCCAAACTCAGAATGAGAAAATAAAAGTCTCTTGCTATTAGTATATTATGTCTTCTTTTAATTCAGTTCATTTTTCCTTTGTGAATTTAAATGTCTTAGTATTTTGAGCACATTAAGTTTAATACTGGTATTGCTTTCCTGTCTATGGCTCCTTTTAGCATAATATAGTTTCTTTGTTTACCTCTGTGCTATGAATTTCTGCTTTTAGTTTGTCTGTTAGCATGACTGCAACACCTGCTTTTCAGAGATTCCTGATGCAAAGTAAATTTTGTTCGATCCCCTATTTTTATTCTGTTTATATCTTTGCTTTTTAAAGAGTAATTCTTGCAAGGAAGAGATTGTGAAGTTTTGTTTTCCTATTCAATCTACCACTCTCTTTTGTTTGATTACATTGTGTAATTTCAACGTTGTTGAGTTATTTCGGTCTTATCCAACTCTTTTATGTATATATAGAAACCATTACCTTTTGTCTTAGAATCAATTTTATGTATTGGTTCCAGCAGGAAAGCAATATGAGCTGGGTAATGGGGGTTAAGTGACTTGTTCAGAAAAACAGGTCAGAAGTGTCTGAGGTTAAATTTGCACCCAAGGCTTCCCATCTCTAGGCTTGGCTCTCAAATCTACTGAGCCACTGTAACTGACTCCTCATGACCCCACTTGGGGGTTTTCTTGACAAAAACAATGGAGTGGCTTGCCATTACCTTCTCCAGCTCATTTTAAAGATGAGTAAACTGAGGCAAAAGGCAAACAGGATTAGGTGACTTGGCTAGGGTCACATAGAACTAGTACTTGTCTGAGGCTGAATTTTAACTCAATTGTTCCTGACTCCAGGACAGACGCTCCAGTCACAGTGCTACCTAGGTGCCTAATTGCTGTGTTTTATACATTAACATTTAAAGTTATGAGAGTTGGGTTTAAGTTATCTTCCAATTGTCTCTAAAATAGTTTTCTTTTTCTCTGAATTAGAATTTTCCTTCTCCTTCTCTGCCTCCCATTATTTTTTGCTTAATCTACTTTAAGGCAAAAGATTACTGTGTGGTGGCTCTTTTTCCATCTTCCATGACCACTTCACCCTTCTATTTGCTATTCTTTCACTTAGTTCTGTAGTTGTACTTGTTCATTCCTTTTCTTTAGTCTTTCTATCCAATTATTGAATTCTTTCTCAAGTAAGTAAAATCTCCCTTCTCCTCCCCTTTAACTTCTTTTGTTAGTGACGCTGGCCCACCTTTCCCTTGTAACCTCACCCATTCTCCCATAGGCCCTTTTCTTCCTCAGAGCAGACAGGAATCATTTTCCCTTCACTGTTTGCCACTGGCTTATTTGGGGTTTATCACACATCCTTCTTAATCTTCTCCCCATTCCCCTTCATTCTGCAATTTAGTCCCACAAAAAACAGGATGTTGGGAGACTTTAGGCCTATTCCTCCATCTCTCTTTTGGTTAAGTTCTTTTTTTATCCTTAGTTCAACGAATAGTATGTTATGTTGTTGTTTTTTAACCTCAGAGGAGTTTTTCTCTCTCTAGTTTTTCTTGTTTGTTTTGTTCTCGCCTTTCTTCTAGGAGGTCATTTTATTACTTTACTTGGTTGCTGTATTTGTTTATCTTTCTTATGCTTCTCTTGTCTGGGGTATTTGCAAAGCAAATAATCAGTTTGAGTTTTGTTTGTTTGTTTTTTGTAGACATGCTTCAAATGCCTCTCTTTTATTGAATCTCCATCATTTAGCATGGATGAATTAGCTGAGGTCTGTAGTGTATGCTTGGGGGTTCATCTTTGGGGAATACATTATTCCATTTCTTTCTTGGGTTTCTGGTGGGTACCAGTTGTTAGTCCTGTTATTAAAAAATCTGTCCTTCTTTTCAAAGGTTTTTTCTTAGACTCCTATAGAATTTGTTGTTTGTTGTGGGAACTATTAAATTTAATCACTATCTTCTTGTGGTTTCCAGTAAATGAGAAAATATTTGTTGAGTGCTTAGCACAATGCCTGGTACATAGTAATCACTTAATAAATGTTTTTTACTTTCCTTCTTTCCATCAGTTTTTGTTTTCTGATGACAATCTGTGTATTCTTTTGAACTGGTCCTTCATTTGTGTTCAGAAGTAATGGGTAATTTTCTTGTATATTTTCTTGAATTGTGTTATTCTTATGGGAGGACATGATCCTTAAATTGTCTCTATATGGCCTATATTCAAGATTAATATGTACTGTTTGTATAAAGATCATGTGTTCTTATAATACTATTGTTTTGTGCTTCTTTTCTTTCAGATTTTCCTTCACTTCTGTGCGTTTGTATTCCCAGGCAATTGCTTTCATTTTCATTTTTTTGTAGATACTTGATAACATGTATACAAAATTTTCTAATTTGACATTTTTTACTGCTATCCAAGCCACAGATTCTGTTTTAATGATTCTTCTTTCTCTCTTGAACGATTCAAAGGTATCCTGCTATGGACCTATTTCTCCTAATAGAATATTTCTTGCCCTCATGGGAATCCTATTCAGTGGGTGTCTTCTCAATTAAATCAAGACTTCCCATTTTATCTTCCTTTTTGAATCTCTCCTTCTGCCTCACTCAGCCCTTCTTCTTGCTAAGAGACTACATGAGTTATCTTCACTTCCTTGTGTTCACAAACAATCAGGTTATATCATAATTTCTCTGTCTTCTACTTCTATCCTTTATTTATCTTTCAATTTTGCAATTTAATCCCACAAAAAGAGTGATTCACATGGAAGGGAAGGAGAGAGCTTAGGAAGTTAGGTCAGGGATGTCTCAGACCTACTTTTCCATTATAATTTTGTCTATTTCTTTAAATTCTGCCCTCCTCTTCATTATTCTGTGTACTTTTATAAAGAAATCTCTTAGTGGACTCTCTTTTGTTTCTGATCCAATAGGTATCTGTCTTTATCATTCTAGTTTTTTTAAAGGGTTTCTTGAGATGGAGTAATTTATTTCATTACTTACTCTTTCCTTGGATATTATGCAGAATAGTGCTGGGTTGAATGTCTTTTTCTTCATATTTGAATTGTTTAATTTATTCATTACTCCTTGATGCTGGCAGCCTAACTTGTTTTTATTTTTTTTTCCTCTAGGAGATAGATATGTATATTCTTTGGGAAGGAAGGAAGGAAGGAAGGAAGGAAGGAAGGAAGGAAGGAAGGAAGGAAGGAAGGAAGGAAGGAAGGAAGGAAGGAAGGAAGGAAGGAAGGAAGGAAGGAAGGAAGGAAGGAAGGAAGGAAGGAAGGAAGGAAGGAAGGAAGGAAGGAAGGAAGGAAGGAAGGAAGGAAGGAAGAAGGGAGGAAGGGAGGGAGGGAAGGAGGGAGGGAGGAAGGGAGGGAAGGAGGAAGGAAGGGAGGGAGGGAGAAAGGGAGGGAAGGAGGAAGGGAGGGAGGGAAGGAGGGAGGGAGGGAAAGAGGGAGGGAGGGAAGGAGGGAGAAAGGGAGGGAGTGAGGGAGGGAGGGGAGAGAACAAGGTTTTATCAAGTACCTACCATGTGACATGTACTTTGGTACTTTGTTTTCTGTATTCTTAAATTCTGGATAGCTTCCTTGTATGATTTGTCACATTGCACTTCTTTTTCTAAAATTCTCAATTTGTCTCTATGCATCCTGTCTTTAAGATTAGTGTATTGGGGGGCAGCTGGGTAGCTCAGTGGATTGAGAGCCAGGCCTAGAGATGGGAGGTCCTAGGTTCAAATCTGGCCTCAGACCACAAGTCACTTAACCCTCATTGCCTAGCCCTTACCACTCTTCTGCCTTTGAACCAATACACAGTATTGATTCCAAGATAGAAGGTAAGGGTTAAAAAAAAAGATTAATGTATTTGTTAGCCTAGAGATCACATTTTAAGTGTGCTTTTAGTGCTTTTAGCATTATTGCTCTTTGCTCCTCTTCTCTCACATCATCCTTCACTTGGGTATTTATATTCCCAATAGTTCTCTAGTTCTCTCTTTTGCTTCTTTGAAGATTTTTGCCACTGTGGGTTCAAAGTTTTCTATTCTGCTCATTACTTCTGAAGCATACATAGATCATTCTGGAACATTCTGCTAAGGTTTCCTACTCTCTAGGGAATTCATAGTTTTGAATTTCATTAAGTGTACTTGTTCAATTTTTTCCATCTTATAATTTCTTTAGAGAGATGTGTAATCTCTTGGATGTTTAGTAATCATCTTGCCTTCTACTTTTAGTATCTTCTTGTTGACTTAGCTGCTTGTGCTCTAGGTTTTTATTAGATTTTTCTCCCTATAGAACTTTGATGATTCTGGTCTTTCCCCTTATATTCCCCTGTTGCTTGTTTTCTGACTCTTTCCCCTTTTATGGTGGCTTTATCCTCACAGCTAGATGTCAAAAGTCTTAGCTTCCTCTCATGCTGAAGAATTTCTTTTTTACTAGCATTACTCTGTATCCCAAGTAGTTTCTGGGGGAATGTGGCTAGTCTCAAATGGATTCCAGGACCCTCTCTTTCAGATGCCATGCAGATATACACATTGGCCCCCTGCCCCAGTTCCCTCTAATCTTTAGCTCTTAGGCAGAGATGAATCAGCAAAATCTCCTTTCCATAAGACTGGTGGAGAGCAAGGTAGATATTTGGGAAGAGTTCCTGTCATCTTGAGATTCCTTAAACTAAGGCTGATCCAGGAACTAGAAAAATCTGATAACCTTCTCTCCCCCTTGCCACCATCTTTATCTCACATGCCTGAGTAGAGCTGAGGTTCACAGTTTAGGGCAATAGAATGCTGAGGGAAAAGAAGTGTAGAAGTTTGCCAGCCATCTATAGCAAGAGGGAAATCCCTCCATGGATTTCAATGTAAAACCTGTGGGTCAATTTGTATACCCTGCTAGAATACGGAGGCTGGTCTGGGAGAGACAGTGAGTGAGCTCCTTAAGGACTAGTGCTCCTCACAATTTACTGATAAAGCAGTTTCTTGGTCAGGTTCTTTGTCCTTACAAAAAACTATGATTGCTCTATCGTTGGAGCATAATTCCTCTTTGTGGGAATCTTAAGTGTTACTTGGGACTGGAGAAAATGTCTACTCTTCCATCTTATTGTTTACATGATCGAGAAGTCTTTACTTTCTTTTATTTCAGTGGTAAACATGGTGCTTTCTTCCACAGGTTGGCACCAAAAATGTGTGATATTGGGAACACAACCAACTAATTTTCTCTTCACATTCTACACAAGTTTTCCTGAATACTAAATTAGTAACCATCTGTGCTTTCTGTACATACCAAACATAGCTTCTTGTTTTAAACAGTGACTCAAGATGGAATGTGAAGACAGGCAATGCAAACAACTTACTTGCTGTCCATCACAACAGAAAAGAGACATCAGAAGAAACATTGAGAGTATGGGCTCTTAGAAGCTTTTCACTTTATTCCTGAATTATTTGCAACAAAATACTGAAATAATTACCAAATCATAATCTAATGGCTATTAGCTATTAAAATAATAGCTAAGAAAATATTTATGAAAGCCCTAGAATCTTCCCCATCTCTCTTCTGTCACACACTAATAGCTCTGTCATCCAGTATTTTGTCTTCCTTTTGGAGAAATGTTTTCATGAGTCAAATCCTCTGATTTGACTGAGGGGAGATAAAAGATAAGTAATGGTAGGAAGAAGGGGAAGAATCAAATTTGATTCTACTGGATTTGGTACTTTTTCTGTACCAATTCCCCTGTACTGATAACATTTCTATCCTTTTAGAATCAAGAAGAAAACACATGAATATGTTGTGTCCCATATCATCACTGAATCTTATTCTGACATCTGCCTACGCTGTCTTGTCATCTGTTTGCTGCCACTATCATACTCCTCCACGCCTAAGCCAAAACCCTTCACTTGGGACCTCCAGAATTCATGCCCTCAGTGTCTCAAATAATCTTTGAAACTACCCATCTGGATACTACCCAGTTGTCTTAAAAGGTGTCTGAATGAATTCAAACACCAAGCTCATTATATCTAGCTAGTGCCTAACTTCATACAGACCAAGTTTAACTTTCACATGCCATTTAGGCTCATGAACCCACCCTTGCCTCAAAGATATTTTCCTGTTGCCCTTTCTTTCTACCTCTTGCCCTTGTGAAAAGCATCTTCCAATCGACTTCCCTATATATAAAATCTTCATCTCTATGACTCCCCAGATACTCCCCTCTCTGGTCATCACTCTCCTTTATGTGTCATCTACCTGAATGTAAGCTCCTTGAGGGAGGACTGTCTCATTTTTTAGTACATCCCTACTTAGAATCATGCCTGCACATAGTATTATATAACAATGCTATATTATATAACAATTTTTTCCATTCTTTCATTCACTCAGTCATTTAACACAATGGTGAGATCACAAATCTATCAATGTCCATCAAAGTCTTTAGGATCAGAGAATTAAACAGGACTTCAATGAGACAAGAGGTCTCATTTTTTCTTTTTTTTTTTTGCTTTAGAAAGATCTGAGTTAATCTCATGAACACAAACAGAGCATAAATTCCCCAGAGAGCTTCCTTGTTAAGTCATCAATTAATTTCTCCTAGAATACCTCTAGGGATGGGAGTTCTTTTCTCTCTAGAGGCAACCCAGCCTACTTTAGGATAGCTCTCATTGTTAAGAAGCTTTACTCCTGTTAATCTGCACCTTCTACCCATTGCTCCAGTTTCCTCTTTCTGAAGCCAGGCTATACAAATCCAATTTGTTTCTACATGGTTTGCCTTTAAATATCTGGAGAAAGTCATCCTTTCCTCTACCTCCCTCATTCCATGCCTTCTCAGCCATTCCATCAATTAATTCATCCCTTTACCTTCTAAGTACCTCTTGTAATATAACTGTAATATGAGGGCAGGGAGAGAATGGAGTCTTTCCTTCCTGCTGGGCCAGGATCACAGTGAGGTAAAGATGGAGTAGAGTCAAGTAGAGAGGATGGATTGTCTTTCCTCTCAGCTCTCCCTGACAAACCCCACTCCAGTTGCCTTTCAAGATCTTAACTTCTGTTCCCTCAGAGACTTTGGCTAAACAGGCTTGATACAGTTAGCTTCTTTTTCCCTGGGGAGAGGAATGTCACTTCCCTCCCTGCAACTTCATCTCTATGTGATGGAGTCAGTCACTTGTTCTTATTAAACTGTTTTATTCTAAGGAATAAGGCAAGGAATAGGGCAGATGAGTTTAGGAATGAGGCAGGAGGGAAGAGGGATCAGGGGGTCCCTAGAATAACTGAAATCCCTTCTCCCAAAGGTCTGGCAGCTCAGGCTTAGCTGATCTGACCCCTGGGGTCAGTTAATGAAGAAGCTCTGGCTCCCCAACTGCCTTGGCAACTGTAACCAGTCCAGGACTTTAGGGGATCTGGAGGAAATCTTTCTTCTAGTGAACAGCTTCCAGTTGAAGTCCTATTCACTTTTGTCTTCTTGGGGTATTGGGTCAAGCTTTCACAGGAGGAGATGAGTGCTGGTTCAGAGATCCATCCAGTCTACCTTCCTGGTAGCTTCTCCGAGAAGAGAAGAATCTTTTCAACTGTCCAGATCAGCTCACTTCCTCTCCTTTCCTCAGAATTCTCTCTCCTTCCTGCTCTTCCCTGTTACTGCAGAATTCTCCAGCTTGCCAGATCTGCTTCTCTCTTTTAATCTTACAAATTTTCTCTTACACTCTGATCCTGGAAAGGTGGTTTACCCTCTCAAAGAAAAAAATATGAGCCACTATGCAAGGAAGTAGTTTAAAGGCCCTTCTTTAACAAAGTCTTCTCTCAGTTGTAAAGGAAACTCATACGTAGAGTTTGAATCTGAAGCAGTGATGATATACCATCAGAAGCAATTATTCTTGTGATTTGGCTGGAGAAGCAAACATCTTAAGAGTTGTAAAGATACTAATTATTTCATTAAATGAGAAGCTTCCCCTGGATATAATGTCAAAGTCATCTCAAATGACTGAAAGAGAAATCTGAGAAAATTGAGCATAAACTTTTTTTGTTCTCTTGACACTTTCTTTAAAACTACTCTTAAGGTGAGATACAACATTGGGGGAGGGCAGAATTGACCTAGAAACCAAGAAGTCCTAGATTCAAATCCTGCCTCTGACAAATATTGTTTGTGTGACCCTGGGCAAATCATTTAACCACTCAATGCTCTAAATAACTCCCTAAAACAAAAAGTGGCAAAGAGGGTGCCAAACTGAATTGGTGGAGGGAGTTTCATGACCTGGGAGTTCCCTATATCACTGAAATCACAGTCCTTCTCTAATACCCCTTTACAAGCAAGGCATCAATACACCTTTTGTCAGTTCCACAACATTTTTTCTTAAATGTACTCAATGTTATAAAATTTCATTGCTAATGTCAGAGAAAATGAGACGGACCCTTTAGTGTTACCGATTGTAGAGCTAGAAGAACCTTAAAGGGGTACTGGTTTAATATCCTTGTTTAACAAACAAAGACACTGATGTCTAGAGAGATCAAATGCTTTGGTCAGACAAGTTAATGGAAGAGCAAATTCAGGTTTGATGATCTCCAGGCCACAACTCTTTCCACTATACTGTCTCAAATGTTGTTTCTTAAAAATCAAATCCTTCATATAAAAGTATTTTTAAAAAATCTCATGGGATTCACATGCTGGGCCTGGATCAGCTTCCTCTACGTTCCTTATTTCTCAAGAATTCCAAATCCAAACCAATTCTGAACCTAACTAAAGGCAGTTGCCCCTATCCAAAGGAGGTGAATTGGGGGAATACATTTTGCCACTTTTCCCAGTGTCTAGCTGTGGCTAATTGATTTGGACTCTGTTTACCTTAAGATTGGATACCATCATTACCACAGCAGTCACTGGGCTAAGCCTGTCTCCACTGTGCATTTCATATACTTCCTCCCTGACAGGGCTCATCAATCCCTATTGCATTTTAGCCAGCCAGGGCCCAGCACTTTCCCCTGGGGAGACCTGTGCTGCTCTCGATACTTAACCCCTGAACCTGGCCTAATCCATCACGTCCAGCTGAATGGTGACACAGACGAGGTCTCTCTCCAAAGGTAGGGCCATCCGCATTTCCACTTGGAAAGCAGAGAGAAAGTCTCCATGTCTGCATTCTCTTTGTCCCATTGCTTGTCACTTCCCACAATGTTGACTTTACTGTTGGGGTGCCTGGCTGCATTAGTTGGGCCCTGGGCGGGGGGTGCATTCAATGCAACAGCATCTTGTTAAATTCTTAGGAGGTTCCTCTGGGGATATCTGATAGAGCTCTCCTCCTTCCTTGGGCATTAATGGAAGGAGAAACTATAATTTTGCAATAAGGTTTCCCCTCAAAGACTTCAAGGAAAAAACTTTCACACATTCTATTGATAGCTATCTATCTGGATCTTACTGAAGGGATGAGAAACTCCAACTCCAGAGGGGAGAATTGATCTCACACATGGCTAAGCAGCAAGCACATCTTTAAAAAAGTGTGTGTGTGTGTGTGTGTGTGTGTGTGTATCTATCAAGGAACATCTCTGACTTACCTCATACCCAAACTGTAGCTCGTCAGCAGTCAGCATAATGATATCATCATCAATCGCAAGCACAGCTTCTGTTTCAATCTCATCATATGGAAAGAAACGGTTACTCAGTTTGTTTTCAGCTGTTCTCACAACTTTCAAAGGAACCCGGATCTTGGGCCAAAGAGAATCTGAGAGGAAACACGTCAAACAGGAGAAAGTGGATATAAATTTTATTTTAACAAAATACATTACATATTTGTATGCAATTATTATATTTATTCTTCTAACTTCTAACTGTTTCCAAATGGGGGAAGGGAATGGTGCTGAGAGATAGGCTCAGGAAAATGAGCTCATCCCAATGGCTATGAGGCCTAGGAAAAAATGCTAGCCTGGGGGCAGAAGACCATGTCTGAGTTCTATCTCCCACACTTACTGACTGTGGAATCCTGGGCGAGTTGCCTTACTTCCCTGAATGTTGGGGTTTTTTTCCTGAGTAAAATGGGGGTGCCAGTACTTGTGCTGCAAACATGAAGGTATTGAGGTGTAGGAAGAAAGTGATCAATATTCAAATTATGGATAAATGAAAGCTATTACCATCATAAGCCCAGTGATAGGAGGATCGTGGCTATCTTATTAAGACATCAAAAAACAAATCTTTCCTATGTACCTACTGTGGGAAAAGCACTGGGCACAGCTCCAAGCATTATAAAATTCTTTCCTTCAAGGAGTTTACACTCCCAAAAGGGGAAAATAAGGCATGCATCCAAAGAATTATTACAACAGTTAGAGTTTACCCTCTGTTTTAGAAGGCAGAGGAGTGTTAAGGGCTAGGCAATGGGGGTCAAATGAGCTAGGAAGTATCTAAGGCCAGATTTGAACAAAGGATCTCCCATCTGTAGGTCTGCTTTCAATCCATTGAACCCCCTAGTTGCCCCTATCTTTTTTGAGGGTCAATGAAGCCAATGATTCTCATGACATCTTTATGTGGAAGCCAGAAATCATCCCCCATGCTACACATGACAAGGCAAGTGACTGACTCAGTCTTTCCAGAAATGCTAGCTGATTATTGTTTCTGATCTGATTACTGTTTCCAGAGCTAGAGGTAGAAAGGAGCTCACTAGGTTTGGTTTTTCATCATGTCCATTTTTCTGGATATATTTTATATTTCTAATTTTCAGGATCGATTTCTTAGGATTTGCCATACAGCATCATATCCATCTTGATTTAAGTTTTAAAGGCTGATGGCGGTAGAACAAGTCTTTTCTTTCCTCCCATGCTAATCATGACTTTGCCCAACTCAGCTTTAATTTCTTTAAAAATTAAAAAAAATGTTCAATTTAGGAGAGTACCAAATGAAGACTTTTTGGTAAAATGTGTATTTCCAGAAAGTTTTTTCTCTCAATATAGTGAGGAGACAGGAAGGACAGAGCACAGGCAATTGGTTTTAGGAAGGAAAACCTGGCCACAAAGTTGTCTAAGTGACATAAGCCAGGTTTAGAGCAAGCCTACTGGGAATAGGCCACAACACCTCAATGTTTTTACCCCCAGGTGAAGATCAGAGCTCTTTTGCTCCTGTACATCTTATGTCCTTCCCCCTATTCAAAAGAGAAGGGCCACCATTATTCTACAGGCCTCCTTCACATTCGCCAGACTTTTAAAGAAGCCAGCAGGCTCCCCAATGGTTGTTGCTACACGATGAGCCCAATCTTCTCTTGGTCATTTATTTGACACAATCTTTCACGCCTTTTCTTGTACATAAGTCCCCTTGGTAATAAGCTACTCTCTGCTTATACTCCTCAGGAACCTTCCCACTGCCCTCTGACTGATGCCCAACCTCAACTCCTCAGTCTGTAGCATCCCCAGACAGTGCTGCTGGAAGGTTAATAAATGGGCCCTACTTCAGGGAGAAACTCGGGCTCATTCACAGCACTTCAGGCTGACCACTGCTACTGTCCATGTGAGGTCCTTTTCTAGCTCTAGTTCACATGATCCTATAATTGTCAAGCATTAGCTATTAAGCATATAGACAAGTCTGTGTACATAACTGACCTAGTATATGCTCCGACTGTCCAATCGTATCAGCTCAGAACATCTCTCCTGCCTCTACATCCTGTGACATATTGCTAGCACCAAGGCAGTAGGCTTGTTTTCATGAAACAATAAAGCAGGCAGCACTCGCCAAATGCGGCAGCAATTAAGTTTACTTTCTGGTTCCATCTCCCTCTCTGTCTTTTTCTCTCACCGTCTTGGTTTCTCTGTCTGTCTGTTTCTCTATCTTCCTCTCTCTCTCTCTCACACACATACACACATGCCCACTCACATCCACCTACACACATGTAGTGTACATACTTGTGTGCCCACACATAAAGACTGAGGAGAGTGTTCCGCACACTGGCCACTCTGGTGAAGTACATATATTCCTCCACTCCAGCTGGCATTTGTGTTTTGACAAGTTGAACATGTACAGGATGTTAAAACCACAGAGAATTTGCCATATTGTTTTCCAGATGTGGATGTCCAGAGATGTCCATTGTAGAAACAGAACTGATGTGTCCACACTATCCTGTGGTGTTTTCAGATGTCCAGAAAGGCCTGAAGGGAATAGTTTGTCTCCAATTTCTCCTCCCCATGAAAGAATCCTGCTGGACGTGGGGAGGAGAGGGACAGAGGAGAGGCAGTCAGCGAGGACCTGGGAGGAAGGCACACACCTAACTGGGGCGGGCACTTGGAAGAACAACAGAAAGTGGGCAGGGAGACTCCCAAAAGGTGTTTTCCAAAAGCCCTCTGTTCCCACACCTTGCTAAACCAGGCCAGACTTCAGCATTCATCCAGTTGAACCATGGTTTTTCATGTGAGCCAACAACCACAGATGTAGAGAAGACACTTCCCCTCATCTCAGTGTTTATTGACCTTCACAGACAGATCCTGGCAATGCCCCCAGGGAGTTAGTTCATTGCTTTTTGACCAATGAAGAAGCTTAGGAATTGCTCCAGCAAGAAGGTCCCCAATCCCATTGGCAAGCCTACATTAAACTCGGTCTTTCTTTCTCTTTCCCTTTTGTATCTTGAAGAGAATGAGGCTGGTCCCTTGTATTTTGTGTCTTATCTGGTGTGTTGGGGTAGGGGTGGGGAAAGACCAAACTGAAAAGTCACCTTCTATTCACAGAATATCTGGAAAAGCATTTCTTAGACACTTGGCTAACTTCTTAAACATTTGAGCAGGATGAATCAGTAACTTCATTCTCTCTGACAGGCTCAGTTTTTTAGCCTAGGCTAGAGGGAAAAAAAGGAATTTTGTGTCAATCTAAAAAAGACTAAAGGGTATTCACTAGCTCTTTTCTCCACGTGGTTCCAAAAGAGATGTGTGAGCAAAGGAAATATTTTTCCAACTTGGCAAATGCGCTAAAAAGTGTCTAAGAGGACTGATGATGACCCCAAGACCATCCAGGACACCATTACCACAAGCACAACCACAGGTCTCAAGGATCAACACTCAACTTCCCAGCCAAATTATTGAAGCACTTTAGGAAATCCCAAGTTCCCTTGGGCAGCTGGAATCCTGAGACAGAAGTATGGAATGCTAGAGCTGGTGGTATCAGAAAATGGCCCTATTCTCCCATCCAAGACAATAGCAATTTGGGAATGAGGAAGAGCACTGGGTTTGGATCCCATCTCCCTTCATTACCTGCATAATTGTAGACAAGTCATTTCCTCTTGATTTTCTCACTGGTAAAATACAGTGATTAAGCTAGATGATTTCTCTTTCCCTTCCAGTTCTAAATCCTATGATCACTTGCCATCTCCTCTGGATTTCCCATCCTGCCATTTCAAAGCCAAACCCACCTTTGCCTGTTAAACTATTCAAAATACCACTGTTGGACATGGTCATTTGTGAGGAGGGATAGATGGATGTTGCAAGGCTATCTCAACCTCAAAATTAAAATCAATTAAAATATAAGAATATAAGAACAGAGGATGGGGGTAGCTGGGAGGCTCAGTGGATTAAGAGCTAGGCCTAGAGATAGGAGGTCCTAGGTTCAAATCTGACCTCAGACACTTCCTAGCTGTGTGACCCTGGGCAAGTTATTTAACCCCCTTTGCCTAGCCCTTCCTGTTCTTCTGCCTTGGAACCAATACAAAGTATTGATTCTAAGATGTAAGGGTTTAAAAAAAATAAAAATAAAACATAAGACTTTATGTAAACCAATCTGAAATGTACAAGGCAAGAGATTACCTTACTGAGGTTAAGGTTCTAGTCAAGCAATCTCCTTTATTCATCAAGCTTGGGGAATCAAGAAAGGGCAGAGGAGAAATAAGTGATCAGCTTTTTTCTTCTAATAGAATTAAAAACTAATGTGATGAAAGCAAACCAAAAATTTCTATTGCTGATCTTAATTATTTACTTAAACTTTAAACTAGAAATTTTGACTTAAGTGTTTAGTTAAGTTAGAGAAAGGAGGAGGGGAATGGGACGGTGAGGTAGATGAGAGGGATAAAGAGCCAGAGAGAGTCAGAAACACACAGAGAGCAACATTTCTGCCTACACCAATACTCTGAGCAGCAGACATGTTAGCCACAATATTTATTTTAGTAAAGGCAGAGAAAGTGAAAAACATCACTTTTGCCTCTAATATTTCAAATTCAAAATTGGATGCTTTGAAAAATTACTAATGCTTTACATTAAAAATCACATGTATTTGCAGGCATAGGGACTAGTTGGAGCTGACAGCTCCATTTACCAACTAAATAGACATCATACTGAAGATTAAACACAGTTCATGTTCTTTCAAAACAACCACTTCTCTATTACTAACACATCCATTTCAAAGCCACCATAAAAAGATTTGGCCCTAATCAGATGAAGTCTCTTCATGTTCTCTCACTCTCTACCCCAGATACAAAATATTTTAAAAAGTCAAATTTCTCTAAACCACAGGATTTATTGCAAGAAGGAGTTTATTTTCTGAAGTCATCGTTGTAGTTAGCAGTATTCAGGGTCACGCTAGACTGTTCTATTACCTCCGATAACAAAGTGGTATAAGAGGAAGAACTGGGAGAGCTTGAGAATATTTTGAGCAGGAAGACCCAGCCTCAAGTGCTCATTTAGCATAAGACAACGAAATGTTCTGGGACCATTCTGGAGATGAAGACATTAAGGTCTAGACAAGTGAAATCACTTATCAAAGGTTTCACAGGAGTATATAGTTGATTACTATCTTGTTTTTGAAGAGAACCAATGACTGGTGATGTCTTTTGACATAAGCATACATTGGATTTCATTGAGGCAGAGATTCACAGTCATCAGCTTCATTCTCTCTTCCAGTCATGGGAGTCTAGTGACAAGACAAAAGTCAGGATAACTGGTGATGGTCTAGGATGCAATGAATGACCTTAGCATCTTCCATGTTTGACCATGCTCTAAGCACTCCATAGCTCCTGCTTCTGTTATCCTTGTGATGAGATGAGAACAACAGGATTAGTAATAGGTGGCAGGATGAGGTTAGGAAGTTTAGTTGTCCATTGTTCTCTTCATTACATGTTCCCTCAGATTCACTAACTGCAAACTTCTCCCAGGGCTTTATCCTAGGCCACTTCTCTTCTCCCTCTCAACTATTCACTTGGAGATCTTACTAGCTCCCATGGGTTAACCTCTTTCCTGATGATTCCCAGATCTCTATATCTATTTCTAGTCTCTTTTCTGTGTTCCCATACCAAAGCAGCAGCTGCCTTTGGTACACATTAAACTGGATTTCCCATAGACATTTCAAACTCAACCTGCCCCAAACAAATCTCATTGTTTTTCCTCCTGAGCCCTTTCCTCTTTCCACATTTCTTTTTCCTGTCAAGGGCACAACCACCTTCCCTGTTAACACTGACTCTGAATCTAGGTGTCATCCTTGAATATTCACTTTCGCTCCCCCACTTACAGAACTCATTGACAAATCTTGCTATTTTTCCCTTCACAGCATGTCCAGTATATGTCTCCTCTCACTCACACAGCTACTACCTTTATAAAGGCCCTCATCACCTCTTACTTGGACTATGGCAATGGCCTACATGGTCTTCCTGCCTCAGTTGTCCCTCCCCTTTCAATCCATCTTCTATTCAAGTGCCAAAGTGACTTTTCCAAAGGCAAGTCTGACCATACATGCCACACCTCTGCTCAGTGAGTTCCAGGGGCTCCCTAGTATAAGCTCCTTGGACCAGCATCTCAAACTCTTCTTAGTCTGACCCTCTCTAGTCTTTTCCTCCATGCACTCTCCTGGTTCCATGTCCTGCTTCCATACCATGCCATGCCCCATGCTTGGAATGCTCTGCCCCTTTCCTTTAGTCTCATAGACTCCCTGGCTTCCATCAAGATTCTGTTTAGATCCCATGGGCTGCAGGAAGCCTTGCCTGAGCCCTTAGCTGTGGATTGTTCCCTACTCCATCTACTCTGCATAGACCTTTAGCCACCTAGTTGCTTCCATGTTGTCTCTCTCACTCGAATATAAATTCCTAGGGGACAAGAGAGAGTGCTGTTTCTGCCTTTCTTTGTATCACTAGCACTTAGAATGATGTCTAGCATATCCCAAGTGCCTGTTGGATGGACTTGACTGGTATCATTCTCTGTCACTTCTTTTCTTTTTCTTTTGTTAATTCCTTTGGTTAGAAGACAATGAAACATAATTTATGCCCATCCAAAAAATGGGATAAATAGCATAACTCTAGAACAGTCTGATATAAAAGGCATTTTCTAGAAGAAAAAAAAAGATTCACTGTGCTTCAGAATAAAAAAAATAGCATGAGAAAATTCCATCAGTTGAAAAAAATCAATCATCTCACTGATGCAAACTATTGCTTCCCAGATTCAAAAATAAAAGACATCATTCAAAGGGAAATAAAGACTAACTGCACCAAATATTCAAAGTATCCAAGACTCTGTTCAAAAATAATTTTACTTTTCTGAGGCTCAGTTTCTTCCTTTGTAAAAATGGGTACATTAATGTCCACTCTACCTACTCTCATGGGATTGGGTGAGAGAAAAGCTCTGAAAATTTTATTGCATATCCCTTGAGGCTGTAATAAGAGCCAAATATCTTATGTTTGTCCAGGTTTTTAAGGTTTTCAAAGTTACAAATGAGAAAAAAGAATCCTCCTTTGACAGCCTCCTGACTCCTCACTAGGACACAAGAGCAGCTTATACTTTTGATGGCTATGCCAGGAGAGGATGTATTCTGGGAGAGCATTGTCCAAAGACCAGCTTACTTATATTTACTGATGTACTTCACAAGGTACCTGCAGGGTGAGGAATTTTTCAGCCACCTCAGTTCGTAAAGTCTATCCTAAGTTACAGAGGGATTGTGTTGCAATAAGTGTTGGTGGATGGAGGACACATGCTGAAATACCTGCTCCTTACAGGCATTTCCTAAAATGCTTGTAAAGTGTTCAGTTATTTTGTTATTCCTATGTGAAGCCTGCAAAAGTTGCTATGTTGGGTAGCATCTCCCAAATCACCTCCTCTAGCATCCTTCCTGCCTTTTTTGTAGATGAGGCTAATGCCAAATAGATTTATTGTATTTAGAAAAAGAAAAAAAGCACACCTGAAATGCTAAAGATTTATCATCCAAAAGAAGGACATAGTTAAGCCTTTGTTTCTTCAATGACAACTCCTATATCCATGGTCCAGGCCTTGGTTAACCCAACCAAGATGTTGGAAAGCAGAGTACACAGTTGTACCCACCAGTGCCGGAATGCAGCCAAATGCCAGATAGACATCATCAAAATTACAAAGGACGAGAAATGGTCATGGGTCAGTCAAAGGTCAAACATTATATCAAGGAGGGCCTCAGATACCATGGCACAAGAAAGACGGGTATTTAAGACAAAAGCAGAGTAGTTCCCTGGCCAAGAGCTCAGATACCATGCCTTACCCAAAGGACCTTACCTCAGACAACAGGATAAATGGTGCTTGGAAAGTGAAAAGTATTTCAGTTTAGTCCTCCATTTCCATAGATTCTTATAGAATGTAATCATCAACCAACTGATACTTTCCCAGTTTGATGGCTAATAAATTTATATGTCCTGACCCACAAACCATTCTAATTCCTAGATACCACCTCCTAAAGTGAAAAACTCATTTCTCTGTCCTTTCACCATGCCTTAACTCCTCCCTCTCCCCACTGCCTACAGTTCGTTTTCTTCCCATTCCATCATGTCTCCTGGAATTTTTGCTTGATTGTTAAATTTCCTTTAATTCTATGTCTCTTCTTTTCACAAACTTTCCATCTTTTTGTGCTCATGGAAATTTGACACTCTCCAGAAAACATTACATACCTGACCATATTACTTCTTCTTTCATGCTCCCTAAAAATCTAAGACATGAAAAGAAGTTAGTATACTCCTTGCTCTTCACTGCCATTTAAAGACCCTTCCTACCATTACTATGCTTTCTTCTACTTTGAGGTTATCTTTATCCATCCATATCACTTGATCCAGATCTTTATTGCCATGATCTACCAGCCTCCAGGTCACTCTCCTTCCTTTATCAAGAAGTATGGGGCAGCTCATAGTCTTCCCCTCTACCCTCATCCTTAGGAACTTTGAGATGTAAATCGATGCCCAAAGAGCTGGCTTCCAAGTTCATCAACTTCCTCATTTCACTTCAGGTACTAACAATGCAGTTACACTTGAATTTTTACCATCATCTAGAATAGTACCATCTCAATAATCCTGGACTCTGAAATTCTCTTCTGATTAGACAATCTTATTTTCCCACATCTCTTTCTGCCTTATTCCTCCCAAACCTAGGCATACAGTGTCCTAACTATTTCTAGTCCTTCTATTCCTCTCTCTCATACCAATTAATCATCTTTATTCTGTCTCCCCTTTTACTCTCTTTGCAAACAATTCAAGTATACACTTCTCTGCAGAATTCCTTGCTCCTTTGTTCTTTTCGTGTTTATTCTTTGACAATCTTTAATTATGGATCACCTCACAATTTACTTTTTCTGCTCCTATTCCTATGCTGCTGAAGAATGCTGGAAGAAAACAAAACAATGTGCTGACTAGATTGATCATACACTCATGCTCTCTAATCTCAAATGAAACTGTTTTTCCCAAGGTCAATAATGATCTCGTGAACTTCTGGATCCAAGATACCTGTCTTTCATGAAATCTTTTTATGGCTCATGGCACTAATTATTCCAGTCACATATACACCTTCCCTTTCCTTGACATCAAGGACATTGCAGCTCTTTCCTGTTTATTCTCCCAACTATCTGACTCTTTCTTCTCAGTTTCTTTGACTAGATCCTAATTGTCCTGTCCTCTAACCACTGGATTTCCACAAGGACCTATATTAAATCCACTTAATTTTCCACTTAATACCTCTTCCTTTCAGGATCTCATTTGTTCCTATCTGCTTAATAATTACTAGGCAAAATCTATCCGAAGTCTATCCCTAATTCCTCTCTGAAATTATAGTGCCACATCATTACCTGCCTGTTAGACCCGTCTGGATATCTTATCCTCAAGTTAGCATGTCTTCATGGATTCTAGCCTAACTGAACAACCAGTTCTCCAATACTGACATTAATTCTTCCAATTGTTTTTTTTTTCATTTGAATTAGTTTATTTAGTCAATTCAGAACATTATTTCTTGGTTACAATAATCACATTATTTCCCTCCCTCCCCTCCACCCACTCTTCCCACAGCCAACGTACAATTTCATTGGCTATTACTTGTGTCCTTGATCAGAACCTATTTCCATGTTGTTGATGTTTGCACTAGGATGTTCATTTAGAGTCTACATACCCACCCATATCCCTTCTACCCATGTATTCAAGCAGTTGTTTTTCTTCGGTGTTTTTACTCCCACAGTGTTTCCTCTGAATGTGGATAGTGGTTTTTCTCTATTTAGTAGATTCCTCCTTCAGGATCACTGCATTGCCACTCTGTGTCAGTCTCTGTGTACAATGTTCTCCTAGTTCTGCTCCTCTCACTCTGTATCAATTCCTGGAGGTTGTTCTAGTCCCCATAGAATTCCTCCAGTTTATTATTTCTATGAGCACAATAGTATTCCATCACCAACATATACCACAATTTGTTCAGCCATTCCCCAATTGATGGACATACTCTCATTTTCCAATTTTTGGCCACCACAAAGAGCACAGCTATGAATAATCTTGTACAAGTCTTTTTCCTTATTATCTCTTTGGGGTACAAACCCAGCAGTGCTATGGCTGGGTCAAAGGGTAGATATTCTTTTGTCGCCCTTTGGGCATAGTTCCAAATTGCCCTCCAGAATGGTTGTATTAGTTCACAACTCCACCAGCAATGCATTAATGTCCCGACTTTGCCACATCGCCTCCAGCATTCATTAGTTTCCATAGCTGTTATGTTAGCCAATCTGCTAGGTGTGAGGTGATACCTCAGGGTTGTTTTGATTTGCATCTCTCTGATTATAAGAGATTTAGAAAATTCTTCCACTTGTAAGCACTGACATAAGCCATTCCTCTTCCTCTCACAATTCTTTTCTTCCTCCTTTCAAGGTTTAGTTCAGATACTCTCTTCTCTATAGAACTGTCCCTGATCACCTCAAAATAAACTGCATTATCCCTTCTCAATTTACCTTACATACCATTTATTTTGGATACATGTTATATTCCCCAAATAGAACAGATGTACCTTGAGACCAGACACTCTTTTACTGTCTTTGAACTTCCAGAATCTAGCACAATGCCTTGCTCTCAGAAAGTGATTAATGAAGGATCGTTAGATTACTGGAAAATGTGGAAGATGTAGGCTAGACAACAAACAGCACCACTAGAGAAGTAAGGTGGACCAGCTAATACACTGGATGACAGTCAGTGCTCCAAATGGTTTTGACTGGTTAGAATACTAGGCTGAATCAAGAAGGATAGAATTTAATGGGGAAAATTTTCAAGGCCTAAACTTGTGGACAAAAAGTAACCCTCCCATTTGTAAGATGGGCATAGCATGTGAAAAAAGCTGGGGGGGAGGTGGGGTTAGCCTACTACAAGTTCAATCTGTGTCAGTAGTGGGCTGTGGGCACCTTGGAATGCAGGAAGAAAGACACAACTGTTAGGAATAAGGAGGTGACATTGCTGCTGTATCCTACCTTCGGCGGGGGTGGGGGGTGAGGGGGGTGTCAGTTCACAGCTGGAGTACATTGCAAGTAGTTCTAAGTGATGCCGTTATGTAGGACAATGATATTCTCTGAGCTGGAAATTGTTCAGAGGATGACAACCAGAATAGTGACATACAGTCCATGTCATGAGAAGACTGGGTGAAGGAACTGGAGTTTTATAACCTGGAAAAGAAAAGGCCTCAGGGGGATATGAGAGCTGCCTTCAAGAGCTGTGGAGGGCTGGCATGTGAAAAGGAATTAGATTTTTCTGAATGCTACTGTTTTCTTTCTCTTACTCTAGAGCAAAAGTTCTTGACTTGGGATCCTGGGACTTGGGCTTTTTTTTAATGGGTGCAAGTTGCAAAAAGCTAAATTTGGCCATAAGGCAAAGTAGAATGCATAGAAGTTTCAAGGAAAAACTGGCTAACTCCTTTTAAGGCATATTGTTGCAGGTTTGACTAAAGAGCCACAGAGATCCTTTCTAATCCTTACATTCTGGGATTCTGTGAATGGAGCAGAAACAACTGATAGAGAACCTGAGTATTAATGTCGAGAGGACATTAAATGGGGGCACAAACCAAACGGCCCAATAAGAGCAGGCCTGAAAGGTCTGCAGTCTGCACCAATGGATAAAATGTCCTCATCCATGCGCCCTTGTCTGAAAGGGGGCACAAGTATAATGAACTAAAGAATCATCATGCAAACTACAGCCAGTCTCGCATCAATGAGCAACCAGTCTAGACCAAGAATGTCCTCTAGGCAGCAGCCAGGAGTTGAGATCCCAGCTTTACTAAGCCCAATTAGAAGAGAATAGCTATAAAGTGCAGATACTAGAGCCAGGCCATAAAGCAGGCCTTATCAGTGACAGTGAGGCACATTACACCAACTTCAAACTCATTCCTTGCTCTAATCCATCAGAAACTTCCTGGCTTTAATAGGCTATAAATGGCCAGGGCTTTGAAGTCTCTGGGATTAGGATCTGGAATAGACAGACTGAATGAGAAACTCAATGCAGGTGGAAAGTACTCTATGGGTCTGAATTAAAAACAAATCCAATTAATCAAAAGTCTTCATCCCTGGCTGCCAATGAGGAGATTATAGGAGTGGTGATGCATTAAAAATAAACAAATAGAAGCAGGCCTGGTGGGCAGGAGTGACAAAGTGCTTAAGGGTGGCCAATGGGAGGCTTTGGCCAGTGCTCACTTTGGGGTGCTAAGCCAAAGGCTATGAGGGGCATGCACTGCTGACCTTCCCAGTCAGAGGCAAGGGCATCTTCTTTTGGAAAGCCAGCACAGTATCAGAGCACAGATAAGGAAGGAGAAAACAAATGCCTTTTAAGTTAAGTTTTTGTATAAACAAATAGTCTGGGATTGCTGAGGGAAGCTGGGGTCTGTTTTCCTAAGGTTATGAGGCTTTGATCCCAAGATTGTGAGCCCACAGCATATGCCATCCACAGGGTCTGACTAAGGTGGCCCACCCTAGCACCCAAATGGAATGTCAAAGAGCAGTGGATTCATGGTAGCTTTGGTGCAGACATTGCTCTGCCTCTCACACAGATTCAGTTATCAGTCTTGGACAAGGACTCTTGCTTTCAAGTCAGACAGATGGATTCTTCTGATTTAAATTAGGTTTTGGACAATTATTAGCCTGTGCGAACTTCCTCTCTCTGGGTCTTGGTTTCCTTATTTGTAAAATGTAGATGATCGCCAGGTTTCTTTCCTTTTAAGTCTTATGAAAGTCAATCAAAGGGAATGAAGTGCCAAGGAGGTGGAACACATCATTTCCAGCCCTTCCTCTGCCAGGTACAGTAGGCATGAGATCTCAGCTAGGCACCATCTCTGAGTCTCAGATTTCTCATCTCACTCACATAGACAACAATCACGTCTCTAGAATATTTCCCATCATGGAGATAGGGATCAACCCAAGCAGAAACCCATGTCAGGCCCCATCACCACCCATTCTCCTTTTCTTACCTTCTGGAGGGTTTTTATTCTGATTGTTCCAGACAACTAGCAGCTTGGAGAGGCTGGGCACCTTGGATACCTCTGTGATGACTCTGAAGAGGCTCTCCACTCGATCATAGGTGAGGACAATGGCAGTGAAACCCTGGGACTGTGGTGGGATCAATGGAAGGAACAGGGGGTTGCTCACACTGCTCCACTTCTGTAAGATGCCAAATGAACAAAGATTAGAACAAGGGGACTGCCTCTGTCCCCTCAAATGCCTAAATATCTTCATAAATTTTGTAGCTATCACCAAGATAAAGGTTCACAGACTCTTTTGAATGTCTTCCCTTCCTTCAGACTTTTCTCTAACTCCATGTAGCCTTGCTGGAAGGATGCTAAAAGGACAAGAGCACTAACCACAAGAGTCTGAAAGCTCCAGTGGGCTTCAAGCCTGATTCTGCCATGTACAGGAGGGACACAATTGTGACTTAAGCTCTCTAAGTTTTGGAATCTTGTTCTATGAAATGATCTTTATACTACTTACTTTATAGGGGGATTGTGAGGAAAGTAGTTTGTAACCAATAAATCAGTACAAAAATTGGAGGTTCTATTATTATATGGATAAAGAAAAATGATTTGACAAAAACACAGATTCAAGTTTTGGGGATAAAAACTCAATGTTTGGCAAACATTGCTAGGACAATTGGAAAATGGTAGTTTGGCAGAAATTAGATATAGATCAATATCTTATACCATACACTAAGACCAAACTAGATTTATGACCTAGACATGAAAGGAGATATCATAAGCAAATTGGAACAGGGAACATATTAACTATCAAATTTTTTGGTTAAAAGAGGAATTTATGAGCAAACAAGAGATGGAGAGCATTGTGAGAGGTAAAATGGATAATTTTAATTGTGGTACATTTTAAAAGTATAGTCAAGACTAAAAGGAAAACATAAAATGGGGAGGGGCATTTTATAGACAGTTTCTTAAATTAAGATCTCATATCTAAAGTATATAGAGAACTGTGTCAAATTTATAAGAATAAGAGCCATTCTCCCAATTGATAAGTGGGCAAAAGATATGAGGAGTTTTTAGATGAAGAAATCAAAATCTGAGATAGGGTATGAAAAATAAATGTTCTAAGCCACTACTGATTAGAGAAATGCAAATCAAAACAATTCTGAGATATCATCTCACTCTTATTATATTGACTAAAATGATAAAAGGGCAAAATGACAAATGTTGGAGGGGGCATAGAAATATGGGAACGCTAATCCACTGTTGGTGGAACTATGAACTGATCTGACCATTTTGGAGAGCAATCTGGAATATGCTCAGAGAGTTATGAAACTGTGTTTTAGCCTTAGACCCAGCAATATCACTATTGGGTCTGTTCCCCAAGAATATCAGGGGAAAAGGAAAAGAATTTATATGATTCAGGATATTTATAGCAGCTCTCTTTGTGATGGCAAAGAACTGGAAATTGAAGGGATACCTATCGATTGGGGAATGGCTGGACAAATTGTGGTATATGATTATGATGGAATACTATTGTGCTATAAGAAATGATGAGCAAGTTAGTTTTTTAAAAACTTGGAAAGATCTACATGAAGTAATGAAGAGTGAAATGAATAGAACCAAGAGGATATTATATGCAGTTACTTAATAAATATTTGAAGAATAACTTGTGAATGTCCTCCTCCAGAGAATAAACTGAAAAATAGAAACACAAAAGACTCAATCTATACATACATTTCTTTTTCTTGGGCGATACCTTTTAAGGTGCAGTGAAGGAAGAGAGAGACAGAGATATGTGAGAATGAATTCTATCAAGTAAATAAAAGAAAGTGATACTTCCTCAACTGCATGCCCAAATGAATTTTAAAATACGGGAATTTGTTTTGCTCTTGAATCAAGAGCAGAAACAATGTTTACTACTGGAACTATAGGTTGAGTTCAGAAAATATCTCCCCTGAAAATGTTTGTGGGAATGGAGCTCTTGCTTTTTTTTTCTTTTTTTAACTTCTGAAACCAAGGGAAGTGTATAAAGCTGCTTGATATTACTTGTGCTTCAAATAATGTGAGGTGACATTGAATTGACTTTACTACAGCATAAGTTTCACATGTAAGCATTGTTTTTTCTTGTAATTTTGGGTTGAATTAATTAAGAAACATTTTCAAGGATGCAATAAAAACTTTAAAAAAAGCTCTCTGGGAACTTCAGTTAGAGAAGTTTTAATTGAATCATGACATTTGAAGTTAGATGGCAAATGGCCTTTCTCAAGTCCTTAAGAAATGTTTTTTCAATCATTTATAATAAACATGTATGAACAAATAAATGACCCCTTCATTAGTATAGCATGCTACAGTAGAGAAAGCACTGACTCTGAAGTCAGAGGATCTGAGATCAAATGACACCTCTGATGCTTACTACTTATATAAACATGGATAGTAACTAAGTAAGTACCAGGTAGTGTATTAGACAATGAGGATACAAGCCAAATTTGAAGCAGTCCTTAACTTCAAGTGACTGATATTTCATTAAGAGGGACAATATATGATCATAAGAATGTGCAAAGTGCATAAGAAATAAATAAAAGGTCAATTGGGACAGAGTAGAACTAGCAGATGAAAGAGCAGAAAAGGCTTCGTGCAGAAGGGATACCAGAGCTAAAATTAGAAGAAAACTAAGAACTTTTAAGAAATGCAAATGGGGATGTAGTATGTTCTGGGTATGGAAGGGCTGTCTGTAGAAAGGCACAGGGAAAGGCAAAAGAGCCTCACATATTAGAAACAGTCAGAAGATCAGTTTGGCTATACTACAGAGCATAGGAAGTTATAGAAAATAAGATAGGCTAGAGTCAGTAAAGGCTTGAATTTTCAGAGTAGGTCATGTTTAACCCTACAGGTAATAGGGAGCCACTGGAGTTTACTGAGTAGAGGAATGACATATTCATTCCTGTGTCTTAGGATAATCTCTTTGGTGGGAATAGGAAGCATAGAACGGGAAGGGGAAGAGCCTGAGGTAGACACATCAACCAGGAAGATATTTCAATAGTGCAAGAATGATGAGAATTTGAACTAGGTTAGAGAGAATCAAATCAATAAGACTTGGCAGCTAAGTGAATATGTGAAGATGAGTGGGGAGTTCAGGATGACTTGATGGATATAAACCTGTTTGGCTGGGAAAAATAATCAAAAATAGGGAAAAGGTTGAGTTTATGGGAAAAGAGATGAGTTCTGTTTTGGACATGTAGAGTTTAAAATGTTTACAAGATAACATGTTTAAAATACTCAATAGGTAGTTGATTATATAGAAATGGAACTAAATAGAAAAACTAGGGTTGAATATAAAAGTTTGGAAATCTAAGAAAGTGAATGTGGTCAACAAGACCAAAAGTATAGAAAGGCCTAGGTCAGAACTTTAGGGGTACATTTATAATTAGGGGGTATCATATGAATAATGACCCTGGGAGACTGAGAAGAAGCAGGTAGACATGTAGACAGAGAACACAAAAAGCACTATCATAGAAACCCAGATTGGAATGGAAGGAAACGTGAAGGGAATAAGCACTTCTTTTAAAAAAACAAATGAGCATAGCCTGGGAGGTTGGGTGATGAGAGATGAAGGGTGCCAGGATGCACATTAGGCTAAGACATATAAGCAATGTATAAGGGCAACCCTGCCCTGGCATTCCTATCCCTGAAGAGCTCTAGGAGAGAGTCTTTATAACTATCTCATGGTTTCCTGGTATAAGTCACATAGTCAGAGCCACAAGGTATCCTGCAACTACACTCAGACCACTTGTGGGCAGCTACTGCCATTGTACATGATAGCAGCTGCTGACCAGATGGAACAGTTCTGGACAAGAAATGCATAAATCCCATGAATTACACATGAAATGGGAATTCATGGAGACATAATGGGAATACTGGAGCTGCAATGTAATGAGGATAGGAGGGCCAAAAAGCCCACACTGAACCAGATCTGAGTTTCACAACAGAAAGAGACATTTGGAAAGGTCACCCTCAAGATGCTGACTACCTCTCCATTACTCTCATTCACTCCTATTCAGCTATAGACACCCTTGAGAAGGTGGATGATTCCAACTATTTTTTTCATTAGCATCTAACTACATTTCCTGAAATCTTCTGGAGTTTCCATCCCCAAAGCCTTCTCATTCTTCATATTCCACACGTTTATATAGAGGCTTAAGGGCAGAAATGGTACAAGATTTATCATAATGAACCACCAGGAGTCATAGAAGCCTCTCATGCTGGAAAATGTTGAAGAAAGAAGGAACAGAAAGTTTATAGAGACTTTGAGAAGAGGATAAGTAGAGGGAGGGAGCCACTGGAATTAAAAGTAGAAGCAATCCAGGAGTCATTTAAGCATAGGTCTGATTATGTGGCTCCTCTGATTGAAAAGATTCAGTGACTGATGCAAATACTAACAACATGGCAATGGGTTCAAGTCAAGAACACATATGATACCAGTGGAATCACGCGTCGGCCACGGGGGGGGGGGGGGGTGGGAGGGAGGAAAATTAAAAAAAAAGAAAGAAAAGAAAGAAAAAAAGAAAAAAAGAAAAAAAGAAAAGATTCAGTGATACTACTTCAATATAAACTCCTCAGACTGTCATTTAGAGACCTCTGTCTTACCTCTTTCCAGCCTTATTTCATGTTATTCCCCTTCATGTACTTGGTGGTGCAGCCAAAATGGAACACTAGCTATTCCTTGAACTTAACATGGCAGACCCCATCTGTCCTATCCCACAGGCCAAGAAAGCACTCTCTTCTCATCTCTGTCTTTTAGAAACCTTAAGTTCCCTCACAATTCAGCTCAGATACCACCTCTTCTTCTGGGAAAGTTTCCCTGCTTCTCGCCCACACATCACCCCATCATCAGTGCCCCCACCCTCCTCACAATATTTTGTATTTAACTGATTATGTGTTTGTGTTCCCAATAGAATGGAAGCTTCTTGACACTGGGGATTTCTTCATTTTCCATTACAGCTCCCTAGCTTAGCACTGCGCCTTAAACAAAGCACATACTCGATGAACTGAATTTGTCTGAATGAAGAAGCTGAGGTCTGATTTATAGTTTGTTCCTCTCACTTTTCTCCAGACAGGGCTACTAAAAGCCTTCTATCCTTGATGGTGAATTCTGGTGCTTAAGCAAAGCCCATCTCCAAATGCTGTAATTTCAGAAGGGAAACGGAATGAAAGGCACCAAATATCGAATCCTGACACAAAATGAGCACACAGATAAAAAAAAAAAGGTAAATACTATCATTGGCATAGAAGGACAAAATATGAAAACTAACAAAACACGGTTTGTTCTTTGGAGAGCAGTGGAGAACTAACAGATGCAAATGCTACTTGAAAGACACAAAGTTAAATTTTATTTATTTTAATTTTTTTTACAAAATTAAAGTTTAGAGAACAGTCGCATGGGAATTCAAACTGGGGTACCCTCTGTAATTTTCCATGGCTCTGCTTTCAAGACACAGTTGGAAAAAGAAAGCCAGATTGGCTGTTGAGATATCCAATACCTGGCTTGGATATCGGCCTGTGTGCCAATCTTGCTTGGGGAAATGAAGGAAAGGAAGATAGATGGAGAATCCTCTTGGTGGAGAAGGGACAGCTTCTCTAGATATTTAGCTCTTCCATACCAACCCAAACTACCTGGCATAAGGGCAAAGAACTAAGGAGGCAGGGTAAGTGACACCATGGGGAGACATGGGCAGAACTTTCCAATGGCATTAGATACTTGACTGGTTGAGGAAAGGATGGCATTCTGTCAATGTTTCCCCATGAACTAAATAAATTCAAATCAAAACAGAAGTATGAGTAGCAGAATTAGACAGATCAAGGTCTCTGAGTCCAAGGCACAGGATACCCTTTACCAGGTAAATATCACCAGTTGTCTCTTCTCCCTTCTTCCTCATCTCCTGTCATTTGGATGCCTTCTCCCACAATCTCCTCCTTCACCCCTGTCTCACATGAAGAAGTGGCCCTATTCCTTACAGAGGCTAACCCTCTGCCTATACAAAAAGTCCCATTGCAACCCATCTCTTCCAAGAGATGCCCCCAAGCTCATCCTCATGCTATTTTGGCATAGCATCTGGCCCCTAGTGGGTATAATACATGTTTATTAACTAATTGAGAGTTAATCTAAGTGACTTAGATAAAAAGCTAGATCATAGAATCTTGAGCAGAAAGGGGCCTTAAGGATCAAATCTAACCCTATCATCTTGTAGGTAAGAAATAGGAGAAAAGTTACTTCTTTACATTATATAAGTAAGCAGAGCTGAGATGTGAAACAAGGTTCTCTGACTTCACATCCAAGCTTTTTCCTCTTGATCTTACCTTGTGGCACTGGGTTTGCCTCGGTCCCAGAGTTTCATAGTTGGACAGGGCCTCAGAGGCCATCTAATCCAATCTGGGTCTGAAAAGAAATCCCCTTCCCAAATGGTGAAGAAGAAAGAAATGGCATCAGGAAGAATGGAAAGGAATGAGTTTCCATCACAGGAGGTCTGTTAGGTAACCATCTGTTAGGGATGGCAAATCACAAAATCTTAGTTGGAAGGGGTGTCAGAAGCCATTTAATCTATCCTATTCCTACAGATGAATTGTTTTTATACTGCTCCCAGTAAGTGGTCAGCAAGCCTATACTCCCATGACAAAAAAATTCCATTCTCTACACTTCTTTCTGTTGAGACAGACTGTTGTCATTTCTTCCCTCCCCTTTGTGTTTGCTCTTTCTTCCCAGGCTTTAGATATTGATGAAATTAAAGCCAACCATTTGATTTAATATGGTGATGGCTATCTGGACATTTTCAATGTGTGGTTTAAAAAGTGATTTCAGTTAAATAAAATACAACTAGAGTCTATAAATTAATTATTTCATTCCTAAATGGAATAGTTAAAGTGCTGGGCCTGGATTCAGGAAGTCTTAAATTTGAATCTCACCTCAGACACTTGGTAGCTATATGACTATAAACAAGTCACTTGCCTTCTTTGTACTTCAAAGAGGAATAATAGTATCTCCCTCCTAGGACTATTATGAGGATCAAACAAAAGAATGCATAGACAACACTTTGCAACCACTAAAGTAGCTATTCTCAAAGTATGGTCCAGGGATCCCAAAGAGTCCTCCAGACCCTTTCCAAGGGGGTTGCAAGGTCAAAATTATTTTCATAGAAGTATCAAGATGTTTTAATTCCTAACATAGTAAATATCAACACAAATAATTCGCATAAACAAAAGCTCCATAGGGAGTCCTCAATCATTTTTAAGATAAAAAGGGGTCCTGAGACCAAAAGTTTAACAACTTCTACCTTAAAGCATTACAGAAATGGTAGCTCCCTCTTGGGGAGGAGGCCATTTTCCTTTCTTTCTCAGGTTTAACCTTCATTTCCATATCAACATCTACTCTTATAACCAGGGGACCAAAAAAATATATGTGCATGTTGCAGCAAATATACTAGCCTTTCAGTACTTCAATCTTTGACTACACTCTGTATCAAGAATTCTGACTCATATTCTATTTCTGGACATTATCTATCTATCTATCTATCTATCTATCTATCTATCTATCTATCTATCATACAATCCCTAATTGTACCTCTGAATCTATCAATAATTCATACTAATATTCTCTCTCAATATCTTTGTCTCTCCCTCCCTTCCTTTCCCAATCTCTGTCTATAATCACTACTCATTTTCTAGCTTATCTTCTAATGGGGGAGACAACACCACAGCTATACCGAAAGGAAGAGGTTATTCCAGTTAGGGAGCACAGAATAAGCAAAGGCAGAAAGACAGAAAGCAGACTACGTGTAGGAGATGAACTGAGATGGGATAGGATGGGTTGGAGTGGAATGGGATGGGATGGAATAGGATGTAATGGAATGGCTGGCATATATTGGGAAGGAATGTGGGAGAAAAGATTGGCCAGGAAATCTGGGGCATGGTTATGGAGTATCCTCAAAGACTCTATACTTGATATGATTTTATGTTATTAGATGCAGGAATAACATAAAAGTGATATTACAGAAATAATAATTCCAATAATGAAAACTGACATTTCTAGCTTTATACTTTACAAACAACATTTTAATAAAGTCTTTTGGTCTTCATCACAACCATAAGTGAAAAGTCTCATTTTACAGATGAGGAACATTTAAATGAGAGATTAAGTGATTAATTAAGATTAAAAGAGAGATTAAGATTCCTAGCTAGAATGCACAATGAAATCATTTGAATTCAGAACTTCTGGCTCCAAGTCCCACACTGTTTCCACTAATCTCACACTTATACATAACTTTCTGGTTTGTCATGTTCCTTCCTCACAAAAGTGCCATAAGAGAGCTAACAGAAATATAGTAATGCTTATTTTACTGATGAGAAAAATTGGGCTGAGATCTGCCAAGTTCACATAGCTAGCTGGTAAACACTATAACTGAAATCTGACCTCAAATCTTCTGGCTCCAAGCCAAGAGCTCCTAACACTTCACCATGCCTAATAGCATGGAGAACAGAGTAGAGGCAGAAAAATGGAAGACCTAATAGGACATGAGTTCATGAAAACTTGAATAAAGAGTCAGTAACATGGGCAGAAAGAGGTGAATCCAGGAAACATTTCAGAAGAAACAGCAGGCTCTTATAGACAGACCTTATGAAGTCATTTTTGGATAGCTCAACTCAAGGCCCCCAAATGATGAATGAAGCTGCCTCACCTCTTGATGCAATTCTAAAGGTCTTGGGTGAAGCCATGTACTAAAATGGGCTCCCACTCCCAAAAGTGAGTTCCATATCTGGAGCCAGATGGTCAGCTTCCCCTTACCGATTTTGCCACTGTCACCGTAAACACAATTGACATTTCTATAACACTCCAAAATGGGCAAAGCCTTTTCTATTTATTATCTCATTTGACCTTCCCTACAGCACCAGGAGGTAGCTGCTATCATCCTCTCCATTTTACAGATGAAGAAACTGATTCTGACTTCTAAGCCAATGTTCTTTCCAAAGAACCAGGTTGCCTCTCACTTTGCATCTCTCCCTGGCAGCAAGCACAGGGTTTTGCATAGAGCAGGCAGATAATCAGTCTGATCACTGATAAAACCAATTCATTTACAGATTAGGTTAGTCCAGATGCCACCCAAAGTCCTTTTCTATCCTAGAACGGTATCTATTGATTGCGCTGGGAAACTACTCCAGAACAACTTTAGCAAAGTTGCAGGATGTAAAATAAACCCACATAAATCATCAGCATTTCTCTACACTACCAATAAAGTCCAACAGTGAGAGAGAGAGATCCCACTTACAGTATTTGTAGACAATAGAAATGAATTGATTCAATAAGCTAGAAAGGCAAGTGCTCTGGAGTAGTTGAGACTTGTTCTAAAATGGAGCAGAATTAAGTGTGGCTAGAGCCTCTTTCCAGATCTCCCCCTACCTTCCTTATGCCTCCTTTCAATATCTCACATCCTCACCCTGCCCTTCATATCTCTGGGTCTTTACTTACTCTCTCTCTCATACCTGGAATGAGATTCCTCTCTTTTTTGGAATGAAGCCTTCCCTGACTCCTCCCCATTTCATTTATTTATTTATTTATTTTAAACCCTAACCTTCCATCTTGGAGTCAATACTGTGTATTGGCTTCAAGGCAGAAGAGTGGTAAGGGCTAGGTAATGGGGGTCAAGTGACTTGCCCAGGGTCACACAGCTAGGAAGTGCCTGAGGCCAGATTTGAACCTAGGACCTCCCATCTCTAGGCCTGGCTCTCAATCCACTGAGCTACCCAGCTGCCCCCTCCTCCCCATTTTAAAATGATCTGTCCTGCTTCAAATTTCCTGTTTTTTGTTTTCTCATTCTCTTCATCTGGACGTGTGTGTGTGTGTGTGTGTGTGTGTGTGTGTGTGTGTGTTTCCTCTGTTCAATGAAGATCCTTGAATGCAGGATCCATATTAACTCTTTCTCTCTCCAGCAGCTGACAGAGCATCCACCATAAAATGTATTTGACAAATGTTTGTTGAATGGTATTCAAGCCTGTTCATTTGCCCAAGCCCAGTTTTCCTACAACAAATAGGAAGGCTACTGTTCCTATCCATGGCTCCATACCCTGAAGATAGCCTCCCAAAATGTATGTATTCCTCTTGTCTGCTAAAATGTTGGTGATCACCATTTGGCAGCTAGTTCAAATGGGATCCATTCTTGCTTTTTCAGTACAGTGGCCTGATGTCAATTGTTTAAGGATCAACCTGGTTTGGTGCTGAGACTCCTTACCAGATTGCTAGTCAATGAGTGACAAATTTTTCTAGCAACAGAAATTCATGAAAATCAAGATGTGAGCGGATTGTGTGGAGCAAATAAGTACCTACTACCAATGAAATCATGGATCCTTGTATTAAGGATTTCTCACTGGTGTAATTTTACTATAAGATCAGAAACATCAATATGGCTATGTTTTCATTCCACTCTCAAAGCTAAGCCTCTGATCCAAAACTGGGCTTCTTATTTACTCTGCAAACCTTGGAGCACATGGCAACAACTTGGAGAAAGGAGGCTCTTAACATTGGTATGGTTATGCTTTCAATACAGATGCCTCAGCAAAAGTCTACATTTCCTTGTACAGGGGCTGGTGTAGTTAACCAACCAATTCTCACCTCCCCACCCCCAGAAGCAACAAAAAGAATCTCATTGGACAGGGACATTTGAAAAAGGGCATTTAGTTACCCCAGAAGGGCCATTAAAAAGTGACCCCCTGCTGACTGATTGAAGAGAGTGTCTACAGTCAGAGACCTCCTGACCCCACTTTCTGCAGGAAATCGGGCAAATTTAAACCTCCATAATTTACTCAAGACTCTGACTCTTGCCAGAGAAAAGGCAAACAATGCTGGCAATTAACTCAGTCTGATTAAATCCCCATTATAGCAAGCAGGGCATGAAATCTGGAAGCTCAACTCCCAGCAATGGAAGAAATACAAACAAGAGGAAGGCTATTTGTTGTGATTTTGCCTTGGGAAGCAGAGAGAGAGAGAGAGGAGAGAGAGAGAAAGAGAAAGAGAGAGAGAGAGAGAGAGAGAGAGAGAGAGAGAGAGAGAGAGAGAGAGAGAGAGAGAGAGAGAGAGAGAGAGAGAGAGAAAGAAAGAGAAAGAGAAAGAGAAAGAGAGAGAGAGAGAGAGAGAGAGAGAGAGAGAGAGAGAGAGAGAGAGAGAGAGAGGGAGAGGGAGAGAGAGAGAGGGAGAGAGAGGGAGAGGGAGAGAGAGAAAGAGAAAGAGAGAGAGAGAGAGGGAGGGAGAGAGAGGGAGAGACAGGGAGAGAGAGGGAGAGAGAGGGAGGGGGAGAGAGAGAGAGAGAGAGAGAGAGAGAGAGAGAGAGAGAGAGAGAGAGAGAGAGAGAGAGAGAGAGAGAGAGAGAGAGAGAGAGAGAGAGAGAGGGTAGGAGGGAGGGAGGATGGGAGGGAGGGAGGGAGAAAGAGAGAGATCAGTAAACTGCTTTATCTATCACTGACAAAATGCTGACATTAAGCTAGAGAAAAAAGCAAGTGTGCCAGCCCATTCCATGCTCCCTGTCTCCCTAAACACATATGCACATACATGCACCCACGTACATGTGCACACACATCACTCACTCCTCATACTAACAGCAAGTATTCATTTCAGAAGCCAACATTGAAAGAAGTGATCACATGATGTAGATCTGGTGTAGCCAGGTGTAAGAACCCAAAGCCTGCTTCAGAACGACTCTCTCAGCTTGCTGGCCCCAGCAGGCTCCCGGGTCTACTAAGGCTCCCATCAGTCCTGTGAACAGTAGTCAGGGGGCCCATAGGAGAGCTGCTGGGACACTGAGCCAGGCCAGAACCTGTTCACAGCCATGATCTTCCTTAAGTAGCAGCAGGTTGGTTTGTATCATTCTGAACCCCTGGCAAATAAAGCTATCCAGACTCTTATCATGATCCTACCCATGTTTTCAACAAAGGTTAGAGGTTGGAGATGGTAAAGTTAATTCTAGAGGCACTCTAACAAAATATTCTAGACAGAGGGCTATAGAATGAAAAGGAAAAGCTGCCCACTGTAGTCAAAGAATAGTCTTCCTAAAGATACTCAAAGCTATGACTTTGCCATTTGTCTAGAATCTTTTCAGAATTGAGAATTTAAAGGCTAAGCACACAGATCTGACAGTTTTTAAAAGCCCTTTTTATTCCAAGCATAAGCAAAACCAAATACCATTAGATAGGCTTTAAGGAAGCAAAGCTGAAAGACAGGGTGATTCAGAGTCTTAACCCCCATAACTCATACCTACACAGGGGATTTTTATGGCCCAATGTGTAATTTTGCTTTAAAGTGGGCAATAACAACTCTAGATATTTGAGTAAGAATATATCCAATGAAGTAGGGACATTCAAGAAAAATTAAGAGAAAAGTCACAGAAGAGAGGGATGGAGGAGTAGACAGAAGCAATTTCCTACTGCCCAGAAACTGAATGGCTCATAGAGTTGTAGAGCTCTACCTATTTTTACCTTGGGGGAGAAGAAAATTTTCTTGGTCATTTTAAAATATCAATTCCAACCTCAATGTGGTTTCAATTATGAATTACCAGACTCAAAAAAAAGCTTTGATTTATTCTATTTTGCTCCAATTATGCATGATGTGTTTCCACCAAAGACTTTGAGAAAGTATTTCATCATGCTTCCCATCCTGGAATGGTCAAAGGGCAAAACCAAAGGAGTTAACCCTCCCATCTCTCCTCTTGGTTCTGCCACATTCAACCTCAATGAATGCAGATCAAGAACTTTGAAGTGAACTGGGCCACGTAAGGGTTAAGCATTAGCATAATATTATTGAAGAGAATGAGGTGGATGTCCCTTCTCCAAAATGGTGAGATGATATTTACGACTAATGGTCACTGGGAGTCTGGGAGCAGGACAATCAGTAATGCAACCCATGTTTCCTTAACCATTAAACTTCAATGGCCCCAGATCACCGTAACACAGCAAGCTGCTTAGTATGCCCTGACTTGGAAAGCTAGAATTATAGAGTCTTAAAGTTGTTTTCAAAGGTACTCTCTTGGGAATAACAAAGGAGAAGAAATTATGGGAGCTGAAGTCTATTCATTGCTCTCTATATTTTTAGTTCATCTCAGTTGTTGGTGGAATTCAGCTGGGATTCAAAAGTTAGACGATGTAGGATCTGGGAAGAAACTCTGATTCTCATGCCAAGTTTACCATTCAGTCCCCAAAGGAGACTTCCCTAGGAGAGGATAAACCTCACTGACCTAGTTAGAAAAGAAGCCAAAGAGGGAGGAAACCAAAGAAACAAAAGGTAGATTCCCTTAACATTCAGAATATTCAGTAGAATACCTTAACATCCCAGACACACTTATGTGAGTTCAGACAACCCATCAGCTCTCACACGACAAAATAGGAAGAGAGTCAGTGCTACTTGCCACCTATGAAACTTTGAACAAATCACTTCACTTCTTTACATGCTTCGGTTTCTTCATCTGTTAAATGAGAGTTTTAATAGTTGAATGGAATATATTTAAAGGAGAAAGAAATCCACATTCAATCAACTATCATTCCATTTAGTCTGTCAGTCTCTCCACCAGAAAGCAGAGCATTTTTGACTCTTTACCTGAGAGCTGTTGCTTTAATTTGGGTATGATATTTTGTTCTTTGTTTCTTTACATAGTACTAAGGTTCCATTTTGGCTATAATACACTCATGCTCATATTCCTGAAAACCTGTCTGCAGTCAAATTGGACATTCATTTATCCACTATAATTTCATAATTTTCGTTTTCTTTAACACTTACAGATTGGGCCAAATTTTGTGTGTGTGAGAAAATTTTTCTCAGAAAGTAATGTATGTTTTTAAAAATTATGAATAAGCTGTTATCTTAGGAGATACTAAGTGATCACAGGTTTATCCAGTGCTGTGATATTTTCCCCTCTAATTTGTTTTATTCATTCATCTTATTGGTTAGAGAATATCTAAAAACCCTCTTGCATTTTGGCTGGCGGAGATCAGGTTAGTTTCATTTATTATTTGTAGCCTAAGATAACTTGAATTATTAAAAGCATTAGCACTTGGAGTCATCATCTTCCTTGTTCCAAGAACTTTTTGGGTTTTCTTTTGCATAGAGCTGTCTAACTGGCTTCTCTCCATCCCTCAAATGGAAGCTGGAGTCAGCCACAGGCTCCTTTAAGCTGCTGGCTAAGCTTCATCTTGGAGTGAGAGGATGAAATATCAACTTTTCCCACTACTACCTGAAAAGAAATCCATTTCAGCTCTTTCTGGAAGCTTTAGAGAAGTGAGAGGGAGTGGACATTTAGCTAGAACTGAACTTCAGTACTATGTAAAGAAACAAAAAACAAAATATCACACCCAAATTATAGCAGCAGCTTTCAGGTAAAGAGTCAAAAATGCTCTGCTTTCAAGAGGAGAGACTGACAGACTAAATGGAATGACAGTCAGAAGCTCTAGTTTTGAGAGTTTTAATTCTGGCTGTACAACTTGGAATGTTACCTAGTTTCTATTTGCTCATCTGTAAATATAGGGCAGGTAAAAAATGCTCTCCCTTATTTACAACACCTAAGGAAAGCGTGAGTACAGAAATTTTTGATAATCAATAATGGAATGGCAATATTATGGCACTTTAGTGTGACCTGTTTAAAAATCACTGAATCGGGAGCAGCTAGATGGCTTAGTAGATTGAGAGCCAGGCCTAGAGACAAGAGGTCCTGGGTTCCAATATGACCTCAGACACTTCCTAGCTGGGTGATCCTGGGCAAGTCACTGCTAACTCCAATTGTCTACTCTTAACTGCTCTTCTGCCTTGGAACCAACATGTAGGGTTGATTCTAAGACAGAAGATACAGGTTAAAATTGGGCCTACTCTTTATACCCTTGGACCTGGGAGTGGGGTAACCTTTAAGCCCCATAGCCAATTTTTTCATAAGTATTATTGTTTTTTAAAAATCATACAAGTTATGAATACTTCATATTAAACATATGAACACATAATTGGCCTATATTTAGAGGGGTCCTGGGTGTCTTCATCTTTTAGCAATAAATATGTGATGTCTTCTATTGAGAAAGAGGAAAAGAGACTTACATCTGAGAAGTATCTCAAAATTTGTGTTCCTGTTTAGTGAATAAGCCAATAATTAGGGATCGAAGATCATCACATATCCAGTTTTACAGAGAAGATAAAATTTTATTATTCATCATTATAATGGCACACAAGCTCTATTTCACATTTGATCTATATTAAACTTGCATTATGCTAAGACTTCTTTTAACCATTGAGATGTCCAGAAATCTGAGTTCTTCTCTGGAGAGTTCTTTCCTTCAATTACTTGGCTTCTCAAGTCTCTTATCATGTAGTGCATGATTGAGGATAAATGGTTGAGTTTGCTCTTGGTGATGCTCTGATGTCTTGTATCATCTCATTAAGCTCTCAGTGTTCACTTTCAATTGCTAATGGAATCAAGAATTTCTGAGAGGTATTTGTTTTCCAGATTCCAACCCAAATATTTCTCTTTGCTATCTCCTGTAATCAGGTGTTCAATTTTCCATTATACATATTGGATAGATATTAATAAAATCTTCCAGTTTCTTTCTGTAGATCTATAGTTTTCTCAAGGTGATTCTGTTTTTTGTGGCATCTGATATCTGTCTTTCAGAATACTGAGAATTCCATCATTCCTCCTGTGGTGCTAACCATGGCACAACTGTAGTTGGTGTTGTGTCTAGGTCCTAAAATGTTTCTAAACTATTTCTGTCAAATAGCCTGAAAGAATGCAATTGTTTATGATGTTTATATCAGATAAAAGCTTTTTTGAAATATTCTAGGTTGGCATAGTTGGTCTATTAATAGGATTTGTGCTGGCTAATAAAAAAAAAAAAGATTTCCTCAAATTTTCATCTAAGTCTACCCCATCTCCTTTTCAGAATCCGTTGAGATAAAGATGTTATTTTTTGCCACTGCTTTTGCTGAGTGGCACATCCAAAGACCCCTTAAATATAGATTTTCAGTGTCTTTAGAGCTTTGGCTTCTCCTCCAGATTTAAACAATTCCTCGTATTTAGCCTTTATTTAATTTAATCTTAGTTTTGTTATTCAATCATTTCTGGCTCTTTGTGACTCCATTTGGGGATTTCTTTCTTGGCAGAGATACTAGAGTGGTTTGCCATTTCCTCCTCCTGCTCATTTAACAGATGAGAAAATGAGGCAAACAGTATAAAGTGAGTTGCCCAGGGTCACAGAGCTAGAAAATTTCTGAGGGCAGATTAGAACTCAAATCTTCCCAACTAGAAGAAGAAGGTGCTATTATTATTCCCATTTTACAGAGAAGCAAACTAGTAGTCAATGCCATCTGCATGTATTTCAAGCAAGTGAGGTACTCATATTTAATTTTTAAAATATTTTCATTTCCCCGAATTACACATTAAAACAACTTTAACGTTTTCTTGTTTTAGATTTTGAGTTCCAAATTCTCTCCCAGAAATCTGATAGAGATTTCACCTGTACAATTAAAAAAAAAACATTTTTCTGATTAATCATTTTGTGAAAGAAAACTTCTAAGAATGACAATGTTCTCCTGGTTTTGTTCATTTCATTCTGTATCCGTTTATGTAAGTCTTTCCAGGTTTTTCTGGGATATTCAACATCTCTTGTTTGTTTTGATATATCTAGTTTACTTATGGTATTCCATGAAGGAGCAACACTAACTACTCTGTCCTTCATATCATTCTAATCATCATGTTGGTACTAACTAGGCTCAGCCTGTAACCATATGGCATAACAACTGTCTTCAATTTAGAAGAACAGTTACATTATATTGGTTGGGTGAGAACCCAATCAATGGCACCATCAGAGCCCAAATGGATGGCATTTCAGGGTTCCTAGTAAGCTTTCAGAATGACCAAGTGGTCTTTGGACACAGAGAGTGCCCTTCATAATAACTCTAGATGGTATTCTCTTATTTTATCTTTATCCCCCACCCCCTTCCAATAAACGGATTGGACAGTTTTGTGGGAATTACTGTCACTGTTGGTTTTTTTTTAAACCCTCACCTTCCATCTTAGAATCAATACTGTGTATTGGTTTCAAGGCAGAAGAGTAGCAAAGGCTAGGCAATGTAGGGTAAGTGACATGCTCAGGGTCTCACAGCTAGGAAGTATCTGAGACTAGTTCTGAACTGTGTGAAAGAAACCCTCTCCCAGGATCACTCATGGGGTCTTACCTGAGTCCCTACAATCCTAGTTACATCACCTAGTGCTGGTTACGTGACTGAGTTTGAACCCAAAGTGACTTGAAGTGGACCCAGAAGGGAGAGGGAGGAAAAATGGTTCAAGACAAGGAAGCAGGGTCTCTTTTTACAGGAACCAGCCAAGTGGAAGGTGGCTGAAGGAGCCATGTTGAGAGCATCATAAGGCTAAAGGCTTTTCACTCTAATTCTCTACCTCTACCTATCCAAAGAAATATTAATAAACTTCATGGTATTAAGGGTTAGAGCCCTAAATTTTATTTCTTACAGTACCCAGGACCTTCTGTCTCTAGGTCTTGCTCTCAATCCACTGAGCCACTTACTGTCACTATTATCATCTCATTCTTATCTTTTTCAGAGGGGCTCAGATAAAAACACTCCTGTGGCTATCATGATATTATTCCTTTAAAAAATATTCCCTTGATCTGACCAGGTACTGTCCTTAACCTTTTTTGGTTTTGTTTTCTCAGCAGTTAGCACAGTATCTGGTCAGAGTAAATGCTTAATAAATATTAATTGACTAATTGAGAATTTTATACTTATCAAGTCCAAAAGATATTTTGATAATATTGGAGAAAAGATCCCACAAAATGAAATGGTTTAATTTGCTTTTCAGTGGAACCATAAAGCTTGATGTCATCCATACACACTGAGTGGTTAATTAGATGTGGTTCAACTCCTTCCTTAATCTGGAAGCCATATTTCATTCTAATTAGGAGATATGATAAGAGATTTAAGACTTGGCAGAACCAAAAGGGGATTAAACTCTCTTCCTGAAAGATAAAAATGTTTATGAATTGTTTATGACATTTTGTTAAGGGCATGTTTAATAGAGAGCAGTTTTCCTTTTAAATATCAGATACTCTAGAAGTTTCATTATACCTGAATTTTTTCTATCTCTGGAGTATGTAAATAAACCATGAGTGAAGAAATGAGTTAAGGATTTCATTAAAATCAGCAAAGGCAGCATCTATGTTATGGCACTTTCAAACAAACTCTTCAATAATGATTGATACAATAAAGTTTTTTTTTTTCTATTAGCTCCTGGGACTTTGTGGTAGACCCTTTCTGCTTTAAAGACAACAGATTAATTAATAAGCATATGAAAAAGTGTGCTAAATCTCTTATAATCAGAGAGATGCAAATCAAAACAACTCTGAGGTATCACCTCACACCCAGCAGATTGGCAAACATGACAGCAAAGGAAAGTAATGAATGCTGGAGGGGATGTGGCAAAGTTGGGACATTAATGCATTGCTGGTGGAGTTCTGAATTGATCCAACCATTCTGGAGGGCAATCTGGAACTATGCCCAAAGGGCGATAAAAGAATGCCTTCCCTTTGATCCAGCCATAGCACTGCTGGGTTTGTACCCCAAAGAGATAATAAGGAAAAAGACTTGTACAAGAATATTCATAGCTGCACTCTTTGTGGTAGCAAAAAATTGGAAAATGAGGTGATGCCCTTCAATTGAGGAGTGGCTGAACAAATTGTGGCATATGTTGGTGATGGAATACTATTGTGCTAAAAGGAATAATGAACTGGAGGAATTCCATGGAGACTGGAACAACTATACACAGAGACTGTAGTACAATCGAATGTAACAGACTTCTCCATGAGTGGTAGTGCAGTGACTCTGAACAACTTGGAGGAATCTACAAGAAAAACCACTATCCACACCCAGAGGAAACACTGTGGGAGTGAAAACACTGAAGAAAAACAACTGCTTGAATACATGGGTCGAAGGGATATGGTTGGGGATGTAGACTCTAAATGAACATCCTAATGCAAACACCAACGTGGAAATAGGTTCTGATCAAAGACACAAGTAATAGCTAATGAAATTGTGCATTGGCTCTGGGAAGAGTGGGTGGAGGGGGAGGGAGGGAAATAATGCGATTATTGTAACCAAGGAATAATGTTCTAAATTGACTAAATAAACTAATTCAAATGGAAAAAAATAAAGACAACAGATTATTTTCTTGAAAGTATTATATGTTTTCAAGAAAATTATATATATTATATAATTATGCAATAATTATATAGCATATATATAGTTTCATGTTGATGCTATAAATACTTTACACAAAAAGATGTAATTATCCTATATGGGAAGGGATGTTTAACACTCCCATCATTTGGTAAAACAGTTAAGTGATGACTCCTGTTAAGAGAAGGTGGAGAGAGCTTATGTTTGAGGGCAAGCTTGGAAAGTATCTTGCCAGTAATTCATGAGTCACTGTGAAGAATTTGAGGCAGTAATTTGGGATCTTGGCTGGCATTGTTTCTTCCAATTTTGCAGGAGCTAGAACAGCAATAAGCTCTTTTGATATAACTTCTGTTGTTCACTATGTTAATGACATGTAAGCTTGTTTGATCCACTCTGTCTTTTCATTGGATTGAACTTCTTGAGTTCTGAGAGATGACTGACATTTCTCACATTCTCCTTCTTCAAGACTTTGTTTTGTCCCAGATTACTTTACTTCTCAAGCCTCTATAATTAAGTTTTGTGATTGATGTTGAATTCTTTCCTTTGTTCTCTGCAAAGAGTTGACTCCCTGAATCATCTTAACCTTTTAACTTTTGTTTCCATTTACTGATAAGGGGATCTCAAATGTCCAATATGCTTTATTTTATGATCTTGCAATGCCTTTCCACAGGTCTTCAGTAGCTCTCTCAAGTCACTTCTGCCAGATAGTGTGTATGATGTCTGTCCTTGTACCTAGTCCTTGAAGTTTGCACCTTTCTTCTTATGGTCTTTACCTAACAACAACTGCCATATATACTGCTGTGCAAATCCTGAAAATGGTTTCATGCTTCTCTCAGATACTCAAGGAAAATGTATTTGTTCATGACTGTTTAGGTGCAATTTATTCAGTTACTAAGATTTATAACATTGAAATCAGAAAGGGGTTTTTAAAATTCCAGTCTAAGTATGTCCATCTCCTTTTCAAAATCACTTGAAACTAGTGTTATTTTTGTGATTTATTTCATTATTAGATATAATTTCTGTAACCTTCACTAAATGAATATTTTTCCATCAACTTGGGACTTTTAGCTTTTTTTTCTCTTCAGATTTTAGTAACTCCTCAATTTCATCTCTTATTTCATCTACTCTAGGCTTAGGGATGAACTTAATTTTTTAGGATTGCCTCACATTAGTGAGCATTAATACACTGTCGTGCAACTTGAAAGCTAAGAATAATATTGAAAAAAGTTATATGAAGCCATTTCTTATAAGTGGTGATATGTTCCCCCCTCCTTTTTTTAAAGATATAGTATTATCTCATAATAAAAGTATTCGGGTCCTCAGTTCATTTCAGGGTTCTCATGGTTTGCCTGCTTTAGTGGTCAGCACTATAGGCATTAAAGTTTTTATAGCAAAAGAGGTTTGATATTATTATTTTTGTTATCGTTGTTCAGAAAGAGTTAGGTAATAGAAACCCAGGATTGGGATTAAGAAGACCTGAATTCAAGTTCCAATATAGTGTGAGCCTAGACAAGTCATTTATCATCTTAGCCTCCCAAACAACTCTCTCAAAGTGTAATTTCCTCAAGTATATCCTCATTAGTAGATGGAATTTCCTCCCCAGGAATTCTTTACACTAGTAAAACCATAGGTCTTCAAAAAAATTTAAAAAATTATCATCACAATTATTAAAGACAGTTTTATCCACAACTCATAAATGTCTTAGGCAAGGAAGCAGGGTATGCTCATACATGGGGAAAGGCTGGTAAACTTGCTCTCTGCATTTCTAATCAAACTTTATTCCTTACCTATACAATAGTGGTCATTATAAACATTCAGACCTATTTAGAATTAGCACTAATATATTTAAGTTCCATGAACATTTTTCTTAAACATAAACAGTGGGAAGAAGAGGATGATGCTAACAATCCAAGCAAGGTTCCAAGACAGCCAAGTAGGCTCTCAAATACCAGAAAAGGAGCCTAGAAGTTAAGGAAGGCAAGTCATATAGGCTCTAAAGTTTGTATCTTTTCAACATAATGTTCTATGGATCTGAAGTGAAGCTCCTGGGCCTCATAGCTATGTATAACTGCTGGTCACAGCTATTATCTTAACAAATAAGAATTACTATCTGGACATTTCAAATGAGAAAACTCTGGGTTCCAAGTGTACATAGCAGAAGCAGCTGAAGTTTGAGTGCAACCTATTCTATATCCCAGAACAACCAGCCCATTATTCAGAGGACTTCAGTAAATAAACAGCATTCTCAGTGGTGGAGAGAAGACTGCAGGACAAAAGAATGAATCACTATGAGTTACCTGGTGAACCATAGCAAGCATACTCACAGCTCTCCCTTCCACTCTTCTTAGGGATGGACTACCATAAGCCTGGTATTGGCTTTACATGCCCCTATGTGGCAACTGATAACCTTCTCTCTTGCTTAGAATTGTTAGAGTTGGAAGGCACTCTATTTGCAAAGGCGTCAAATGGGCCACAAAATTTCCAGTGTCCACACAGGATTAAAATGTTTGGGAAATGCTTAACAAACAAATATAATATGATATAAATAATGTTGATTTGTAGTTCTCTAAGCAGCCTGTAGGGCTCCAGTTCTATTTGAGTTTCATACCACTACTTTAGAGGTTATGGAATTCTAGCATGAAGCCCCCCCATTATATACTGAGCATTTGGAAAGCAGTTATGCTGTTCCTTGGATTAGGACTCCTTGATACTAGGAATGACGTCATTTTCCCTCCTTATATTCCCTGAATTTAATACACAGTTCTTGAAGCTAATACATGCTTAACAAATAGTTGCTTACTTGAATTTTTCAAGCCCTTTCACACAAGAAAAGTGGTAACCTTGGAGGGAAATGTAGCATTGCTTACTTAGTCTTGATTAAGGCAAAGAACGAGAATTCGTGCAGTGGTATGTGACACTTAGTGGCAAATATGAAAATGACCTGTTTTGATGGAGGAAAAAGGATCACATTTCTGAACTGTACTCAGGTAAAATGAGTGACTGACTTCATCATGAAATACACACTTGAGTCCTAATCAATCACTTTAAATTGAAAAAGAAGCATATGGCCCATTCCTCCCCCAACTCTGAATAAATTTGGAGAAGGTGAAGAACTCATGACAGCGCCTGTCTGAAAAGCAGACAAGTTCATAATTTACTAAGGGCTGCACTCATTCCTACCCTCAAGAGTCTGAGATTGTAAATGAGCTGTAGTCTGGAGAGAAGGCTCTCCCACAGACTGGCCTCACAATAATCTTGCTTACTGTAGGTGAAATATTTCTCAAGGCAAGGGGAAAAAAACCAGCTGTGAATAAATTATGCTACTCAGGTCTCTTGTCAGTTGCTTTAACTGAATGATGACCGAAATAAGGAGGACAGAGCTTTAACTCAGGGCTCTCTTCATGTGACCCTGAGAGAGACGACAAAGACCAGCTCATCCTCAGCCTCAAGAGCTATTTAGGAAGGAATTAAAAAAAGAAACAGAGAATGCTTCCCAGTCACAAGTCTGTATGGCTAGTCTGCAGCTGAAGTTTAGAGAATCGCCACAAGCCAGAAATTTGACCTTTTGGTCCAAGAATAAGATTCTGTCATCTCCTTCATGCTTTCCCTCCCTCCCTTTGAAAACCAGATTCTTCTGACTGGGAGAAAATGGGTCCTTGCTCTTGTTCTCATTAAACGGCTCATGGTGTTTCCTGCAAAAACTCAGAAGAAAATGCCCTCATTCTGGTCCTGTCTGGTTTAGGCTGTACTGATCCTACCCATTGTAGGACAAATGGGGCACACTTCACTGATTGGCCCTGGATCTTCAGGGCACCCTTGAGCTGCTCTGAGATGCAGGCCTTGCTCAGGCCCTGGGGAGTCACACTCAGTTGCCTAGATCCTTTTCAGCTTCTTCCAGCCAGGTTTCTTACTGTCCCCCTCACCCCAAGCATCTTTCTTTCTTACCAAAGTAAGTCAAGTTATCAGTGGGGGCTGGATTAGTAATTCAGAACTAGCTCAAGTTCCCCTACTTTGCTTTCTCAGATTCCCCCTTTGTCTCCTTTCATCTACTCTCAACTGCTTAAAAAGGCACCTGGTACAGTCCTTTCTTGAAGGACTTTTCTCTTTTTTTCCAAGTCCTTTCTTGAATCCCCTTTCCAATAGGTTTGATAAGTGGTCATCCAGCATCCACCTTGAAATTCTTCTCAAAGCAGCTGGATTCAGAAGATTCCATCAATATTTCACTACTCCAAAGAGTTATAATTTCATAATTTCATGAGCATGGGCACTCTCTTTACCAATGAAGCTTACTACTTACCTAGTAGTTTCTGAGAGCCACTGCTATTAGAAAATTCATCCCCCTGTGGCTAAGTTGGTAATAAGCCTCCCTGAACTAAGCTAGTCTGGGTTCTTTTAGCAGGTTGTCACAGGCCATACTCAAATCAAAAGTTTTGCTAATTCAGCACAACTAGTCAGAATTTTGTTCCCCTATATAGATTCTAAGAATCCAGGGTCTCTTCCATACTATGGTGAATCTTTAATGGACTTTAGTGCATATAACAGTAATCACAGCTCACATTTGTAAAGCATTTAGAAATTTAGGAAGAATTAGAACTATTGCCTTTTAAAAATGTTAGATAATGGACTCATGCTTTGAATAGGAGTCAGACTGGATGAGTTCTGAGATCCTAAGAGTATATTAATTTCTACTGTTCCCAAGGCCAATGATGTTGATAATGGTCCTTAAACAAGATAAAATCAATTCTTTTCTCCAGGCACCATGCTTACATACTAGAAATGCCATCAGGAGGGAGACATGGTATCCCTGCACCAAACTATGCTTTTTAATCATTTACAGAACCATTCTAAAAGTTGTGAATCCCCTGATTGCCAACACAATGACAGTGTGTTGACATCCAGGCCAGTTCCATCCTATTCCCCTTACCTAACCTCCAAATAACAGTGTTATCCTGGGTCCTTACAGCAGGTATCAAATCTGATAAAGTAGTACTCAAATGTCTCTCCTTTTTGAATTCTTCTTAGAATAGTTCTGGTCACTTATTGGACACAAAGTTCACAAAGTTTACCTGTCAATTTGTTTTCTTTGAAAAACTACAATTTAAGTAACCAAAAGTTCTTTCTGTGTTGCCCATTCCTGACAGTAGGACTACTTTGCTGGGGTATCCCTTGTATTTACTTACAACAGCTGGGGGATCATTCCACTCTTCATAAGAAATGGCAGCATAAGGGTAGATCCGGTCATTGATGATCTGAAGGGTAGCCATGGCAATAGCTTTCATTGATTGGAAGTAGGCTTCCCAGAACCATCTTGCCTGCAAGAGAAAGAAACCAGTATTGTAAGACCCTATAAGATGCTCCACCTGGGGCTCCCTCCCTCTTTGCAGCCCTTTCAAGCACTGTGCTCTGGCTCTCCGTGTGGGTGCTTCACTTGTGCCTGAATTATTAGATTCCTCTTACTCAACTCTTGCCCTTTTATGAAGGCACTTCAGCATCCACATTAAGCCTTTTGTCAAGTACCTTTGTTTTTATTTAGTCATTTCAGTGGGGTCTAATTCTTCATGATGCCCTTTTTTGAGACATTTTCTTGGCAGAGATACTGAAGAGAAAGGTCATTTCTTTCTCTGCTCATTTTACAGTCAAATTCTCTAACCTTCCCAAATGCCATGAGGATCTCCTTCACACTCCCTCAGGGAGGGTCACACCTTGAGTGTTCCACTCTGATATTCCTGTCTCTGACCCAAGCCTCCCATCATCCCATCTCTCCTTAGGTCTTATCCTTCTTAAATCATGTTTTATGTTCATTATGATCTTAAATCCCTCCCCAACTGAGTTCCTTCTGTGTCTGACTTCATTTTGCTCCCTTCCAAATCCTGACTAGAATTAGCCAATTTAACTCCACACTGCCATCATCAAACCTCAAATTCTTCATTCCCTTGTCTGATTGCTGCTCTTCCTTTGCCAAACCTGAGGTTTGGATTACTCCCACCATCTGCCTCCTTCTCTACATTTCACAAGCTGATTAATGAAGCTGGAGGAAATCATACAACCATAGTGAATGGGTATTCTATAAATTTATATTATCCATCTTTAACCAGGCCCTCTTTGTAGAAAGGTAATCCTCTAATTCTTCCCTAATTGATTCCCTATTTCAAACTCCTTAGAAACTTTTTCAAACCTCTTCTCTTCTCAAGTTGTCCATACTTCCCTCTCTTCCCATTCTTTCAGCTAAGGACTCTTGCTTTACTGATAAAAATAAGGCCATTTACAATAAGCTTTCTCTTCTACTCTTCTCTTTATCTCAAAATCCCTCAAATATCCCTATTCTTTTCTCCCTTCCCCCATCTCTAATAATGAGATAGTCCTTCTTCTTGCCAAGGTCAACCACTCTACATGTGCCCTTCACTCCATCCCTTAGCTGGTAATGGTAAGATGGTAAGGCTTACCATCTCCTCAAGCAGACTACCCCTTTGATCATCCTGTCCTCCCCTTTCTAATCTTCAACTTCTTCCTATCTATTCCTTCCCTCTTATTTCCAAAAAGTCCAAATATCCTCCAGCCTTAAAAAAAAAAAAACCCTTCACTTTCCCCTATACTCTCCTCAAGCTACTGTCCTCCCTTTCTGAGCAAAACTCCCAAAAGCTTTCTGCATTTAACTTGTTACATTTACCTTCTCCCTTCTCTCTCACTAACTCCTGAAACATTTGCACTCTGGTTCACAACCTGGTTTGAAACTGTTCTCTCTAGATTTCCCATCAATGATTTCTTAAATCACAAATCTGACAGTTTTTTCTCAGTCTTCTACTTAACTGTTGCTGGCAACCTCTCCTCCTGGTTACTCTCTCCTCTATGGGTTTTCATGACCCAATTCTCCTGGTTCTCCTAGCTGTTTAATGGCTTCTTTCTCAGTCATCTTTGCAAATTCATCATTCATATTACATTCCCTAACTATGGGTAGTTTTATCCTTCTTGTCCATTCTATACTTTCTCTCCTGGTCACCACATTAGCTTTCAAGGGTTTCATCATTATCTGGTACATGTTCCATGTATCAGACACTATGCTCAGTTTTAGATATACAGACACCAAGAATAAAATGGCAAGAACACTAGTGGTATGCCACAGCCTGCTCACAGTCACCATGTGTCTCTCCATTGCCCCTCTAGCTCACTTACAACCTTACTCATTCTCAGACTATGAGCATGTTCCATATTTGTTTCATAGAGCATCCCTGGAAGGTCTTTGACCACTGAAACAACCCTTCTAAATCTGTCCAATTTTAAATTGCTCCTCTCTTTTCTTTACCTGTAAATTTTTAATCTTCAAAGCAAGATAGCTCCTCATACTTTCTATACATCTGATTTTCAAGGAAGTCAAAGATACAGGAAAGTCCTATATACAACACAATAGCACCTGGATTGGGGAATCACCTTTTAATACAAATGTGGTAGGATTCTGAAAGAGAAGAGGATTTATCAAGAACTGACACAGAATCAAGGCAAGATAATCAGAACAATCTACATGATGACTACCAAAATATAAAATAGAAACAAACCCAAAAGAACATGAGAACATTTCAACAAAGCAGTGAATGACAGATCATGACCTCAGCAGACTGACAATGAAGCTTGCCTCCTTTCTCTCAAGAGACAGGTGCTGATCTCTAGGCATGTCTGAGTCACAGGCTGTCCCAGGGTGCTCACTCGCTATGCTTAGCTATACTTCTTTATTGGGAGAAAAGATTCAAATGGTCCCTTAGGGAGTGAAGGGGGGGGGGGGGGAGGAATAAGGAAGTTATGGGAAATGATACTGATGTTTAAAGAACATCAATAAAACATTTATCTTAAAACATTTTTAAAAGAATATTTGTGTTTAAAACCATTCCCCAATTGACAAATGCTCAAGGAGATGAACAAGCAATATTCAGATGAGGAAGTCAAAGCCATCAATAATCATATGAAAGAATATTCTAAATCACTCTTGATTAGAGAAATGCAAATTAAAACAATACTGACTACCACCTCACACCTCAGATTGGCCAATATGTTAGAAAAGAAAAGTGGCAAATGTTGGAGGGAATATGGCAAAAATGGGAGACTAATGCATCGGTAGTGAAGTTGTGAACTGACCCACTCATTCTAGAGAACAATTTGGAATTATATCCAAAGAGCTCTAAAACTGTGCATACCCTTGGATCTAGTAATACCACTACTGGGTCTGTAATCCCAAAGAGGTAATAAAAAAGGGGGGAAGACCTACTTGTAAAAAAATATTTATAGCAGCTCTTTTTGTGGTGGCAAAGAATTGGAAATTGAGGGACTCTCCATCAATTGGGGAATGGCTGAATAAATTGTGATACATGTTGGTAATGGAATATTATTGGGCTACAAGAAACAATTAGCAAGATCATTTCAGAAAAAGTTGGAAAGATCTGCAGGAACTGATGCAGAGTGAAATAAGTAGAACTGGGAGACACAATAACAGCAATATTGGATGATGATTATCTGTGAAAACTTGACTACTCAGTAATGCAATGATCTGAGATAATCCTGAAAGACTATTATAGGGAATTCAATCTACCCCCAGAGAAAGAACTGTTGGAGTCATCTTTCACATCTGTGCATTTTTGGTTTTATTCTGGGGTTTTGGTTATCTATGACTTTGCTCTTAAAACAATGACCAATATGGAAGTATATTTTGCAAGACAATTAAAAAAAGAAAAAAAGAATATTTGTGTTAAAAGGAGGGAATTCATGTTTAAATGATGAAGTCTTGTTTCAGGGAGAAGACTGAGGTCATTAAAAATTCCTCTCAATTTTCCAAAGGCCATTCGATGCACTGTCTTCCTCCTAATAAATTTTGGATCCAGTTCAGTGTCCATTTGCACTGTTTGTCCAAGAGCAATGTAAGTGATGGGCCAAATCTGTGGTCTATCTATGCATTGCAAGTCTAGTGTAGACAAAAGGCATACACTATAGTTCATATTTATAAATATATTTATAGCACCCCTCCCAACATGAGGCATTATTAAAAGTAATAAATTCAACAAAGAACTGGTACATTCATTATTATTAATGATTTTTCATGGTGCCTTAAAATCTACAAAAGTACTTTCCTCACAATGGCTCTGAAGCCATACTCAAGTCAGTTTCATTTCAAGTGATCATACAATCTACACTCCAATCTCATGCTACAAAAAACCCAACAAGCTGAAGTATTGAGAGCTTTTTATTTTAATCTAAGTTAAGAAGCTTTGGCTAAATATGCCAAAGTTCTGTGCCCATAGCTAATCCATGGAGGAGACAGAAACTCTTAGCGTTGGTAGGAAACAGTTGTGGTAACCAATCCATCAAGAACATTAGCCAAAAATGCAACTAGAGAATATGGCTTCAAAGTCGAGATGCCTCACATCAACCAAGCCTGTCCACCCATCTTGGGTCCCTTAGGAAAGGAAGCGGCTTTGCCAAGAATCACAGCTCAAATATATTAGCCTGGGGTTAAGTGAACTTCCCAGATGAAATTGCTTCTGCAGCTCCCCAGTAACACCTTGATGTGTCCAGAAGGCATTTTAATTTATAGCTTCTCAAGGGCAGAAACCTGCCTCAGGGCAAAGGAACACAAAGAAGACATTTTCAAAAGTGCTCTTGGCAACCTCCAAAAAACTTTGTGGGACAGTTGGGAGGTGGGGCAGCTGGGTGGCTCAGTGGATTGAGAGCCAGGCCTAGAGACAAGATGTCCTGGTTTCAAATGTGACCTCAGACATTTCCCAGCTGTGTGACCCTGGGCAAGTCACTTGACCACCATTGCCTAGCCCTTAACACTCTTCTGCCTTGGAACCAAGACACAGTATTGATTCCAAGCCAGAAGGTAAGGGTTTAAAAAAAGAAAAAAGAAAAAACAAAAAACTTTGTGGGCTCTCATCAAGAGGGAAAAATTAAATGGTCAGTGTGATTCTTTTTTTCTAAAACATGGGCCACATTTTTCTTTATCCAATATCTGCATTCTACATTGTTCATTCATGTCTCTGAGAAGCCCCAGGAGGACAGTGATTTCCCAGCTTTGACCAGCACTACAATCAATTCCTAGTAGGAGTTGATATTTTTATAATAGCATTTTAAGAGCTTCCAAAGCACTTTCCTCATAACAATGCTGGGACTATAAGAGTATACAGACCAGTATATAATAATGTAAAAATTGTATATCTTAGTTTTCTTGGTTGAAAATAAATATTATTTTTCTAGTTTTCCAGTGATCTTCAAAAAGTTGAATAATAGCTAACAAATTGCCCCAGTTTCACTGTTATAGAATTTAAGTAAATGCAAAATGTGGCAATTAACTTTTGGTTCCATTATGATGACACTATCCCCATGGGAAATTGTACCTTCTTCAATCTCAAAACTGAGGTTGAAAAAACTCATGCAGGAAGACTGGGGAAGTAGAAAAACACTGGGCTTGGCATTGACCAGGCCCAAGTACATGATCCTGAACAAGTCACAACCTCTTTGAGATTCTGTTTCCTCCCTTTTAAAATGAGGAAACAATACTCATATCCCTTCAGGATTGTTGCAAGAAGCAAATGACTCTCTCTCTATATATATATATATAATACTTTGTAGTTGTAATATGAACATAAAAGGAAAACATTAAATACATCAAAATGGAAAAAGTGGAATATGCTCAAAAGATGAAGTATAGGAATCAGGAAGTCATTGGTGGCTTCCAAAATCCAAGCACACTTCTAAATTTCCATTGAGGATTGCCACTAGAAAGGCAAAGTAGCAGCCTATGCCATTTAATACTGATCATTTCCATTCCACAGATTCTCAAGATAGCCAACTTTCAATGAGGAAAGATGCACAAAATTACCAGTGACATTCAAATCACAAAGTATAAAACAGTTTGAAGAATACCTTTTTGGAATACCATTCTGGGGACAAAGTGATCTGTCCTTGCTCCTATTCTGTTCAAAATCTTCTGAATTGATGACTTGAATGAAAAGGTGAAATGATAACCGGTTTTGAAAATGAAACAAAGCTGAGAGGAATCACTAGCTTTCCAGCATCTGCTTGAAAACCTCTAGAAATGCAGCATTTACTATCTTATAAAGAAGCCCATTCCATATTTAGACAGCTATATTTATTAGGAAAAGTTTCTTTCTCTTTGCCTCTATTTAACTTTTACTGTTTGGGCTTAGTACTAAGCAAAAGCAAGTCAATTCACATGCATTTATCAAATACCTACTCTATTCCCAAACCTTTGAGTATGAGTACAATAAGACAGAACTTAAAAGGGTAAATGTCAAGTCCCAAACTTAGATTCAAAGAATCAAGTATATAAGTACAAGTATGAGGGGCATGGGGAAAGACTGAAAGTACTATGGGAGTCAAAAACAGAACCTTGGGCTGCTTTAAAGGAAGCAATACAGGGCCTCAAATGAAAGGTGTCCTGCTGGATTGTTCTCTGGTCACATCATTTCTATAATCCTGGGTCCAGTCTATGGTTTTAGGAAAGATATTGGCACATCAGAGAAGGCTTAAAGGAGAACAACCAGGATGGTAAAGACACTCAAAAATGAATAGGTGAATATATATGAAGGAAATGGGGATATTTAGCTTGAAAAGGAGAAGGGGGAATACAATAGCTTTCTTGAAATGTGTATGTATGTGCGCTGAAGGTGGATGGGTAAGGGAATATTGTCCTTGATGGAAAGGACAAGATAAATGGAGAGATGTCAAGGATGGATGGCTGGATGGGACGTGAAGCATGTTCTGCAGCCATTATATACATATTTAATAAATGAGTGGACTTGCCAATCAGTCAGTTTAGCCCCAGAGCAGAGATCCAAAGGTAACTGGGTTAACTCACTCCAAGGAAGGTTTTGCAGATCCTGTCTGAAGCATGCTCTTCTGGTAAGGAGAAAAGAGTAGTATCAGGGCAGATGGCAAGATGCCAGAGTGGATGGCTGGCCAGTTTGAGTGCCATCTTCTATATGAAGCTTTTCCTGACCTCCCTCACCTAACTGAGAGCCTCAAAGTACTTTGAATTTGTTTTGAATATATTTTATATTTCCTTGTATGTGTACATGGTATGATTACTAATAGAACATATCCTCTTAGGAACATACTTGTGTAGAGACTTTTCTTTTTGGCCATTATGTTATCACTTCCTAACCCAGGACCTGGAACACAGTAGGTATTAATAAGTGTTATGTGAATTGACTTGTTTTTGCTTGGTACTAGGCTGGCAGAGAAAGAAACTTCCTAATAAATATAGCTGTCCAAATATGAAAAGGACTTCTTCATGAGGTAGTGATGTGCCATTGCTAAAGGTCTTCAAGCAGATACTGGAGCATCATTAGCCAGAGCCTCGTGGATGGCATAGCCTGACATATTTCCTGAGATTCTATGGTTCTACTTGTGGCAAAAAAAGGATTTAGAATATTTGTTAAATTGAACATGCATAGTATGCTGAGTAAGAAACATTGGCACAAAGCATGGAATAGATTTTTGTTTACTCTCAGTAGTCAGACCCCGGGACCCTCTAACCCATCCAACATCCTACAAAGCATTTGTAGTCAGGGTGAGTCATTCTGATTTGAGAAACTCGATTCTCCACTGGTCTTTAATAAGTGAACAAACACTAAACTTCCTTTTTAAATTTAGAAACCCCCAGAAAATAAACTCAGCTTAACAGACTTCAGCCTACCAGACGATAAATCTGACAGTAAGAAGGAAACACCTACCCCCCACAAAGTAGTTATTTACCAATTTACCAATTGCCAAGTGTCACTGCTAATACAAAACTACAAAATGAAGGCAATATAATAAATAATCTCCCAAGTCCTGATAATTTCTAATGTTAGCATCTTTGTTCTAGATTAGAGATGTCAAACAAATGGCCAGGAATCAGATTAAAATGTACCTGGGAAATATTTAACAAAATAGATAAAATTACAATAAAACAGACAATATTGATTTTTTAAAACTAAGCCAATATGCAACCCACAAGGATCTTTCTATAGAGATTATTGGTCCCTGTTTCTATTTGAGTGTGACACAATTAGGCTACAGAACTTCCAGTTCCAACATTCTATGTCTTAAGATCTCTGACAACTTTGATATTCGGGTTTAGGATCCCTTCAAGTTCCAACAGGCTATATTTGAAAGCCCTATCTAGCTCCAATTCAAATAATTTCAACAAATTACACATTACATACAAGACAATGTACTAGATTTGGAACTATGCTCCAAGAGTTACTAGGCTATGAATACCCTTTGCCCTTGCAATACCAGTGCTCTTTACTCCAAAGGATCCGTCAGTAAAGATAATAAATATTTATAGTTATCCCTTCCACAATACAACTTTCCCCATAGCAGTTCTGATACATCACAGGTCAGTATAAGAAATTAAATGGCAAATTTGGGGGAGTTTTGTAGAAATCATAGATGACACAGAAGAAGTATGAAACTCAGAAATGCACAAAATACTTGTACAATATTGTATAATATCAACATATTCTATTTTCAATACTATAAATATATACAACTTTTTTAAAAAGTTAAATAAGTCAAAAGCTAAAATTTTAAAAAGCATGCTTAAGTCAACAAACAATACACAAAGGTTGGAAATATATCTTAAAAAGTATAGTAACTCATGAATACATAAACTATATGTGCAAAAATATACATAAAATAATATGTACATCACCTGTGTAGTATGTATTTTACTGTTTCATAATACAAATGAACAACTACACAATTTTTTTCTTAAAATTCATTTTTTAGTAAAAGAACTGCAGTTCAGAGGCAGCTCAGTGGATTGAGAGCCTAGAGACGGGAAGTCTTAGTTTTATGTACTGGGTTGGGAATGCCAAGAGTGTTTACAGCAATCTCTCACTTGACATCTCAAGGTGATACCACAGTGACCTTTGCATCTTGAGTCCTTTGTATCTTGTGATATCTAAATGCCATAAACTATTAAAATCATGAGTCTCATGGGAGAGATTGGATTTGGATCGACATCTCACACACCAACACCAAGTTAAACTCAGAATGGGTAAATGACTTGAATATAAAGAAGAAAACTATAAGTAAATTAGGTGAACACAGAATAGTATACATGTCAGATCTTTGGGAATGGAAAGATTTTAAGACCAAGCAAGAGTTAGAAAAAATTACAAAATGTAAAATAAATAATTTTCATTACATTAAATTAAAAAAGGTTTTGTACAAACAAAACCAATGCAACCAAAATTAGAAGGGAAGCAACAAATTGTGAAAAATCTTCATAACAAATACCTCTGACAAAGGTCTAATTACTCAAATTTATAAAGAACTAAACCAATTGTACAAAAAAAATCAAATCATTCTCCAATTGATAAATAGGCAAGGGACATGAATAGGAAAATTTTCTATTAATAAGCACATGAAAAAGTGTTCTAAATCTCTTATAATCAGAGAGATGCAAATCAAAACAATTCTGAGGCATCACCTCACACCTAGCAGATTGGCTAACATGACAAAGTTGGGACATTAATGCTTTGCTGGTGGAGTTGTGAATTGGTCCAACCATTCTGGAGGGCAATTTGGATCTATGCCCAAAGGGCACTAAAAGACTGCCTGCCCTTTGATCCAGCCATAGCACTGCTGGTTTTGTATCCCAAAGAAATAATAAGGAAAAAGACTTGTACAAGAATATTCACAGCTGCACTCTTTGTGGTGGCCAAAAGTTGGAAAATGAGGGGATGCCCTTCAATTGGGGAATGGCTGAACAAATTGTGGTATATGTTGGTGATGGAATACTATTGTGTTCAAAGGAATAATAAAGTAGAGGAATTCCATGGGAACTGGAACAACCTCCAGGAATTGATGCAGAGTGAGAGGAACAGAACCAAGAAAACATACACAAAGACTGAGACCCTGTGGTATTATTGAATGTAATAGACTTCTCCATTAGTGGCAATGCAGTGATCCTGAACAACTTGGAGGGATTTATGAGAAAGAACACTATCCACATTCAGAGGAAAAATTGTGGGAGTGGAAACACAGAAGAAAAACAACTGCTTGATTACATGGGTCTAGGGGATATGGCTGGGGATGTAGACTCTAAATGAACATCCTAATGTAAACACCTACAACATGAAAATAGGTTTTGATCAAGGACACATGTAAAACCAGTGGAATTACTCGTTGCCTACAGGATGGGGGTGGGGGGGAGAATATGATTCTTGTAACTAAGGAATAATGTTCTAAATTGACTAATTAAATAAAATTTTTAAAAAAGTTTAAAAAGAACTCCTGAAAAAAGAAAAAAAAGAGAAGGAAATCCTCAAAGCCATTGCTATAGCTACACCAGCAACTGCAAAGCACCTGCATAAACCATGAAAATGGAATCTCTTTTGCATACAACATTCTTTGAGGCACAAGATTTTTATTAAAAAAGTATTCTGGTAAGACTCTGGCATCCTATATGAAAAGGCCAACTCCTTATATGATTCCCTAAAGGAAAATGAAGGTAAAAAGTCTACACTTATGGATTTTTCAGGCCAGCAAAGTCTGATCTGCAAATTTTAAAAAAGATTTTGCCTATACAATGTAAAAGTAGTGGGAGAGACAACTAAGGAGTTCTCTGAAACCCTGAAGAAAGTTATTGAAGAGAAGGGCTACTGACCAGAACAGATATTTAATGCTGATCAAACTGCCCTATATTGGGGGAATGGGGGGGGTGCCTCAGAGGACATACATCAGCCAAGAAGAAAAGCAAGCCCCAGGTTTTAAAGTCACAAGGGAAAGAATAGGTACTGTAAACACTCCATAAAAGCAAAATAAAAAATTCAGACTTCTTCTCTGGTATGAAAGGAGGGCCAAAAAATATTATGCAGATTTTCCAGATTGGAGGGGAGGAAGGGGCCATATCCTGAAATTTGCAATGTGGAAGGGATACCTGTATTAAGTTTCTACTATGTGCCAGGTACTGTGCTAATCCTAGATCAAAAAGAGGGAAAGGATGTATACATACAAAAATATCACTGTAGCTCTTTTTGCAAATGTCTAGAAACTAAGAGGATTACTATCAGCTGAGTAATAGTTGAACAAAATATAGTATGTGAATATAATGGAATACTACCATGCTATAAGAAATGAAAAAGAGGGTGGTTTCAGAGAAATCTAACAAGATTTATATGAACTAATGTGGAGTTAAGTGAACAGAACCAGGAAAACAATGTATACATTAACAATAACACTTTAAAACAAACAACTTTGTAGCAGCAAGAGAATTGAGGGGATGTCCATCAGCTGGTATAAGAGAGGAAAAATCCAATTTGTGCAAGGAGCAATTTCTGACAGAAATCAGATGCAGAGAGCAGGAGAAGTGCAAGAAGAAAAAAACTGAAGCAGAGAGAACTTCAACTGATCACACCTCACTAGGAGCCAGGGAGAAGAAGCAGTTCTCTCAGGCTAGGAAGAAGCTTGGGTCTTTCTGGAGATCAATTGTTTCCCTGTCCCTGTGAACCCCCGGATATCTCTCACTCAGCTCTCAACAACAGCACAGAGCCATTAGTGAATATTTGTGGACAGGGACTTGAAGAAGCCGTCCACTGAGATCCCCTTCCCTTTTCAAAGATCTCATTCTCCATCTCTCCCTAACTTGTTCCTGGACTCCCATACTCAAGCTAGTTAGTTCGAGAGTAGGGACCAAACCAGCAGCTGGCCGGAAGAGGGCGAGAGCCTTGAACCCCGAGACTTTGGGGTGGGGCCAGTCTGCCAGAGGGGACAAGTCAATAGGACTTCCTGCTCACCGACTTCCTTACCTGATACCCTTACCTCTCCTTCCCTGTGTGAACCCAAATAAATTGTCTACTACTTAGAATTAGGTCTGGCTAATTTCTGATATTAGGAAAGGGGGCTGAAGATCTGAGAACCATACCTCTCCCCAAAAAGAAGGGAGAAGGATCCCAGAGATCCAAACAACCAGACCCAAGGAGCAACCATCTCTCCTGGGCTGTGGAATAATCCAAGGTTTGGGGGGGAAGTGGCAGTTGGTGGACCTGAAGGATTCAGAGGCAGAAGAGTCCATCCTGTCTCTCAAGAATAGCTGGGACCAAAGGGGGGGGGGGGCAATGTGTCATCTTACCAAAGCTTTTACCTCTAGTTATTACCCTCCATCTTCCAGAACCATTCTCTGAGGAAACATACTCCTTCCCTCAGGGAGACAAGCCAGGGTTACCTTCCCCCAAAAGGAAGAGAGGGGAAAGTCAATCTCTTCCCCCTCTCCATTCTCTCAACTCTTTCTCTCTCTCTCCCCCCATTTCCCCTGAGTGTTCCCTTCAGACCATACATTACACTGGGGAATGGCTGGACAAATTGTGGTATGTGATTGTGATGGAAAATTACTGTGTTATGTGAAATAATGAGCAGGTTAATTTTGTTTCAACTTAGAAGACCTACATGAAATGGTGAAGAGTGAAATGAGCAGACCCAAGAGAATATTATGTACAGCTAAAGAATAATTATTTGAAGAATAACCTGTGAATGTCCACCTCCAGAGAAGGAACTAAAAAACAAACATAAAAGACAATCTATATATACATATCTTTTTGTGGTGATATTTTCTATGGCATGGGAAGGGTAGGGAAAGGCAGAGATATCCAGGAATAAATTCTATTAAATAAATAATTTTTTAAAAAAAGAAAACCCTTTCTTGAAAAAAAAAAACAACTATTAAAGACTAAGAGCTCTGATCAACATAACCCCAATTCCAGAACACTGATGAAGAATGCTAACCCTATATGATAAATGATTTAAACATTATTGGATATGGCCAATGTGGCAATTTTCTTTGTTTAATTATTCCTTTTTGATGACAAAAATTTTCCTTTTTTTTCTCACTGGGAAGTAGAGCACGGACACACACACACACACACACACACACACACACACACACACACACACACACACACCAAACTGGAAGTCCAGTAAACATCTTAAGCTCATATGTCCAAAAAACCCCACATTATTTCCTCCCCCTCCCCTGTCCCCTGTGATTGTAGAGGGCAACAGCATCCTCCCAGGCTCCAGGCTGGCAGTCAGGGGTCATCCTGGCCCCTCACCATCTCTCACCACCTGGATCCAAGATGTCACCAAGGCCTGTCGATTTTGCCTCTGCAGCCTCTCTCTAACACGCCTCCCCCCCCCATCTCCTCTGATGCTGCTGCTGCCTCTACCTGGTGCTGGCCCTGGTTCCCCCATGCTTGGACTATGCCATATTTGCTGAGAAGGGTGGGGGGAAGGGGTCTGCAGACCTCCAGTCCCTCCTCCATTCAGCAATTAGCATGCTTTTCTAAAGGGAAGATCCAATTGTCACTGCCTTCCTTGATAACCTCCAGGGGCACCCTACCACCTCTGGGATCAAATACAGAACACTGTTAGGCATTCAAAGTCCTTCATGGCCTGGCCCCAACCTCTCTTTCTCACACCTCCCTCCCTAACACCCCCTCTTTAATCCAGTAACCCTGGCCTCCTGAATGTTCCATGAACCAGACACTCCATCTCTCTGCCCTGGGCATTTTTCCAGCTGTTCTTCATTGTTGGAGTGCACTCCCACCAATGGTCCCCCAGCATCTTTAAGTCCATCTAAAGTCCCAATCCCGTCCGGTCAAGATGGCGGCTTAGAGAAAGCTAAAGTTCAGATCTCCGGAAACCCTTCCCTACCGAACTCAAACTATATGTTCCTAGGGCACCGAAATTCAAAACGAACAACAGCATAGACCCCGCCCCCCCAAAAGCCAGAACCCAAGAACACTCGGACCTAAGGGGTAGGCAGAAGGAAGGTCCCAGGACCCATCCCCCCCAACCCAGAGCGCCAAGTCCAAGGCAGCAGAGGGAACCTCAGAGCTATTCTGAAGACCACTTCCTGAAAACAACCTGACTCAGACGAGGGGGCACCCAACACAGACATCAGGGAAACAGAGAGAGGGGAGCTTGTAACCCCCTGGCTGGATCCTTCCATCTGAGTCTCACGGAAGATCCCTGCCTCAGGGCATACTCAGTTCAACCCAGGGAAAGCTAATCCTATCAGGAGCCCTCAGACCTCCGGGAAGCCGTGGCCCCTCCCCCCTCAGAGTGCTGGCTCTTCTGGCGGGCTAAGGCACAGAAACAAACACCCTGCGGAAAGGGCCAAGCCAGGCTCAGAGCGTGGAAGTAAGGCAACAGAGAAGCATCGGGAGGGAACTGAGGAGGGCAGTAACACGGAAACACCAGCAATTCCTGGCTTCTCCGGGAAGACAGAACAACAACTGCATAGAACAGACAATCTGCCTAGGGTTAAAATCTCTGAACACCAGACAGAGATAAGAAAAGCCAGTCCTCCCCACTCAGATAGAGATGGCAAACTCCACAGAAGCACAAAAGCCCCAAAATTCCAAGAAAAACAAGAAGAAGGGGGCAACTTTGGACACATTTCATGGAGCAAAAATACAAAATACAGAAGAGATAGAAGAGGAAACACAAGCAAATGCTCCAAAACCTTCCAAAGGAAAAGGAAACTCTCCACAAACCCATGAAGAATTGGAATCAGAAAGGTGGAAGCCCTCTGGGAGGAAAAGTGGGAAATAATGCAAAAGAAATTCACACATCTACAAAACCAGTTTGACCAAAGTGAAAAGGAACACCAGGCTTTAAAGGTCAGAATTAGGCAGCTCAAAGACAACGAGCAAGAATTAATAAAGCAAAGCCAAAAGACCAAGAAATTAGAAGGGAACATAAAATATCTCACTGACAAGGTCACAGACTTGGAAAATAGAGGGAGAAGAGACAATTTAAGAATAATTGGACTACCAGAAAAGCCAGAAATGAACACCAAACTCAACATCGTAATACAAGATATAATCAAAGAAAACTGCCCAGAGATCCTAGAACAAGAGGGCAATACAGGCATTGAAAGAGTTCACAGAACACCCTCTACACTAAATCCCCAAAAGACAATTCCCAGGAATGTAATTGCCAAATTCCAAAACTTTCAAGCAAAAGAAAAAAATCTTACAAGAAGCCAGAAAAAGACAATTTAGATATAAAGGAATGCCAATCAGGGTCACACAAGACCTTGCAAGTTCCACTCTGAATGACTGTAAGGCATGGAACATGATTTTCAGAAAGGCAAGAGAGCTGGGCCTTCAACCAAGAATCAGCTATCCATCAAAACTGACTATATACTTCCAAGGGAAAGTATGGGCATTCAACAAAATAGAAGATTTCCAAGTTTTTGCAAAGAAAAGACCAGAGCTCTGTGGAAAGTTCGCTATCGAAAAACAAGGAGCATGGAATACCTGAAAAGGTAAATATGAAGGAAAGGGAAAAGGAGAAAAATATTATCTTTTTGTTTTTACTCAAACTCTCTTCTATAAGGACTACATTTATATCAATCTATGTACATACTAATATGTGAGAAAAATATAATGTGTAAATAGGGGGAAAAGAAAGACCAAATAGAATAATCTTTCTCACACAAAGATTCACACGGGAAGGGGAAGGGAAGAAAACTCCTATAAGAAGGAGAGGAAGAGAGTTTTTACTTAAACCTTACTCTCAGGGAAATCAACTCTGAGAGGGAAGAACATCCAGATCCATTGGGATCTTGAATTCTATATTACCCAACAAGGGAAGGGAGAAGGGAAAACCAAGGGGGGTAGGGGGGAGGGAACACAAAAAAGTGAGGGAAGAAGAGGGGGGAGGGAACAAAAAGGGAGGGAATAGAAAGGGAAACATATCAAGGGAGGGGACAAGGGGGACTGATTTAAAGTAAATCACTGGACTAAAAGGTAGAGCTGAAGAAGAAAGGTTAGAATTAGGGAAGGATATCAAAATGCCAGGGAGTCCACAACTGACAGTCATAAATCTGAACGTGAATGGGATGAACTCACCCATAAAATGTAGACGAATAGCAGAATGGATTAGAATCCAAAACCCTACCATATGTTGTCTTCAAGAAACACACATGAGGCAGGTAGACACCCACAAGGTCAGAATTAAAGGATGGAGTAAGACCTTCTGGGCCTCAACTGCCAGAAAGAAGGCAGGAGTGGCAATCATATCTGATAAAGCCAAAGCAAAAATAGACCTGATCAAAAGGGATAGGGAAGATAATTATATTTTGTTAAAAGGGACTTTAGATAATGAGGAAATATCACTAATCAAGATGTATGCACCAAATAATATAGCACCCAAATTTCTAATGGAGAAACTAGGAGAATTGAAGGAAGAAATAGACAGTAAAACCATATTAGTGGGAGACTTAAACCAACCATTATCAAATGTAGATAAATCAAATCAAAAAATAAATAAGAAAGAGGTAAAAGAAGTGAATGAAATCTTAGAAAAATTAGAATTAATAGACATATGGAGAAAAATAGATAGGGATAAAAAGGAATACACCTTCTTCTCAGCACCACATGGCACATTCACAAAGATTGATAATGGTCACAGAAACATGGCACACAAATGCAGAAAAGCAGAAATAATAAATGCAGCCTTTTCAGATCACAAGGCAATAAAAATAATGATCAGTAATGGTACATGGAAAACCAAATCAAAAACTAATTGGAAATTAAACAATATGATACTCCAAAATCGTTTAGTTAGAGAAGAAATCATAGAAACAATTAATAATTTCATTGAGGAAAATGACAATGGCGAGACATCCTTTCAAACCTTTTGGGATGCAGACAAAGAGGTAATCAGAGGTAAATTCATATCCCTGAGTGCATATATTAACAAACTAGGGAGAGCAGAGATCAATCAATTGGAAATGCAAATAAAAAAACTTGAAAGCAATCAAATTAAAAACCCCCAGCAGAAAACCAAACTAGAAATCCTAAAAATTAAGGGAGAAATTAATAAAATCGAAAGTGATAGAACTATTGATTTAATAAATAAGACAAGAAGCTGGTACTTTGAAAAAACAAACAAAATAGACAAAGTGCTGGTCAATCTAATTAAAAAAAGGAAGAAAGAAAAGCAAATTAACAGCATCAAAGATGAAAAGGGGGACAGCACCTCCAATGAAGAGGAAATTAAGGCAATCATTAGAAATTACTTTGCCCAATTATATGGCAATAAATACACCAATTTAGGTGATATGGATGAATATATACAAAAATACAAACTGCCTAGACTAACAGAAGAAGAAATAGAATTCTTAAATAATCCCATATCAGAAAATGAAATCCAACAAGCCATCAAAGAACTTCCTAAGAAAAAATCCCCAGGGTCTGACGGATTCACAAGTGAATTCTATCAAACATTCAGAGAACAGTTAATCCCAATACTATACAAACTATTTGACATAATAAGCAAAGAGGGAGTTCTACCAAACTCCTTTTATGACACAAACATGGTACTGATTCCAAAACCAGGCAGATCAAAAACAGAGAAAGAAAATTATAGACCAATCTCCCTAATGAATATAGATGCAAAAATCTTAAATAGGATACTAGCAAAAAGACTCCAGCAAGTGATCAGAAGGGTCATCCACCATGATCAAGTAGGATTTATACCAAGGATGCAGGGCTGGTTCAATATTAGGAAAACCATCCACATAATTGACCACATCAAAAAGCAAACCAACAAGAACCACATGATTATCTCAATAGATGCAGAAAAAGCCTTTGATAAAATACAACACCCATTCCTACTAAAAACACTAGAAAGCATAGGAATAGAAGGGTCATTCCTAAAAATAATAAACAGTATATATCTAAAACCATCAGCTAATATCATCTGCAATGGGGATAAACTAAATCCATTCCCATTAAGATCAGGAGTGAAACAAGGATGCCCATTATCACCTCTATTATTTGACATTGTATTAGAAACACTAGCAGTAGCAATTAGAGAAGAAAAAGAAATTGAAGGCATCAAAATAGGCAAGGAGGAGACCAAATTATCACTCTTTGCAGATGACATGATGGTCTACTTAAAGAATCCTAGAGACTCAACCAAAAAGCTAATTGAAATAATCAACAACTTTAGCAAAGTTGCAGGATACAAAATAAACCCACATAAGTCATCAGTATTTCTATATATCTCCAACACAGCTCAGCAGCAAAAACTAGAAAGAGAAATCCCATTCAAAATCACCTTAGACAAAATAAAATACTTAGGAATCTATCTCCCGAGACAAACACAGGAACTATATGAACACAACTACAAAACACTCTCCACACAACTAAAACTAGATTGAGCATTTGGAAAAACATTAACTGCTCATGGATAGGACGAGCCAATATAATAAAAATGACCATCCTACCCAAACTTATTAATCTATTTAGTGTCATACCCATTGAACTCCCAAAAAATTTCTTTACTGATTTAGAAAAAACCGTAACAAAGTTCATTTGGAATAACAAAAGATCAAGGATACCCAGGGAAATAATGAAAAAAAAAACACAAATGATGGGGGCCTTGCAGTCCCAGACCTTAAACTATATTACAAAGCAGCAGTCATCAAAACAATTTTGTACTGACTAAGAGACAGAAAGGAAGATCAGTGGAATAGACTGGGGGCAAGCGACCTCAGCAAGACAGTATACAATAAACCCAAAGATCCCAGCTTTGGGGACAAAAATCCACTATTCGATAAAAACTGCTGGGAAAATTGGAAGACAGTGTGGGAGCGATTAGGCATTGATCAACACCTCACACCCTACACCAAGATAAATTCAAAATGTGTGAATGACTAAAACATAAAGAAGGAAACCATAAGTAAATTGGGTAAACACAGAATAGTATACATATCAGACCTTTGGGAGGGGAAAGACTTTAAAACCAAGCAAGACATAGAAAGAATCACAAAATGTAAAATAAATAATTTTGACTACATCAAACTAAAAAGCTTTTGTGCAAACAAAAACAATGTAACTAAACTCAGAAGGGAAACAACAAATTGGGGGAAAATCTTCATAGAAACCTCTGACAAAGGTTTAGTTACTCAAATTTATAAAGAGCTAAATCAATTGTTCAAAAAAATCAAGCCATTCTCCAATAGATAAATGGGCAAGGGAAATGGATAGGCAGTTGTCAGATAAAGAAATCAAAACTATTAATAAGCACATGAAAAAGTGTTCTAAATCTCTTATAATCAGAGAGATGCAAATCAAAACAACTCTGAGGTATCACCTCACACCTAGCAGATTGGCTAACATAACAGCAAAGGAAAGTAATGAATGCTACAGGGGATGCGGAGAAGTAGGGACACTAATTCATTGCTGGTGGAGTTGTGAACTGATCCAACCATTCTGGAGGGCAATTTGGAACTATGCCCAAAGGGCGACAAAAGAATGTCTGCCCTTTGACCCAGCCATAGATAGCACTGCTGGGCTTGTACCCCAAAGAGATAATAAGGAAAAAGACTTGTACAAGAATATTCATAGCTGCGCTCTTTGTGGTGGCAAAAAATTGGAAAACGAGGGGATGCCCATCAATTGGGGAATGGCTGAGCAAATTGTGGCATATGTTGGTGATGGAATATTATTGTGCAAAAAGGAATAATAAAGTGGAGGAATTCCATGGAGACTGGAACAACCTCCAGGAAGTGATGCAGAGCGAGAGGAGCAGAACCAGGAGAACATTGTACACAGAAACTGATACACTGTGGTATAATCGAACGTAATGGACTTCTCCATTAGGGGTGGTGTAATGTCCCTGAACAATTTGCAGGGATCTAGGAGAAAAAACACTATCCATAAGCAGAGGACAAACTGTGGGAGTAGAAACACTGAGGAAAAGCAACTGCCTGACTACAATGGCTGAGGGGACATGACAGTGGAGAGACTAAACGAAACTCTAATGCAACTCTAATGCAAATATTAACAACATGGCAATGGGTTTGAATCAAGAACACATGTGATACCCAGTGGAAACAAGCATTGGCTATGGGGTGGGGGGGAGGAAAAGAAAATGATCTTTGTCTTTAATGAATAATGCTTGGAAATGATCAAATAAAATATTATAAAATTTAAAAAAATAAAGTCCCAATCCCCTCCAGCTACTGGTGTCTTCCTCTCTTAGACACTTTTCTATCTGCTCTCTATATTTCGGGCACCTCAGGGGCAAAGTGGCCAGAGTACTGGACAGAGTACCAGAGTAAGAAAAACGTGATATCAACTTAGACCTCAGACACTAATTGTGACCTTGGAGAGGTCACTTAACTTACATCTGCCTCTGTTTCTCAAACTGCAAAGGTGATAATGACAGCACAGACCTCCCCAGGTTGTTGTGAGGATGAAATGAGATAAAAACTGTGAAGTGCTTAGTGCAGTGCCTGGAACATAGTTGGCACTACACAAATGCTAGTTGTTATTATTATATCTTATATATACCTATGTTAGGACAGCTAGGAGGTTCAGGAAATAGAAAGCCAGGTCTGGGGTCAGGAAGACCTGAGTTCAAATCTGGTCTCAGACACTCACTAGCTGTGTGACCTTGGGCAAGTCATTTAACCCTGTTTTGCCTCAGTTTCCTCATCTGTAAAATGAGCTAGAGAAGGAAATGGCAAACCACTCCAGTGTCTTTGCCAAAAAAAATCCAAATGGGGTCATGAAGTCTCTGACACAACTGAAATGCCTGAGCAATAAATAACAAGAAAATCTGCCTCTTTACATGTTGTCTTCCCCATGAGAGCTTCTTGAAGGTAGGGATTGTTTTTTTGTCTTTCTTTGTAACTCCAGCACTGTGTTGGGCACTTGGTACATTACTGAGTAACTAATGATTCAATGTAAGAACTCTGGGGCCAGGAAGCCTGGTCCATATTGTAGCCTGCAGGTATATACTGATTGTTGGCTGTTCCCCTCCCCACCAAGCCTTAAGGAGAATCCAAGAATCCCTCCTCTATGTGCCCCAAGGCGGGCCAGTAGATTTCTGGCACCCATTTAGGCAGAGAATGTTGCACTGAGTCAGTACGCTCTCAACCTTCTGATTATGGCGGGGCCATTCTCCCAGGGCCAGCAGCGAGGCTGTATCTTAGAGACTTGCGCTGGTCAGCAAAGGCTCTATTTTAAGCCCTAGGGCCCCAGTAGAACAGCTGAAGACCATTTTAAAATACAGCCAATGCCCAGGGCAGTATCAAATATATCATACTTTAATAGAGTTTTCATTCCTTCCCTAGGGAACTCATACTCAGTCTAATGAGCTTTTCAAGTACGTTAATCTCTATTAGGATACAGTCTCCAAGGAGTCAATGACTATTCCACTTCTTCATCCTAATAACTTATTTTTTAAAAATCAAAATTTACCAGCCCCTTCCTTGCAGTTACAAAGGTAGTAAAATGGATAAAACTAGCATTATGTATATAATATGGAATGACTGAGTTTTAGAGCTGAACGAATCTTAGAAACTAATTTGATTCAGTGATTCTCAAAGGGTGGTCCGAAGTCCCCAGGGGTCCCTGAAACCTTTCCAGGAGTTCTGCGAGGTCAAAAATGTTTTCATAATAAAGCTGACATTTTCATTTCTAATATGGTAAGCATCAATAGATATGCTGTTGTTCAGTCATTTTTCAGCCATGTCTGACTCTGTGACCTCTCCCATTGGGGTTTTCTTGGCAGAAATGCTGGAGTGGTTTGCCATTTCCTTCCCCAGCTCAATTTACAGATGAAGAACTGAGGCAAACAGGATGAAGTGACTTGTCCAGGGTTGCATAGCTAGTAAGTATCTGAGGTCAGATTTGAACTCCTAAAGATCAATAGATATAACCCACATAAAAAAAGTTCTTTGGTGAGGGGAGAAGGTCCCTCAACAAATTTCAAGAATGTAAAAGGGTCCTCAGACAGACGAGTCTGGGAACTGCCAGTTTAGCCCACTGCCCTCACTTGACAATTTCCTAAGGCTCCTGGAACAGAAGTGATGGAACTCATCATTGCATGTAGATGTGATCTGAGAGATTCACCAGGAAGAGAAACCTAAAGATGAGGGTTCCTATGCCTGAAAATATCTCCTTCAGAACTGGGAGGTTTTATGGATTGTGGTGGCAAAACAGTGTCAGAGTGCAGAACTGGCAGGATACTGGGCCATTTTGTACCTGAGAAAGCAGAGCCACCAAACTCATGCTGGAAAATCTAAAGACAGGGCCCGCCAGGCAGTAGACAACTTGATTGGTCTTTAATTATTCATTTAAATATGCTTTGTACTTATCTGCTCTACTTCTGACCTCTGGCCTGCTCTCCCACTGACCCCTGCATGGTTCTTTTGATCCCAATGTTCCTCTTAAACAACATTAGTCAATAATAGCAGTAAACAACTTTAGAGGTCATCTAATCAAAACCTATTATTTATAGATGAGAAAACTAAGATTCAATGAGGCAAATGAGTTAGTTCAAGATCACACAGTTAGAAAGAGGGAGGTGAGGGAGGCAGTATTTGAAAACAAGTTCACTGTTTCCTAATTTATGCTCTTTTCAATGAAGGCTGACATTAAAGGTATCACTAGACATTTCAGTCACCATGTCCTACTGTCCTAAAAAATAAATCACACAATAAGCATTGATTCAGAACGTCCTATATGCCAGGGACTGTGCAGTGCTGACATATGAAGAAATGAAAAAAACAATCCCTGCCTTCAAGGAGGTGCCATTCACATGGGAAAGGCAACAGCTAAGTCTATACAAGATCTACCATAAAGTAGATAGAGACGAAGGCATTTGCAGCTTGAGGACCAAGGAAAGTCCCCTCCCCATCGCCACAGAAGGGTTTTGAGATGTCTTTAAGGAAATCGGGGGAACTAAGAAGCCAAGCTAAGGAGAGCAGATAACTTTCTAAATAATCCTAAAACTCAGAAAAGCATCTTGAATAGCAAGGACCAGGGAAAAAAGAAAATCAATTGATGATGGTAATAGAACCTTCTATTTCTAAAATGCTTTTACCCAGCACTACAGATTTATAAAGAACTCTTCTCTGTGAAGAATGTGGCATGTTAAAGTTAAATTAAAAATTCCAGGTTCTTAGTTTCCATAAAGTTTATTAATATTAATTGAATAAAGAAAACAGGTAGAGATTAAAGCCTATTCTAATTTTATTCTAATCTTTCCACATGGTGCTCTGACTCATTGCCCTCAACTGTGTCCTGCAATGCCACCATCCAAGAAAATAGAGTGCATCCCCTCATACTCCCTCCTTTATCCTTTCTTTTTCCCAGGATGCATCACCTGTGACCTATATTTGGAGCATTCTCCAGTCACACAGCACAGGGACGCAGGTCAGATGACCCCAGGGGAAGGAGGTACCCTTTACACAAGCACAAGGATTATCATACTCATCTTTCATATGAGAAAACTGAGGCTCAGAGAACAACTTATCTAAAGCCATGAAGTTTTACTAAGCACACAAGCTGGGACCTGAACCCAGGTGTCTAGATTCCCTGCCCAGAATTCATGCCTTTACAATACTTTACCTCCCCAAAAGCAGGCCAATTCCTGAAAGTTCCCATTTGGAGGTGGTGTTTTCCCTGGAAATAAAAACACCAGGGGCAAATGCCTATTTACAAGCTCTTTACAAGCTCACACAGCATCATGTTACATGGTTAATTCATATAAAGACTAAAAACCTAGTGTTAATGTTGGAGAACAGAGATTAGAATGATGTAAATCTTCCATTACTAGAGTCAGGAACAGGGAGAGTGAGTCTACAGCTATTCCACAGTTAGAGCCCTCAGTTTCTCCAAATATGACAACACAAAATAAAGGCCTGAAGAACTTTAAGCAAGAGAGGATTTCAACAGGAGAAGTCATGGCCAGATCACTTTCTGCTAGCCTGGCAATCACTTCCACACTCTGGCTGCTCTGCCTGTGGCCTCAGGGTTTCAGCCTTTCTCACACTCCTAAACTAGGCAGCAAATATGGGAGCCTTCCCCTTCTAAGTGAATGTCTCCATATTAGTGCCAGCTTCAGGGAGGCCCCTCTCTTTGTCTTGAGCCTACCCATGGCAATCAGTGGAAAGAGCACTGGATTACAACGCAGGCTACCCCAGCACTAACATGACTGCTTGGATAAGTCAAGTCTTGGGTGACTGCAAAGAGAGATGACAGAGAATGACCAGCTCTACAACTCCAACCAGCTCCTGCAGCTGTGCCCCCGCCCAGTTACTGTAAGGCAGCGTGGCCCTCCTCACTCTTCACTGGGACGAAGGCTACTGTTGTTTCAAGGTAAAGAAATAAAGGCAGACAGGAATCACCCAAGTCCAGGTTCCCCCTGGGACTTAGTGGCAAAGACAGGAATGGAAACACCTCATACTTGGGTCTAGCTGGCAAGGGAAATGGTTAGAGAGCACTTTGTCTGACCAAGGTAAGACTTCTAGTCTTATAAGCCCAACTCCAAAGTGTTTCTTTCCCTAGTCTGGTACTCAGCTCACAGTCCCTTCATATTACTGTTAGGCTGGGCTGCACAATACATGGAAATCAGTGGCTTAGTCATCTCACCTCCCAGATAAAAGCAACTATGACATTAAAGTTAAAGTCTGAGTCTATCTTAAAGGGTCCAAAAATATCCCCCCACTGCTCCAGCCCCCAATGTTGATGGCAGATTTGGTTTATGAAAACAATGCTGGGTTAAAAAAAAATCTATAAAAGGCCCAGCACTTTCCCAGGCCCAGCTCATTAGCAAGTAATGTAAATATTATGGCCAGTTGTTAAAGGAGTGTGGTATTAGTAAACTCAGGTTAAATGGACTAACAAAGAGAAAACAACTTTCTAAGAGATTATTTTAATGTTTTACAGAAGATCAACTTAAAAGCCTCTGTCAGCTAAGATTTTTTGCTGAAAATCTTGTGGTCTGGCTCTTTGCCAAGGAGAAACCATGTTCAGGAAAGTTCGTGATGAATCAGGTAAGGCCAGGATCCCAATTCAGCAGAGGCATCCAGTGAGGGATCATCTAAGATGGAAGAGGCTAGTCCCTTTCACATCTGTCAAACTATAGACACAAACAATTCTAACTCACCTTTCTTGAACATCTTAACAGTTTGCAAAGTGCTTGCTTTACATCAATTCCATGAAGTGAGTAGTGCAAGTGTTATTAGCCTCATTTTGCAAATGGGAAAACTCAGGCTAAAAGAAGGAAATGGACACATGGAATCCCTTATGCTCTGATTAATTAAAGAGCTCAGTAGGCATCTAATCCAACCCCAGGTCAAAACAGAGCACCCCCCAACAACACTCCCTAACAAAGAAATCTCCCCAACACCAATGATGCACCTCTGCCCAGCTGAAAATCCTCTGATGAGGAAGAACACACTCCCACTCTAGACAGCTCATATTTTCCCTGACATCAAGTCCAGATTTGCCTTTCTGTCCTTTTCTCTGTTGCTCCTGGTTTGGCCCTCAGGCACCAAGAAGAAAAAGTTTCCTCTTTCTCATGGTTGCCCTTTAAATACATTTTAAAAAAAAGGTCAGGTCATCCTGTCTCCATGTTAAATATCCCCAAGGTCCTTCAAGTGATTCTCATATTACATGGCCTTGAGATCCTTTGCCATTGCTTGTTGCTCTCCTCCTACCCCTCTCCAGCATGGCAATGTCCTTTCTAAAAGGTGGTCCCCAGAAGTGGTCCTAATACTCCTCCTTGTTCCTAGAATCAAGGCACCCTAAGACCACATTAGCACCTGTTTGGTTCCCAGAGAACAGATCATTCATATGGGCTTTAAGTCCATTCTAATCCCCCGACCTTTGCCAGACAACACACTCTCTGACCAATCCCCTCAACATCCTGAACCCAAGGGAGAGACTTTACATTTTATTCTGCTCAAGTTCATGTTCAGTTAGGACATGGCAGAGGCAGTATTTCACTTCTGGTCTTCGGACCAGAAATCCAACATTCTCTCTATAAATGGGATTTAAAGAGCTTCTTGTCACTAGTGGCAAGAACAACACATCCACCTAAGCTCAAAGGTTTCTTCTGCCTCTTACTGCTTTTATTTGAATTTGGTCAGCTTGGTCAGTCACTTCACCTGAGCCTCAGTGCCTCCACAGGCTAAATGACTGGGGGCAAAGGCAGTGAGGAGAGGGTCAGAATTGGAAGCGGGAAGACTTGGGATCAGGTTCTGCATCTGACCCATACTAGATATGAGAGGACTCTGGACTTGGCCTCAGGCACATGGGGAGACTTGGAGGAACAGAGGTAAGTCTAGCCGGAGATCAGAGTGAATACAAAGATGGAAGGAACAAATTCTCCGATCAGAAGCCAAGCTGAGTAACTCCAAGGATCAGCGTTGGTCCTAGAGAACAGATGAGGGAGCACATGCACCTTTCTTCTTCAGCAGACAGCAAAGGCAGTGGGCTGGCTGCCAAACACTGAGCATGCTACTGGCAAGGTTAGGGTCCTGGGCCATTGTGTTTGTTTGTTATAGAGAAGCATGTTTAGAACTGGGAATGACTGTGTATCCCTATTGGACTGGAGGAAAACCAAGGCTCAGAGAGTTCAATGGCTTCCCCAAGGCAATACAGCTCATAACAGCGACTAAGAAGAGCCAGGCCTAACAGCTGGGGGGGCTTCTGGCTGAAAGAGGAGGTGGGCTCTTGTTGCTGCAGCGGGGTCACTGATAATTACCATTCCCACTCAGGAGAGTGTGTAGAGTGCCTATGTACATCATTTTTTAGGGTTTTCAAAGAGTTTCCTATCCATGATTTCATCTTATCTTTATTACCATTTGAAATGTTATAATTAGCATCATTTTGTGGATCATGAATGCAAAGTTTATGGTGGTCTAAAGATAATACTACAGTAATAGAGAAAGGAAAGTATAGGTTTGGGTAGATGCCTATGTCTGTTTAATCCACCCTTTCCTGTTTAAGAGTAGGAATGTCTTTGCATTATTCTTATATGCATCTATCCCATCTTTATTTGCAATACCTTATCTGTATCTAACTTTAAAAAAAAGATCACTTATGTTCAGATGCTCTGATTTTTTTCTACAAAAAAGAATGGCCTACTCCTGAATTAATACCTTTTTAAAATCTCCAAGCCTTTTACAAGACCCCTTTCCCATCTATTTTATTATAACAGTATCCCAACTTTTCTGGAATCCAGTGTATTCCAATCCTCACCCAAATCATACATATTTGACTACTTTGCACTCTACTACTATCTTTACTAGAGCACAACTTTATGAACCCAAAGAACATCATTTCTCAAAGGCATAGCAGAGAACCTTACTGACACCTTTGCTCAGAGCCTTCATAAAATGGCGAAGCTGGCCAGGGTCTTGGAGGTCATGTGTCAGGCCCATGCAATAAATCCTATACGGCCCAGACTATGTAACACAGTCAAAGGGTCTGAGTACAGTCAAACCTCCTTGGGCAAGATCCAAGACAGTACGTCACATCATTCCAAAGTCAACTCCACAGACAAGGGTATAATAACTAGCATCTCAACCCAGAGAGTGTTGCCTCTTATCCTATACTCAGTGTTTGAAGCAGAGTGCAGTGAAGTAGGCCTGAATCTATTCATCTTCCTACACCTGGGCCTGCCCAAACTCCTTACCCACACAAACACGCATTTCATGTAAATATACCCACAAATACACAAAAGCATACACACACATGTAAATACATCTGCATATTCACAAACACAAATACACCTACAAACGTACACACACACACACACTATATTCACTATCCAGATGAAAATATAGCTCAGAAAGTGAACTTCAGGATGGTCAACCATATTCTCATCTTATAGCTATTTATACAAGCAGATTTTTTAAAAGAAGGACATTTGTATGTGGTTCAATCAAAAGGGCACCATCTTTGAACCTGGGTTCAATTTCTGCTCTGACAATGACTACCTATGTGACCATGGGCAAGTCTTCATCTCCTTGGCCTCAATATCCTCATCTATAAATGAGGAGGTTGAACTAGAGGGTTTCCAAGGTCCCAAGCACTAGGGCTGGGATTAGATGATCCTATGAGTGGTTTACAAGGAAAAGAAGTAGATCAGCTCTCTTCTCTGCCTCACTGGACAGGAGGCAAAGTGATAGAGCCATTGGAGGTGGTGCACCAGGGCTCCAATCATAGCTGAGAAACAGGTGCCAATCGGCAACTTTGTCACCCACTACCCTTTCCAGATCCAACACAAACAGGAAGGCACCCAAGGTGATTGAAGGCCCTGGGTGTGTCTAAAAGCACACAGCAGCGATGAGGCAACAGTCTCAGTTCCAGCTTCTAATCAATCTGAAGCCTATAGAAGAACCAGGGTAGGAATCCCAGACCAAAAGGGAGCCTGAAGTTGCATCACTGCACTTCCAGAGCCTTCTGATAATGGTCAAGTCCAGCAGCAATACATTATTGCTCAGACCCAAATCTAGCTCAGATATTTGCAGAACTTAGGGGAAAGGTGAAGGGGGGAGGGACACACAAGGATCAAACTCTGACTCAGATCAAACCATTCTGAAAGCAAAGAAAGGAAAGGCTGCAGGTTCCCAACATTAGTGGTCTCCATAATACTCGAGTAATGCAGTGCTCAATACCCCAAGAAATCATTATCAGGGATAGCTAAGACCATCGTTCCAGAAATGTGCAGAGTCTAGCCCTAACATAAAGTCAGGAAGTAGATGGTAGAATAAGCAAATAAAAAAAAAGAATCCCATCATAAAAAACTACTGTAGTCACAGTCACTCAAGACACAAATCCAGAAGAGAAGAATGACTTCATAATAAATATAAGCAAAGCCTCAAAGAAAAATACGGCATGAATACAATTTGAACTAGAATTCTTAGAACAGATGAAGAATTTAGAAAAAAAAGTAGTTTAAAATGTTTTCAAATAAAAGGGGAGTGAGAATTAACAGCTTGTCATAAGAGGCACAAAATCTTTCCTAAACAACAAACTCCCTGAAAATTTGAATGGAACAAACAGAAGCTAATGGCCCCACAAATCAACAGAAAATATTGAAATAAAGGCAAAAGACTGAAAATTTGAGAAGAAAATATAAGGTATCTTATAGCAAAAACAAGTCATCTGGAAAACAGATCAAGGAAGAAAAAACTTAAGATTCATTGGACTATGTGAAAGTCATGACTAAAAAAACAGCTTACCTATCATTAATCAATAAATCAATAAACATTTCTGAAATACCTATAATGTACCAGGTATTGTGATAAACAATGGAGATCCAAGAGGCAAAAGTCAGCCCTTGAGTTCTGGGAGCTCACAATCTGATGAAGGAGACCATAAATATAAAGAAACAAGTTAATACACATGACAAAAAGGAAACACTTAACAAAGAAAAGGTGCTAGAATTGAGGAGTTAGAGAAGGCTTCCTGTAGAAGATGGAATTTTAGATGGGGCTTAAAGGAAGTCAGGGAGGACAGTAGGTGGAGATAAAGAGGGAGAGTGTTCTAGACTTATATTTCAATAAATCTAAAAACTTCTCAGATCTCTCAGAACCCCAGGACAAAGTGGAAATAATAAAGAATCCATTAGTCACCTCCTCAAAGAATTCCAAAATGAAAACTATCAGGAACATTAAAGCTCAAATCCAGAACTTCCTTGTCAGGTTGGAAGCATGCAGACAGAAAGAAAAAATTCAAGCACCCAGGAGCCACTGTCAGGATCACATATGGAGCAGAGAACTTGTGAGACATTATTCCAAAAAAGGCAAGGATAAAGGCTTACGATTAAAAAAAAATAATAACATATTCAGCAAAGCATAGCTTTGAACATAATTCTACAGGGGCAGGGAAAGAATTTAGAATAAAATAGAATAGAAATAAAGAAAGAATTTAGAATAAATAATTAAAAGTGTTTTTAATGAAATGGAGTGCTTTCAAGCATTCCTAGTAAAAAGATCAGAGCTGTAGAGAAATTTTGAAGTTCAAATACAGGAGATAAAAACATAAAAAGGTAAACATTCTAATATGGGAAGAGTTTATATATGTACCCTCTAAACTTTCCATCATCAGGATTCATAGAGGGATTCTAATTAGACAGAAGGCCTTGGAATGATTCTATTATTTCTTATTAATTTTAAAAGAAGAATGGAAAGGGGAAAGAAAGGTTAGGGAAAATTATCTCACAAAATGATAGCAAGTTACCCTAGTTTCCTCCCAAGAAGACATCTTTTCTCCAGTAAACTCATAATAATTCATTGTTTGTATAAGTCAAAGAGAATGGGAGGGAGGGGGATGGCATCTGACACTTGAATCTCACTCTCATCTCAACTGGTCAAAGGAGAGAAGAAAACACATACACACACAGAGTTGAGGGCAGAAATATATTCCACTCAACAAGGAAATAGAGAAAAGAGACATAGGAGAAGGAAGAATTAAAGGGAAGGTTGATTAAGGGAGGGATTAAACTTAAAACAAACTAAGGATGTACAAAAACATTGATAGTGCCTTTCAAGTTGGCAAAGAATGGGAAACCAAGGGGATGCTCATTAAATGAGGAATAACTAAACAAGTTATAGTATATAAATATAATAAAAAACTATTGTACTTTGAGAAATAAGAGCTCAGGCAGCTAGGTGAAGCATTGAGTAGATGGAGTGATGACTCTGGAGTCAGGAAAATTCATCTTCCTGAGTTCAAATTTAGCTTCAGACACTTTCTAGTTGTGGGATCCTGGGCAATTCATTTAACAAGCTTGCCTCCGTTTTCTCATATGTAAAATGAGCTGGAGAAGGAAATGACAAACCACTCCAGTGTCCTTGCCAAAAAACCTCCAAATGGTGTCACAGAAAGTCAGACATGACTGAAAAGCTACTGGATGACAATATGAGAGAGATGCTTTTAGAGAAGCATGGGAAGAAGACTATGAACTGATACAGAGTGAACCAAGAGAATAATTTATATGATGACAATAATGTGTAAAGATAATCAGACTTGATTGATTCTATGATGAAATATACAAGCACCCATTAACAGAGATGAAGGACTCATACAAGGAGACATTGTGTGTGTATATATACATGATAAGCACATATATGTATATTATAAGATATTTCTTTGGGACATGGCTAATGCAGAAATTTGTTTTGTTTTGACTATGCATAGTTGTAACAGGGGTTTTATTTTTCTTTCATTCTCAATTGAAGAAGATGGAAAAGGCAGATTTTTAGTGATTAAAAAAATAAAATTTAAATAAACCTCAAATTGGGTTTTAAGGTAGTAATTATAAAAATTATAGTGTGGAGTAGCCAGGTAGCTTAGTGCATAGAGTGCCAGACTTCAAGATAGGAGGTCCTGGGTTCAAATCTGATCCCAGACACTTCCTAGCTACCAAACAAGTCATTTAACCTGTGAATATTAAATTTAACACTTCTCTGATTATAACAATGAAAATACTTAACTCTTCACTGATTATGAAGATTAAATTTAACCCCTGTCTATTTTTAGAACACGGTACATAAAAATTAGTATGGAGATCTACCCATTTTTAGATTTAATCACCAAAGGTGCAAACACCCCATTCACGTGTGACACACGTGCGATAGTGGGTGACGAATCAGAATCAACTGACTGCCTTCTGGGTAGCCCTAGAGCAGAGCATCAACTGTGATTGGTAAACGTAGAATTAGGGGAAGGCACAGGAAGTGACACAAGAGAAAATGTCTTTAAAAGGAGCTGTTACTTCCTGTGAGAATTCCATTCTTCATGCTTTTGAGTTGAGGCTGGTGAAGAGGGGCAGAAGAATCTGCTGACTGGCCTGACACGTGGTGAATGAAAGGCTGAATCTTAACTGCTAGTTTTTCTCTGAAGAGACCAGCCTCAGGAAAAAAAAAAAACCTACTCTTGAGAGCGTCTTCCACAGGTCCTTGGCTTTGCCAAGGCCGGCTGAAACTAACTCTCCCTGCCCAAGGGGAGTCAGAGATAAACTACTTAGTGCTGAGGCTAGATATCTTACTTTATCCTCTCTCTGACTTCTTGCTTCACTTTTTCTACATTTTGTAATAAAAGTGTAAATAAAATCTCTTTGGAACGAATTAAATTTCTGGCAACCACACTCTTAATTAATCAAGTCCACCCCTTTAAAAATTAACCCCATTTTTCCCTTACAAACTCCAATTGCCTAGTCCTTACTGCTCTTCTGCTTTGGAACCAATATTTAGTACTGATTATAAGACAGTAGGCAAGAGTTTGTTTGTTTTTTTAATTATGAGGGTACATGTAAAAAAAATAAACAAAAATAAATCAATATTACAGGTTAGATTAGCAATAATTTTGTAAAATTTAAAATCAGGAAGTTAATGTTTGATAAATTCAAAAGCACAAATTATTAGAGGAAAGTCTATTTGACAGAAGTTGTTAGGAAAACTAAAAGACCATCCATAAAAAATAAGAGTAGACTACTTACATAGTGCACACTCCAGGAAGTTTCAAATAGATGTGCACCCTTAATAGCACTAGTCATATCCTACAAAATATAAAATGACTTTGAGATTCCACCTCATATCTAGCAAAGTGGCAATGATAAAGAGTGGAGGCTGGAGAGACCACAGGGAGAGAGAAACACTTATATGATGCTGGTGAAGCTCTTTGTTGATCTAATCATTCTGGAAAACAATTGGGAATTACATGAAGGAAGCCATTAAAGTGAGCCTCTAGCCCAGAGATCCCACTTATAGGTACATTTGTAAGGACATGAGAGACAAGAAAGAAGATCCTCTATCAAATATCAGAATATTCAGCACAGCACTTGTGGCAGCAAAAAACTAGACACCAATTGAGAGTCAATCAATGGAGAATGGCTAGACAAAGTGAACAGAATGATCTGTTATTGTGCCATAACAAGTAGTAAACAAGGAATTCAGAGAAACTTAGGAAGACTTGTATGAAGTGGCACAGAGGGAAGAAAGGAGAATGAGGGAGATAAACACAATGACTCTAATGACATAAATTTTAAATAAGAACATTAAAGCCAAGCCCAGCAGTAAGCTGCTGTAATGATCAATCTTTACCTTATAGAGAAGGGATAGGAAATCATCGTCTTCCTTTAAGCAGAGAGCTGAAGGACCACAGGTACAGAATACTGCATACACCATCAGAGATTTTTCAGTGTGCTCACTTGTGTGACAACTATTTTTCTTTGTTACAGGGAAATAGTCAATCTGGGGGTTAGGCTAGGGGTAGGGGTGGGAGTGTGTATGAATCTGGCTCAGATCTAGGTCTCCACAAAAAGGGGATCATTCATCTCCTGGTTAAGTAATCAGGTTAATAATGTATCTGATAAAGGAAAGCTTTATTTTACCTAAGAGAAAATGCAGAAGACACACACTAGTCAGTTAAGGTCTCTCGTTCTCTTTCATTCATTCTCCAGAAATATTATACTTTTTATGTTGAAATTAGATGTAAATAGCCACTAAGGAAGTTTTGTTGGCTTTAATGGTATTCAATGTTGTTTTTAACAAGAAGATTAACAAAAAATTTTAAATGAGTTAGCCATGGCCATGATAAGAAGGCTGGATTTTAGGTCAGAGGGCCTGGGTTCAAATCCCAGCTGTGCCACTTATTCCCTGGATGACCTTATTATCTGAATAACTCTTTGGGCCTTAGTTTCTGCAACTTTATAATGATCTTACTAGCAAAAAATCTCATTACTGAGCAAATTCTTCTTCATGCATTCTGGGAAATAAGAGCGCCAGGGATAATAAGTCAATGGCAGGTGCTATCTTTAACTTCTGGTATCGGGTCTCCTTTTCAAGCTAAACACTCAACTTTTGCTTGATGGTAGGCAGAGATCATTCCAGCATTGCCTTTTCTTTATTGTACAGTACTTTTAAAAGATGATAATTTCCTTCTTCCCCAGAAAGCATCTGGATCATTTTGCACCTTTCTGAGGTTGTTAACATCAACACTGAGTTCATGGCTAAGTAACCTCCAAAATGGAAAAGAGTCCCCAACTCCCATGTATTTTGGCATCCATTTATACAAAACAGGCTTTATCTCACCTGAAAAAAAGTGTGTAACACAAAGGACTCATGCCTACATCCATGAAGAGGCCAAAACAAGTCTGTTTTTTACTGTCAGGCCACTGGTTTAACCAGTAGAATTAATGTTATACTTTCATGTTTGGGAAATCAGGTTACTACAGAATTTGCTCTTATAGTTAGAAAATAAATTCCTTTACTCTGACCTTTCTGGCCTTTGACCACATAATACTGTGAATTGTTTTAATTAGAGTCAGTTGACTTTCAGGGATTTTTCATTTACTTTAGTCATTATATATATTTTCCTGCTGTCTCTTCTTTCTTCATTCTAAAAGAATTGGTAAAAGTTTTCTCCTACTCTGAATTATTTCCATCATTTAAAAAATTCTATGTTGCTCTTTCTTTTTACACTAAAATCATTTCTAGATAGATGCTTCTCTGTGTCCAACGCAGCTTACATCTCCCTATGAGCCATTCTTTATTATAAACAACAAAAACATATTAAACAAAACCAATGGACACACAAACCATATATGAAAGAGTATATAGCATTTTATTCACTTATTCTCCCAACTCTCCAACAAATGGGATTCTTCTCTTCACTAAGGCCAAATAATGGTCATTAATATACATTGTTATGTTTCATAATATGATCCTTTTTTATTACAAATATTATTTTTGCTGGTTCTGTTTTTTTTTTAACTCTGCATCTCTAAAATGAGGAGATTGGCCTACCTAATTTCTAAAGTTCCAAACTCTATGACTCCTCAACTTTTATTTCTATCGTCAGGATCTATGCCTGGATGGGATAGGTAATGGGGAGCTGAAAGGTTTAAAATATGGAAGACCATGATGAAAGCAGTACATAAACAGGCATTCTGGCTATGGAGGCAGAATAAAATTGAAAGGTGGCTTGTGGCTTGTGGCTTGTGGCTCCTAGTAGCTGCTAGCATGCGGCAGCGGCCACACCCCGGGCAACAGCTTCGACAGGCCGGCTAAACCTTGTGAGGGTAGCCATTGGGTCGTCGTGGACCCCTGGTGAACCGGGGCTTTGCTCACCCAGCATGTGAAGACTGCTTAGGCTGAACAGACGGAAGAAACCAATAAGAAGGTTCAACGGCTGAGATGGCAACGCAGCAAGGCACTGTGGAGTGCTTAGGGCGTGTTGGAGCACAAAAGACAACATGGCCATCCAATGCAGCTGAGGAAGTCTCCAGGTGTAACGACCTTTCGTGCCACTGGACCCAGGCTTCCAACGCTGAGAGAGTGGGACTATCTTTGTGCATCAACTTTTCCACTTATCTTCATGCACAAGTGTCTTTGTGCACAAAAACACACAAAGACAATCGTCATCCTCGGTTACTGAGAGACTACTACTAACTAACTAACTGTGAATTATAATAATTATAATAATAATTGTTAGTATCTTGCCCCACTCTAGTCAGGTGGCCTAGCCTTTGATCACATATTCTGTTCTCTTCTTAAAATGCCCTTTCTTTTTTGTAACTGTTGAAAACCTCCCCATTCTTTAAAACCCAACTCTTTGCCCTTCTCCATGGGCCTTTTCCAATTGCCCCTATTGATAACTTTACATCATTTGGATATTTAATATGCTTACACAATATTGTAAATTAAATGATAGCTGGTAATACCTTCCCCTACTGTAGTGAGACGACAGGATCCCTGAGGGTGGGAAGCATATCTTACCTAAATGTAGTATTTTCCCCACACACCGCCAGCAGCATTCTGCACAAGGTAAGTGCTTAATAATTTGGGGTGGGGGATTAATCATAGTTTAACAGCACAGTGTAGAAAGTACATTTCACTTCCAATAGCTAGCAGTGTTTGTTTTCATCCTTCATACAAACTCCTATCTTTCCTCTAAAAACTTCACTTTACAAAGTCCAGCAGTAAAACCTTCTAAACATACTAACTTGAGGTGCCAGACTTTTTATCTCCTCCCCAAATGCATGTTTATACCCACTGGAGCAAGGCCCTATTTCACTATCATTGTAAAGGGAGCTTCATGGAATCTCAGAGTTGGGAAGGCACCCAGAGATCATCTCACTCAACCTGTACCTGGACTGGTATCCCCTCTACGGCCCCCCAAAAGGCCTGCATTCCTCCTGGGTCCAAAGCCCTTGGGCAATGGCAGCTCTCTAATCACTGAAGAGTTCGAAGTTGTTCTCCTTGGGGCCAAGGAAAACAATTCAGCCCTTTCCAATGTGACAGCCTTCAAATCCTGGCGGACAGCTCTAAAGTGGCCCTGATCTAGGGTCTGGGAACTTGTTTTCTTAATTCTTTTAAGGACTCTATTTCAGCCTATTTGGTTTCCTTTGTGATCTGACGGGTTTGGTTTTATGCATTTAAAAACAGGATTCTGAGAAGGGGACTCCCAAGCTCTACAAGACTATCTAAGGGATTCAGGTAACCGTCCTCAGTCGCTTTCTCCAGCCAGCACCTCATCAAAGCGGAGTCCCCTTTGGGTTCCAAGGTCTTCTCTCAAGAACACAACAGCCTGAGCTCCTGCTCAGGAGACAAGAGAGAAGCTTCCTGAGTCTTCCCGTGCCTGATGTCAGGCTGTGGCCAACCAGAGGTTGTAACAGAGAGTGAAGTCCAGGAGAACCGCTGCCAGGCTGCCCCACCCGGAGGACTTTCTGTTCAGGGATCCAGAAAAAGGCCTTTTGCCCTACAAGTGGAACTGTCCGATTTACCATCGATTTTGTTTCCAACAAAGGCAGCTCCTGCTTTGTAAGCTTCGTCCCCAGTCTTTAGAATCTCCAAAAGCAACCCTGGGCAATCTGACTTTCTCCTCAAAGGGAGGTCAGAGAGAAAGAGAGGGTGGAGAAACTGGGGGAAGGGAGGCTCGTCCATACTCTGAGGGAATGTTCAAATGTTATATGACCTCCTGTCCAAAGGGAGATGAGGAGGGGGAGGGGAGGGAAGAGGGCGAGCTCAGCCACGTTTCTTGACAAATGACAGACAGCTTCTGAAACCGAAGGCCCTGGGTTTCAAGTCTCAGGGGTATCACCTTCAAATACGTCAGAGTTCTAAAGGTGGATCAGTTTTCTTGGCTGCATCCACCCCGCTGAGAGGTGAGATCCCAAGGCAAACACAAGACTCCGACTGGGAGTCTTTGAGGTGGCAGGAGCCGTGAGGAGTTCAAAGGCAAGGCTGGCCAGTGGCTCACACCTCCAGGAGCTCCAGGGGTGAAAGGTTACTAAAGCAGGAGCCACTGACCAATAAAGGAGGGTTCGGCTGGGCCCTTCGGGCAGATAAACTGGAGATCCACTTACACCCTTCCCAGCTCTGAGAGGTCCCCTCACCTCCTTCCCATGTACCCAGGGCCAGCTCTCTGGGCAGCTCGCTCTCCTGGCTGCTCTGCAGAGCAGCTGAGGGAGGCTTCAAAACTTGTAATCAGGCCCCAGCATCAAAAATAAATAAATAAGAGCATAACTTGTGTCAACTGCAACAAGGGGATCTGCCTGGGGTGAGATTCCCCATGACTGCCTGCCTGACACCAGAAGAAGGAAAGCTTAAGTGGTCTGGATTAGAGAAGGCTTGTGCAGAACGAGCCCCAGGCCAGTCACACACACTTGAAAGGCCCACATGTACACAGACTTCACAAAGGTTGGGATTTCTGCAGTGTCCATGCTCCCACCAGAGCGCAGCTATTGATCTCCTCCCTGATGAGAGAGGCCCATTTCTTCCCGGAATTTGTCCTTGAAGACTCTCCAGCTTCACTGGGTGGGTGGACCAGAGCTTGTGCTCTTCCTGCCAGGCCTAGGAAACGGCAGCCCTCAATGGCCTGCCTATTAGTGAGGGATAAATCTATGTGGGTAATAGCTAAGGGGTACAATGGAGAAAGCCGTGGGTCAGGAAGATCCGAGTTCAAATCCAGCCTTCAGATCCTTACTCTCTGTATGACCCTGGGCAAGTGGTTTAACCCTGTTTATTTCCACTTTCTCATCTGCAAAATGAGCTGGAGAAAGAGATGGCAAACCACTCCAGGATCTTTGCCAAGAAAACCTCAAATGGAGTCACAAAGAGTCAGACACAACTGAAACTACAGAATAACAACATCTATATGGGGTGAGGGTAGTGCAAGGATTGATGGGGGATGAAAAGGCCTAAAGGAACAGTAGAGGGATGGCCAGCCCATTAGACCTGGGTTCAAACCCCCAATGACCCATATGGGCTGCCCCTTATGTGCTCTCGGTAGACTTTAAGTAGAAAAGCAGCTGAACTCATCAGCATCAGTTGAAGGAATGCCTACACTGACAGAAAATCCAAGGGATGTTTCCCTCAGCCAAGCATGCCTTTACTAAGTACAGTCAATCCTCAACTTTGCAGGGGAAATATTTCTAAACACAAATGTTAATACATTGAATCTATGAGAAATGGGGGGTCAAGTTCTCACAACCCCCCAAAACTATAATCTTTCACTAGATATCACTGAAAATATACTTTTCTGCACATAATTCTTTATCACAAAACATTAGTTCTGATAATATGTACTTCTAAGAGCAACCATGAAATAAACCATTAAATGCAGTATACAAAATAAAACTGGTAACAAGCAGCATTTTTTTCTTGCTAATAATTCTCTAGAATTCTGTGATCTTTGGGGCTAACATCTCAACAAAAAAACCCATGTATTTCAGACAATATTCACTGTTCATAACACATGAAATCTATAGAACCATAAACACTGTATATCAAGTAAAATTTTTAAAACGAACACTTTTTTAACCTGAATCTTACCTTCTTAGAGGAAGGTGTGAGGACATGTACTACATACTATACTGCTACAAATCTCTCTACCTTGCCCTCTGAAAACCAAGGGAGAGGCTCCTGGCAAGGTCCTGACATCACCTCTGACATTGTTCTTCATGGCTGGTAGACTGCATTAGAGATCAAGAAGGACGCACCAACTTGAAATAATCCATCACTGATGTCTGCTTCCTGCACCCTTTGAGAACCCCAGGATCTGGGAGTAAGGGGGCATAGCAGAGGCAGCATTTAACCTGGAGGCTGCGATGGATGATCACGCCTCTCACCAGCCAGCTGATTACGCCCGGTAGCATGTGAGCTCCCCACAAACTTGTGCCCACTCCACCTCTCATTTTTTTCTCGACTGCAGTGTGCATGGTTGCCAATGCAGAAGTGAAAATGAGGTTACTAATAAAATCCCATGAGTGCTTGGAGTCTCAGAAGTTAAATTTCAAGGGCTGAGGACTAGCTGGATTTCCTGCTCCATGCCAGGCCCTGGGATCTGCTCTGGGGAGACAATGACTCAGTACGGGAAGGCTACGGCACCAACAAAGAGGGTGGCAGGGAATTCAGAAAAGCTTTCTTGGGGGATGGGTCACCTGAGCCTTCACAGAAGGCACCATGCCCAAAGACTGGGGGAAGCCTCCATAAAGGCAGGGAGGTGGGAGATGGCACACTGAGCTGCAGGAACAGCTCAGAGGGCAGCTTGTGCAGAACAACTATTACTCAACGTACAACGTACGGAGACACAGTTCTTTCCACCTGCAGGACCACTTCTTGCTTCTCCCAACTGTCTTTCATGTGATACCAGCCCATTGAAAGGACAGAGACTGCTCTCAGAGTTACTCCTGAGCTCTGACATAACGATCCTCCTCCTTCCCTGCTGCCAAGGCTCTCAAAATTTTTCCATATACAAAAATGTGAGAATGTGTGATTTCATCAATATTTTGAAACTCCCTCAACCCATCAAGCCAGTTCCATCTGAGTAGTTCAAAACTATCCAACTCATAAACAGAGTTACTGGAGGGATAAAGCAATTCAGTGACTTGCCCACATTCACACTAACATAATGTAAGATGGGTCTTAAAGGTCTTCCTGACTTAGAAGGCCAGTGCTCTATCCACTGTGCAACATAGTCTCCTTCTGCCTGAAAAGAGATTTTACCATCCCTCTGCAGAGGCTG